>NC_053117.1:37754711-38099071 GCF_010015445.1 Perca fluviatilis
CTGATAGTCTTAATTAGCTTTGTAGCAACTCATTTGGCAATGGCTTGAATGTAACGGACGTTCATTAATATAAAAAAGTTACGCACTAAAGCTTTAATATGAAATAAACAATAAATACAGAAACAAGTGTATACAAAATAGCTGTTGACATTTTTGTGTTGTAGTGTGTAAACCAAGTTTACTCATTTTTTGTCTGCCTGACTCATTGTCATTTTTATTAGTTTTTTTTTTTTTTAACCTGGCAATATGGTTTCAGTTGAGTTTCTCTTCAAGGTTTTAGTTTTTATTTAGTTTCAGTTCACTAAAAATACTTTTTTTCTGTCCCAGGTCTCTATGTTCTGCCACGGGGCGAGAGTAGGATTCTACCAAGGCGACATTTCTCTTCTCATGGATGACATTAAAACTCTCAAACCCACCTTCTTTCCTGTTGTGCCTCGTTTGCTCAATCGCATCTATGACAAGGTCAGTAAAGAGATTCAGGGCAGCGGAGGCCTCAGGGTTTGAGAATCCCCCGGACCGGCAGAATAAATCTGGGTGGGGAACTGAGTAACACTAGGTACACTTAGCAGCAGTGAAAATTAGATTAAAAGAACAATAAAATAAGGCGCAAGTCTACAAAATGGGATGAATTACGTAGGGCCTTTAAAGTCATCTTTGATTAGCGGACCCAAACGGAATCTGCAGATTTGTTTATTTTTACAGATTTCAGCGGTGATCCGGAATGAAATTTAGTGGACCGTTTTTCTGCTTGGGGTGGAGAAGTGTTAAAGGAACACGCCGACTTATTGGGACTTTAGCTTATTCAGCGTATCCCCCAGAGTTAAAGTCCATACATACCCTTCTCATCTCTGTGCGTGTTGTAACTCTGTCTGACTCCCCCACTGCTAGCCTAGCTTAGCACAGATCCTGGAGGTAACCGGCTCCATCTAGCCTAGCTTAGCACAGATCCTGGAGGTAACTGGCTCCAACTAGCCTAGCTTAGCACAGATCCTGGAGGTGACTGGCTCCATCTAGCCTAGCTTAGCACAGATCCTGGAGGTAACTGGCTCCATCTAGCCTAGCTTAGCACAGATCCTGGAGGTAACTGGCTCCATCTAGCCTACTGCTCCCAATAAGTGACAAAATAATGCCAACATGTTCCTATTTACATGTTGTGATTTGTATAGTCACAGGGTGTACAAATAACAAGGTGACTATGCTTTTACTATCTAGTAATTGTTGACTCCATTACTCCAACTCTGAGCGAACTCTCTGCTCCTCACCACAGGGCTTCAGGTGCTGCGAGCAAATCCCTCCGCCCAAGTAGTAGAAGTAGCAGTGCCTTCTGATAATATAGTTCCCAGTATGTATATGGTTAGAAGACGGCTGTGTCTCATATGACCTTGTTATTTGTACACCCTGTGACTATAGTGAGCAGTAGGCTAGATGGAGCCGGTTACCTCCAGGATCTGTGCTAAGCTAGGCTAGATGGAGCCGGTAACCTCCAGGATCTGTGCTAAGCTAGGCTAGATGGAGCCGGTAACCTCCAGGATCTGTGCTAAGCTAGGCTAGATGGAGCCGGTAACCTCCTGGATCTGGGCTAGGCTTAGCTAGCGCTGGGGGCGTCAGACAGTTACAACACGCACGGAGATGCACATACAAGGTTAAGTATGGACTTGTCTAACTCTGGGGGTTACTGTGAATAAGCTAAAGTCCCAATAAGTCGGCGTGTTCCTTTAACATTGTGACTTTTATTTTGGTTAACCCTTGTGTTGACTTCGGGTCACATTGAGCCGTTTTCAATTGTTGTTTTATATCAGAAAATATGGGATGTAGAAATAACCACTGAAAATGTGTAGAAGAAAAATTTTACAATTTAAAACGTTGGAAAAAGCAAAAACAAACGGTGAAATAAAGGCGTCAAAAAAGTTTTTTCAAGGTTGATGGAAAGACAACTCAAGGGTTAACTCAAGCTATAGTGCGTAGTTTCTGTCTCCCCCACGAGGAATTCTAAGTAATGCCAACACTGTCGGGGTGGAAATGTTTTAACATTCTGACTGCCATTTTCTTTTCTTAATTTGTTTAAAATCTGCTGAAGATTTGTGCAGATTCCGTGCGGCCCTGTTGATTAGTGAACTTTTCTCACGTTTTTTTGTAGATTGTTCCACTATGAAGGCCACCGTAATTCCTGGTCGGTTCTGTTTTACGTGTGACTGATTTCCACACAGATCCTGGGTTCTGTGACCTCTCCGATGCGACGGGCCTTGCTTCACTACGCTGTGAGGAGGAAGCAGGCAGAGCTCAGCAGTGGGGTCGTACGCAACAACAGTCTGTGGGACAAACTGGTGTTCAACAGGATTCAGGTCAGTTGCATTTAATAGTTCACCCTGGATCATATTTCCCCACAGTTCCCCACAGTTCAGTCTTCTGCTGAAATGCAACAATTGCTTGTTGAATTAAAATTTGAACATACAATTAAATACTTTCCAACACTTTTATTGAACACAGTTCCTTCAATGTAGGTCTAAAGTAAGGCCAAATTCCATCCGCAAATAAGGCTGCAACTCACGATTATTTTCATTGTTGATAAATCGGTTTATTTTCTCCATTAATGGATCAGTTGTTTGGTCTCTAAAAAGTCGGAAAATGGTTAAAAAATGTGGATCAGCGTTTCCCAAAAAGCCCAAGATGACGTCCTCAAATGGCTTTTTTTTGTTCACAACTCAAAGATATTCAGTTTACTGTCACAGAGAAGAAACTAGAACATATTCACATATTAAGGAGCTGGAATCAGAAGTTTTTTGTTTTTTCTTCATAAAAAAATTACTCAAACCGAATATCAAAATAGTTTGCGATTCATTAATTAGTTGACAACTAATCGAACAATCTTTGCAGCTCTACCATTAAACAAAAACAAATCTTTTTTTCTCATTTACTACAGATTTGTTTTCAGTGTTTAATGGCATATTGTCTGTTAATCCGGGACTCTACAGTTGTCCCTATTTCTATTTTACAGCACTTAACACAGTGCTACACGTAGACCAGCATCCCTGCGAATAGTCACCACATTTGTATCCAAACTTCACAAGAGGAGCACAACTATTCCAGCAACCAATGCCAAATCCACCCGGAGCATATTGGTCCTGTGGGAGTGTATTGGAGAAGCACGCACACCGAAAGATTTTTGGCTCGGTTTTGGTCAGTGCAGATGGGAAAACA
Source organism: Perca fluviatilis (assembly GCF_010015445.1). Lineage (NCBI taxonomy): Eukaryota > Metazoa > Chordata > Actinopteri > Perciformes > Percidae > Perca > Perca fluviatilis. Next base: position 37,757,910 of record NC_053117.1, read on the forward strand.
TGGTCTAGGTTGCAAAACGCTGTTAAAAAGAAATTTCAGCTTGCGCCCACAATGTGATCGCATTTGAACTGTTTTACATAAATTCTGCTTCTCTTGTGTTTCAGGCCAGTTTAGGAGGTAATCTGCGGTTCGCTCTGACAGCTTCAGCACCCATCTCGCCCACGGTGCTGTCCTTCCTCAGAGCCACTCTGGGCTGTCTGATCTTCGAAGGTTACGGACAGACGGAGTGCACGGCCGGCTGCACTTTCTCCATGCCCGGAGACTGGAGCGCAGGTAGAACGTCATCCGATCATTTACCTTTTTGTTCTCTGAATTGCTTGTGTGTTTTTTGCGCTGGTTAATCCTGTCCTCATCAGGTGTGTGGATGTGTCTTTGTCAGGTCATGTAGGGGCTCCGCTGCCCTGCGCCAAGGTGAAGCTGATAGACATCCCTGATATGAACTACTTTGCTAAGAACGGAGATGGAGAGGTGAGATACTCTTAAGGTGCCGTCGTACTATTCACAATAACGAAAAGTAACGCACATCAAGGGCTGTCGTGAGCTGCTGATGCGCTGGAAGTAGACTTGAAAGTAAGTGTTGCTACACATGCATTTCTCTTTATTTTAAAGGATGGTTCGGCTCTCAGGCCTTCTTCAAAAATCAAAAATCAAAGTCCGACGCTGCACTGATGGTGATTAGATCATCATGTTCCAACATTAGGGTAAGAAAAAAATCTGAGAGGCCTTCAGCTAATCAAAAGTAAACAGTTGCAAAAGCCAATCACATTACTCCTAGTCGGGATCAGCGGTAGTACATTTGACGTGAGCCACACACGCTCTCTGTGTGTCGCCGTTCCCAAACTCCCTTCGCTTCGGGGAAACAACAACAAAACTTCGAGCTAGCGAGCTACACGCTGAAAACGGCAAGTTTTGAAGAAAATTTGGATCGTGCCACAAGGCAGGCCTGCTTGTATCTTTCAGGGAATTATTGTAAAGATTTACAAAGAATATGTTTGTTTTAAATCGCTCACGCTACTGTATTGTGTGAACAGTTAATTTAATATTGTTTGTGGCGTTTTCTTTTGCAGGGTGCAAATGTTCCACCAAAACAAGTTCCTTCCCGAGACTATTTAGCAGAGCCACCGTGGCTGCGTCCAGAGCTTAGCGCCGCCAAAGACGATTGTGATTGGTTCAAAGTAATGCAAACAACCCAGAGTGTTTTTTTTCCCCTCCTATCCCAGAATGCATCTGTGGTGCAGCCAGACCTTACTCCTCAGCGCTGTGGTGATAGGTCTGGCAATGTGAGACTAAGTTGCAACTGAATGGGTTGCTGTTTTTCTGTGCAGTGACAAAATATCCACTTACTCCCTGTCTATGACCGAGCACGCAACTTCCCCTGCAGCAGCGATGACATTTTCACATCAGACAGACTAGGCCTGCCCAATTCGGGGAAAAATATGAATCACGATTTTTTTTAGCTTAGAATTGATATCACGATTCTCTGCCATGATTTTTATAGAGGCTACAATGAAGAGAAAGGAGAGCACTGCAGCGCTTGGGAGCGCTTTGAAACCTATTTTGTACAGTCTATGTTTAAAACTCACAGAAGAAAGTAGTAGCGTTTGTGATGCAGTCGGCTCGTAAAATTAAATGAGAATCAAAGTCATTGAAAAAAATATAAAAAAATAAAAGTTTTATTAAAAAAAAATCGACAACAAAAAAATTGAAGTTATTTAAAAATTAAAAAGTGAACAGGGTGAATAGAGATCGCGATTTTTATAACGATTAATCGTGCTGGCCTAAGACAGACTGACCTTGTCCCCGTTAGATCTGCATTAGTGGCCCCAGCGTGTTCAGAGGTTACCTGAGGGACCCAGAAAGGACGGCTGAAGCCTTGGACAGCGACGGCTGGCTGCACAGTGGGGACGTAGGCCAGTGGCTTCCAGTAAGAGGACACACAGCACTCATCCTAAAATCTGATGAATCCCATCTTCTAGTCTCTCAAACGTGTCCGCCTCCGCCTTTTCCCCTCTGCTAGAACGGGACGCTACGCATCATTGACAGGAAGAAGCACATCTTCAAGTTGTCCCAGGGAGAGTACATCGCTCCAGAGAAGATAGAAAATGTCTACACGCGTTGTGTTCCTGTGCTGCAGGTGTTCGTGCACGGAGATAGTTTACAGGTACTATGCGATTCGTATTCAGTCAGTCCCTCCAGAAAAACGCGATTATGCGATCGCATAATTCAACGCATAATCAGCCAAAGTCCACATATTTATGTGGGGGCCGCATTTTTTCAAATACGCTGCACTTTCGCCGCATAAATTGCCGATTTCCGCGCAAAATATGTGGGGCTTGCATGATTTCATAATCCATGCATTTTCGTTTCAAAAAAGTCACATATATCTTAAGCCCTATTCGCACGGGATAAGTATTACCTGGTGACCTCCAGTCATTTGTAATAATCGCGGAGGTTGTCTGTGATCTTAATCCCGTGCGAATCGGTCATGTCTGTAATTTGTAAAGTAATAATTCCCCCGCAAATGACCTACCATATTTCGCCGAAAACGGAGGTCCTGTGATAATATTAGTCCCGTGCGAATCGGCATCTCTGTGATTTGGGGTCTAACTGGCTGCGTTGTCAATTATAAATGAAAAGTTTTGACATCATATCCGGGGGATAATGTCTGTAAATTTGAGTAAAATACAGACTTCAGTTATCCCGTGTGAATGCGCCAGACGAAATACAGACGTGTGGGGGTAATTTATAAACTACAAGAGGTCCCCAGGTAATACTTATCCCGTGCGAATAGGGCTTTAGATAGATAGACGTGAACATCATCGAAAAGCAGGGTGTTGGGGGAATCACTTTTTTTTCTCTTTTTTCATCAAAATTTTTGCAAGTTCCCGCAATTTCACCGCATTTTTTAAGAAAACGTGCCGCATAATCAAGGATTTTTGTCCTCAACAATCACAAAAAAAACTCAAACATTTTTCTGGAAGGACTGTTCAGTTGACCGAAGTCATTTGCTGTTTGTTTTTTTACAGGTTAGCGTTTTGATCGTTCTCTTGTTCTTCGTGTCTCCAGTCTTTTCTCATAGGCATAGTTGTACCCGACCCGGAGGTGTTTGTTGTCTGGGCTAAAGAGCGAGGCTTTGTGGGATCCTATGAAGAGCTGTGCCAGAATCCTGTACGTCATCTAAACCCCAATTTCATAACATGACCCTTTTTTACTTTTGGCATTCCAAAACAGTTGAAGCAGTTATTTGTCTTTCAAACAGGATTTAAAGAAAGCAGTATTAGAGGACATGACGGCTGTGGGGAAGGAAGCGGGGCTGAAGTCCTTTGAACAAGTGAGAGAACTCTGCCGACATGAGTCTTGGTTGAATTTATGAGCTACTAACTAGAGCTGCAAAGATTACTCGATTAGTTGTCAACTATTTTGATATCGATTAATCGGATTGAGTCTGTTTGATTGTTTTTTTTAATGGAAAAAAAAAAAGTACACTATTCTCTGATTCCAGCTCGTTAAATGTAAATATTGTTCTAGTTTCTTCTCTCCTGTGTGACAGTAAACTGAATATCTTTGAGTTTTGCATTTAGGAAGTCATATTGGGCTTTTTGGGAAACACTGATCCACATTTTTCACCGTTTTTATAGACCAAACAACTAACCAGTAAACGAGAAATCAATCGACAGATTAATAGACTATGAAAATAATCTTTAGTTGCAGCTTTACTACTAACCTTCCTTTTTTCTTGTGTCTTACCTTTCTCTCCTTTCAGGTGAAGGGCGTCTACTTGCACCCGGAGACGTTCAGCATCGCCAACGGCCTTCTCACCCCGACTCTAAAGAGTAGACGCGTCGACATCCGCAGAGTCTTTCAGGAACAAATATCAAGCATGTACAGCAAGACAGCCATCTGAAGGACCCCACTTAGTTACTCTCTCTCACTCACACACACACACACACACACACAATACTGAAAGGTTACTGGTGTCCAATAAGAGAGGATGGGGGGGGGGGGGAAACTGGGACAGGAAACAGGAAACAGGAAACTGGCAGAAGAAAGTTCAAATCACACACATCCAGCAGTGCCTTGCTCATGTATTTTTCTAATCGGTTCTGAAAGATTTCATAAACCAGTGTGAGCATATAACCCTTCACCTGGAGTTAAACAATTAAAACTAGGGTTTCAAGAAGCTGATTTGTAAAAATAATAATAATTGCTGAACTGTACATACTGCTTATATTGAGATTTGCTGACAGGACACTGACTAATTCCAGTAAAGTAAAACTGAACAGAAATAAAGATTAGTACCTGATGACTCTTGTGTGTGTGTGTGTGTGTGTGTGTGTGTGCAATTTAATTCTGCAACAACTCCTGCACTCATCCTTAGAAATCCAAAGTTGATATTTAAACTTAAACTCATCACAACAGTAAGATTAGGGCTGCAACTAACGATTATTTTCATTGCCGATTAATCGGTTGATTATTTTCTTGATTAATGGATTAGTTTGTTTGGTCTGTAAGTCAGTGTTTCCCAAAAAGCCCAAGATGACGTCCTCAAATGTCTTTTGTCCACAACTCGAAGATATTCAGTTTACTGTCACAGGAGAGAAGAAACTAGAACATATTCACATTTAACAAGGTGGACTCAGAGAATTTAGATTTATTTCTTTCATAAAAAAAAATGACTGAACTGATGAATTAATCGATTATCAAAATAGTTGGCGATTAAGTTGACAACATCTTCAACAATCTTTGCAGCTAGCAGTAGGATTGTAGACATGGTTGCTATTCTCACAGTTTATTTATTTCATGATTGACTGTACATTTAGATGATGGCTAAAACATTGTCATTGAACAGATTGTAGTGTTAATACATATTTTAAAAAAACCTAAATGAAACCCCACTGTGTTACAGTATTCACTTAGATGTGTGTTAGAAAAACAAGCTCTACCACTTAAACTCTTCATTAATTAGAAAAAAACCTTCATTAATACACACGTGGAACTCAAACAATACACAAAGACAGTCAATCAACTAAGCATTTGCTTCAATAATTTCAAAATTATGTCAAACGATAGTTAACTTCTTGGTGTGACACCTTTAAAAAAAGACAACAAAAAAACAACACATGAGAGCAATCAGTGTGTGTACATCATCGTGTAATCCCATTGACCAGAGTGTGTTCATCATACGGGGGGGGGGGGATACCTGATAAAGGTGGAAACAATGACAGTATGATTTGGTCCAAAAATCAAGAAGAAGAAAAAGTTGGCTTCCAACCCTGGTGTAGAGGGTACAACGAGGTGTCTTCGCTAACAGACCATCTAAACAACCAACAATAAAACAAAGGATGGATGGTGTATATTAAAACAAAATGGTGTGTCATGAATAGTATTTACCACCAGAGGGAGCACCAGCCTTTGTTTTGGACAGCGGTTAGACTCCCAACAGCGACTCGTTCTCTCCGCAGCCCGAGTGGTCGACCTTTCAACACCGCTGCTCGCACGGGCACAATCTCACTTCACTCAAGTGAAGTTTTTTTTTTTTCCTTTTCATGTTACATCCACAGTCGGGACAACGTAGGCACATTATGCACAGGTGATGTTACCAACATCATCCTGTAAAACCCCAACCAACAGCCCTCACACAACAAACATGGCACAGAGCTAAACTTGGAGATAACCAGCAAAGGCCAAAAACACAAGACATACATTTTCTAGCCAGTAACCTACAATACATTACAATACATTGTCTGTAGTGTTTGTCATTTCAAACTTAGGTAATAAAAATGCAGATGAATAAAAAAAAAAAAAACATTTCCTTGCTCATTTCCTTCTTTAGAAACAAATGCTTATAGACATCTCTGAAACCAAGAAGTGTAACCCTGTTAATTGGTTCTGACGAGAACCAGTTTGATTCCTTCCCTTAGAAAAAAAAAAACACACACAAAAAAACACATTGGCTTATAATGTTGCACTTGGCTGATGGCTTAGTTAATGTGGCATTTCAGCTGCAGCAGTTTGAGTCGCAGAGAGTCTCTGTGGGGAGAAAGAAGCATGGGAGTGTAGTGCAGGGGTGACGAGGCCGCAAGGAAACAATCTGATGATCACGTTAAGGCCATTGCTGTCCATTTGAACTGCGCCAAGGAGCCTGAAAAGAGTGCAATGGATTCAGAGAGGCATTTAAAAGGAGCCCTTTCCCCATTTTTGGGCTTCCCTCCCTCAGTCGTCGGCGACAATGGACAGAGCACGCAACTCGCTGAGCTTGGCCTCGGTCTCCCTCTCCCTCTGCTCGTCAGTCAGCCCTGCCTGGTCGATCTGGTCTGTCAACTCGCTGAAGATCTTGTACATTTCGGTGAAATAGACAACCTGGAGGGGGCAGGAAGAGAAAAGCACAAAGATTTAGTCTGTGATGGCAGAAAAAATGAGTCCCGTCTGTGCTCTAACAGACTCGACAGGGCCAATCCACCTCTAAAAAGAAAAAGAAAAAAAAACACTCTTATGTCCAAACTCTGCTGCACTCGCACAATCTAACCTTGCTTTCACTTACACTAGGCTGAAGCTGTTGCTCCCATACCTCTTCAACCCGGCTAATGAGAAGTGATTCGAGAGGCGAAGAGGGAGCCCACAGATATCAAACAAGTCCGACAAAGCCCCAAAAACCCAGCACTTCAGCCTGTAGTGACCCTGCTTTTCTCTCCCAATCTGAACAAGAGATAGAGAGTGTTCACTGAAAGCTTTCTTGACACTTCCCACCCCTGCTTCTTCCCCTTAGTTCATGAGTCAGGCTCCCTAGAGAGTTGCTTTGATGATTAATAGACTTTAATCACATTACAAGACTCCAGAAGAGTAGGCAGAGAATGAAAGTACTCGGAAAATACAACCCCTTTAAACCCACACACACACACATCTCAATATTTATTCATGCAGCGATGCATACGATACCCAGCTCTTAAGGGGGCATCGCTGGCTTCTCGGAAATTGCATGTGTGTCCTATTGTAGGCTGAAACAGCAAGATCAACCAAGAAACCAGTGGGAGAAATGCTAACTGATTCGCTGAGGGTCAGAACAGAATAAGGGCTAGGTCAAGCTGGAAATAAACAGTCATCTTGTATAGAAATAACATTTGTCTGACTCTGTCAAGAGCAGATTTGACGCTGTCAGACAAAAAGGAAAAAAAAAATATTTCTAAACCACCTTGAACAAGCCTTTTTAAGTGCTCGGTATGAAAGACCTTTATTTGTTTATACCAATATTTGCCACCTAAACCACATGAGTGGGCCATAAGTATTGGGTTCCAGCTGTTTGTGGGGGTAAAGCGGATATTCTTTTTTTTTCCCCAAGAGGGCTTGTTGAAAGGGCCATCGGAAATGTCCATATGACCAGTGATGATAATGTACACCAGATCAGTGTCTGAGTGCCCTCTGGAGCAAAGGCACTCTGCTATTATAATTAGTCTAGTCACCACGAGAAGTAAACGCAGCCTATGACCACCTACGATACAAACAGGACTCTTTGGGTGAAGCAGGGCTTTAAATTACATGACTTCTGTCTGGCCATTTTAACATACCATAAGCCCCAGCTGCTTAAGATTTACACAGATATGTTACACTTTGACCTCTTCGCCTAAAGAGATGAGGAGTAATTTATGTTGCGTTCTATCCAGTTAAGTCCTTAAACACTGTTTCAGGAAAACAATGACAATCAACTGAGGAAAAGGACAAAGAAAGAAAGTGTTTTTTCAAATGAACACATGCAGCAGATTGCGCAAAATTGTGAAGAAAAAAAAACAAAACATCAAGACAATGTCTCAATTCATCAACATCTGTACAGGTGGACAGGTCAGGCCAAGTGTCCCGCTGACAGTTGCTGGACAGGACTGGTGTTCGTTAGGCTGAAGGCTCTCAACAAAGGCAGCCTTTGTGCCTTTTCCCTGCTGCCGCTGGGAGCCGAGCAGCAACAGCGGCTGCGAGAGAAGGGAGTGGAGGATGAGACCGCGCACATGCAGCGAGGCTGGGGACGAGGTCCAGCGGCCCACTGGCCACCCACGTGTGGCTGTGTGTATGTGTGTAGATGCTCATTCATGTGCGTGAGCCACATGAATAAAAGATATTGTAGATCTAAAATAGCATGCATGTGACTAATAAGAGCTCTTGCACCATACAAAGCCAGGTAAAAAAAAAAAGTGATTTAACCCTAAAAGAGAAAAGACCTGAGCTCAGATTTACGGAGATATTTAATGTCGGTTATAGTTGATTGCTCCGTTTGCTATTTTTAAAAGTTCAAAGAACATCATAGAACCCTATAATTGTCATTAGGATAATCTAGTTTGCTAATTAGGAGTGTGCCAGTGACCGTCCTAAAGAGGAAATGACATGGCCAGGCAGGTCTGGGCTGGGGGAGGGGGACACGGTGGCGCTAACTTAAGACGCCCAGCTGCTTTAAGAGAAGCTCCAGGTTAGAGACTTGCAGGGCTGCAGTGGAGCCAGACAGATGAGGCCTTCCTGGGCTAAACGCAGCAGTGTGGGCCGTCACTGGGGGTTAATCACATTAGGACAGCGTGGAGGGAGACAGACTGCCAGGATTATACACTCCCTTCCATCAGACACTTCATCCACTGTTTAACCAACGCTCAGAAGGGCTGAACAGACGCTGGGGGCTGTAGAGCTGCAAAGATGAATCGATTCATCAACTATTGAATTAATCGCCAACTAAACTAAAACGCCACGTCGGGCAAGTACACATAACAACCCACTTGCCCGTTCTGGCATAATCGTATCATAAATTACATAATTGTCTCTTGCCCACATCGGAGAACGCTTGTTGAATGATTTGAATGTGCTGTTGGCCAATCAAGAGTCCAGTTGGCGTTTGAGACGTTTTTTTCTTTTTACGTTTGACACTTTGTGGATGATTTTGATGTTTTTTTTTATCAATTTTTGACGTTTGTTTTTTCCCTTTAAACTTAGAGATCCTTTTAATGTTTTTTCTTAAAAGTTTTGACACTTATTGACACTTTTGATGGTTTTCCTTAACGTTCTTTCGGTTATTCTGACACAAAAATATTTGTATAGGGTCGTTAGTTGCAGTCCTAAGTGTGTGTGTGTGTGTGTCTGTGTAAGGGCTAAACGGCTAGCAAGGTACTGTGCCCTGTCTGCGATCATAGGCAGCCGCCATACGAATAAGGCGAAGACATATGCTTCATATTATGAAGACCTGCTGTATGCCAATGCCGTATGATTTTGTGTATGTGTTTAACTGCATCTATAATATTTATGTCCCTGTAAATTGTTCCCTTCGAGTGGACTTAAATAAATTGTTAAAATGTGCGCATGTGAGCGCCATGTTGTTTGTGTGTCTCCGGGGAGGGTGATCACGAACCTGCGCCCTGATGAGAGCCTCGAAGCTGGGCTGGAAGTAGTCGATGCGGCTGTGGTAGAACTTGGGCATCTCGTCCAGCAGCTGCTTGTTCTTGGCCTCAAAGTCCTCCCGGACCGGTCGGAGCTCCTCTCTGGCCTGGGGTGTGGCAGGGGAAGGGGGGGAAACGAAGGAACGCGTCATCATCACTTGTAACTTTACTTAACATCTTCTCATTTCACCACGTCAGCTCGTGTTGTAATTAACACAGCGTTTTACACATTCTTCCACAAAAACTGGTGCAAAGAGTGGCAGATTTAGAGAAAAACAAAAACCAACCCATGAAACAGGGCTGGGTATCGCTCGCCACTGATTTCCTGAATCGATTCGATTCACAAGGTCCAAATTCGACTCTGTATCGATTCAATTAGGCATATTTCAGAGAGAGAGATTCTCAGAGAACTTATGCTGTAAATTGGAAAGAAAAAAAAAATTGGAAAAAAGGAACCCTGTAACCTGCTGCATTGTTAAAAATAATGTTGACGTTAAGAATTGACCGCAAAGCAGTTGCATAGAGACAGAATTTTTTTCTTTAGTGCAGAGGGTGTGATGCAGAGACGGAGACCTAAAGGACTTACTAACTAACTTTGGAGCGTTATTTAGCATAACATGGATTCCTTAGATCGTCTAGTTTAATATGAAACCAATATCTTCACTCTAGCTTTAAAAACGGAGTCTCAGGATTCTATCTCAGGATTATATGAATTGATATCGGATCATTCGCATTTTTTTTTTTTAACCCAGTACTACCTGCAAACGGAAAGTTAGTTTTAAGTATTTCAACACAGGAGCCATCTTTAGTGTCTTTCTTATTGTTCAGAAAGATATTTGCCTAATTCCCACGAAGAAGCAGTACAATAAATAAAAGGCTGTAATCACGACCACAGTGAGGAGGAGTGGGTTACGTGGGCAGACTTGGCTGTGAGTGGACTCCAGCACCACTGATCTCTGTGTGTGACTGTATTAGTGGGTAGTCTACTGTAGGCACGGAGTTATGGAAAGCACAATGAATATGTGCTAGAGGGTGAGAATTTTTATTAAGGGGGGGGGGTTGCTATATTAAAACTACAACATATTGTTTATCTCCTGCGTGACGGTGTGGTCTCTTCACGTCAGTTAGTTTTCTTCACACATGGCCAGTCGAAATGGCATACGAGTGTTTTGTCAGGATCATTTCTTTAAGTGCACGGGGATTTAAAGGGCAGGGATGTAGGGGCCTCTTCAAGACTTTGTTCCCCTGACAGTGCTTTTCTCAATGTGTGTGGGTGGCTCGCCGTGTGAGAATGTGTTAAAGGCAACAGCATAGGCAACACGGCAGCGCTATCTGTGAATGTGTGCGCTTCTGTAGTGGCCTGGTGTGTATGTGTGTGTGTCTACGATTCTCAATTACGTGCCTGTAGATGTGCAGCAGTGCCTTTTTGAAAAGGCACTACTTGAGAGCCTGGTAGCTTGCGTGGGTGAAGGAGCGCACATGTACAGTATTGCATGTGCTCGACTATTTTTGTTCATATCCAGTCAGCATTTGTGTCTTTTTCCACTTATTGCGCCCTGTTCAACAATATGTGCAACCTGTGAGAGCAAGTGAACTCTGCCCGCTCTGCAGATAGCGCGAGCATTGGAGTGGTCCAACACGTGCGCTGATGCAGGCTTGAAACTCGCAGTACCTGATGTAGTTTGACCATAACGGGCCCGGTTTTTTCTTTCTCTTCATACTTCTCCGCTTTGGATTGCAACCGTTTGTAGTCCTGCAGTGCCTGTTCCCGGCGTTTCACTGCCATGTTGAGGCTGGGGAAGACGCCGCTGTACCTGCGACAAACCAGCACACATTACAACCTTAGACATCTCTGACACAACCAATAAGAATCGACACAAAACGTGCACAGACAAGCGTGCATGCATGCAAGCAACAACAAAAAATACACAGACACTCACACCAGAGTACTAAAAAAAATAAAAATTAGCAATTACAATTTTTACTAGATAATTTTTTGGAGCATTTTAGGCTTTTATTTTCATTAGGACAGCTGAAGACATGAAAGGGGAGAGAGAGGGGGAATGACATGCAGCAAAAGGCTGCAGGTCGGAGTCGAACCCGCGGCGTCGAGGAGTAAACCTCTATATATGGGCGCGTGCTGTACCAGGTGAGCTACCCAGGCGCCCGCAATTAATCAATTTTGATCGCAAAAACTATCATGTAATCGAGAAATACAATTATTTTGCACATGCAAGTAACATTTTAGTTTGTCTTGTGCTGTGAATGGCACGCCCACGTTCGCCCCTCCCGAAGGCTAAACTCACTCAGCCAACATTTGAATAGATTTGCAAGTAAGTATGAAGGGAAATTTCACAGTTCAAGGTGTTTTCACTGTTTGATTTGTTTCAACTGTTTAGTTTTCACTGTTTTTTTAAGTTCAATAAATGCAATGAGTAATCATGTGAAATAATCGTGATTTCAATACTGACCAAAATAATTGTGATTATGATTTTTTTTTTTTTCATAATCTAACAGCCCTATTTTTTGGGAGCAACTGAAGTCACTTGAATTGTTCAAACAGCTTTCCTGCTCTATGAAAGTTGTAGACACGCATTCTGCATGGCATCCTATCTTAATAAAAGTCATTATGAATTAATAAAATCCCTCTCCTCAACATCTTATAGTAGAGACACTCTCAAACCCCAGAGGACAGCTCTGCATTAAGCTTCCTCTAATCTATTATCTAATTACTGTAGTTCAAAATGGCATGAAACAATTCATTTTGCGACAATTATCATATTCCAAATGAAAATATATTCTTGCAACGAGAATCCTAGTCTTCAGCACTAAAAATAGGAAAACACTCATCTGTAACTTAGCAACAGGAGTCTGAGCTTCATCCTGGGACTTGTTGCACTGGTTTGTGGCTGCTTTAAATGGGAAGCAGGAATACTGCATATAGGAAATATTCAACCCAATAATATCTAGTAAACAAATGGAAAAATAAATAAAAGGTTAACACACCTGGATGATAGCCAACATCTAAACTACAAGATTGAAGTCTCTTCTAATGTATGAACCCTAACACGCAGCTGTATTCAGGGTCCAGCATTATTTGTTCAGACTAGGACTGCACAATGAATTGTTTTTTATTGTCATCGGGATATCAACCTGCGCAACAAACACACCGTGAAAGACACTTTTACAAGAGTTTGTTAAAGAAAGTATTGATGGAAAACTACACTTTAAAATGTAACAATCACTTTTTTTTTTTTTTTTTTAAAAGGTCCCATGACATGGTGCTCTTTGGATGCTTTTATATAGGCCTTAGTGGTCCCCTAATACTGTATCTGAAGTCTCTTTTATATAGACCTTAGTGGTCCCCTAATACTGTATCTGAAGTCTCTTTATATAGACCTTAGTGGTCCCCTAATACTGTATCTGAAGTCTCTTTATATAGACCTTAGTGGTCCCCTAATACTGTATCTGAAGTCTCTTTATATAGACCTTAGTGGTCCCCTAATACTGTATCTGTAGTCTCTTTTATATAGACCTTAGTGGTCCCCTAATACTGTATCTGAAGTCTCTTTCCCGAAATTCAGCCTTGGTGCAGAATTACAGCCACTAGAGCCAGTCCCACAATGAGCTTTCCTTAGGATGTGCCATTTCTGTGTCTTTAGCTATTGAGGAGGAGAGAGGGGGGGGCAAGGTGGAGGGTGGGGGTGTGGCCTTGACCAACTGCCACTTTGCCCGTTTGAAAGCCATGATGTCTCTCTCTCATGGGTGGGCCAAATTCTCTGGGCGGGCAAAGCAGAGAAAGGGGAGGTAACCTTTCCCCTTATGACCTCATAAGGAGAAGATTCCAGATCGGCCCATCTGAGCTTTCATTTTCACAAAGGCAGAGTCACTGGGGGACCATAGGCAGGCTGGAGGAATGCATATTAATGTTAAAAAATCTCATATAGTGAAATTTTAATGCCACGGGACCCTTAATGGTGCCTTTTGTGTTCAGTTTAATGTTCCATTTATTCAATTAAAGACAATGGAAATACATTTTTTTTTTTTTTTTTTTTTTAAATTGTAGAATATTAAAAGCAGCAGAAAAGGCAGAACTGAGAACACTTTCATATCTGTTGGAGTATTATCGTTATCGGTATATTCAACGTTTTCTCATATTTTCCTTATATCTCCTATGCTCCTTTTTTCATTTGTTTTAAAAGACAAAGAATATCCTTCAAAAGTGTGTTATAGTGAAGGGGAAATACATGGCAGCATGACTTCAAGCTGTAAATAAAAATCCCAGCAGTCATTGACAAATTAGCAAAGCAAACTTAACAAGACAAACATTAAGACACAAAGCAGTGACAGTGTTTTTAAAAAGCAGGCCACAAGATTATTCACATAGGTGTCTGCTGCATGCGAGTCAGTAATAAAAACACTCGTAATGAAGAGTGAGATTTAGCTTTTTTGAATGACTCATTTACAACCTTTCATCAACTGTGTAGGCACACGGTACTACAATAGTTTGTTATGTGCGACTCTGCCCATAGTGTTATTAGACACAAAATGTGTGGGCTTTATGATTTACATTTCTCTCCATGCCAACCCTTGCCCTGCGCTGTGTAGCAGATGAGGGAACTACTGAGAACCCTTGGATTGGATGTGATTATAGAAAAAAATATATATAACTAGCTTGTGTCTGCCTGTGCACCTAAGCAGAGGGCAGGAGAGCGCAGAAAGTGACGCAAACTAAAGCTCAGTCTCAGACAAGCAGGGATTGTTTCCTACAGGAAGTAAAGCAAGGAGTGGTGTAGCGTTTTGAGTGACATCACGGAGCTAAGCTAAGCCCAGCCCCGCGGCCCACGCTCTACCGCTATTTATAAAATACCACTTTGGCCCAGTTTATGGCAGGGGTGGATGCCGATCCTCAAGTCTACTATCTGCTCCAGTGTACACATACTTGAAGTGCCAAGGGATTATGTAACTGCCCTCTAGTCATGACTGCTCTCCAACACTATTGGCTGATGACAACGCAGCGGCAAACTGACACAGACGACACAAAAGGCCGATTGCGTTGTCACCAGCGCACTTCACCTGAAAGCACGGTGCAATTTCCTCATTGCGCATCACAATGCCGTGCAGTTTGTGTGCTCTAAAATGGGACAACACTGCCAGCAACTACTATGTTTCAGCACACAGAGACTTGAGGGCCGCTGCTCTCCTGGGCTGAAGGAGGCGGAAGAGCTAGACACAAAGCCAACTGCTTGTTAACCCATTCCTGGCCTTCCCATGCTGGATGCTGACTGTTACATTCAGGGCTCTGTGTCCAGTGACTCAGCGGCGTCAAAGGTTCCCACACGGAAATATGCAGCAGTGGCTTTGGTTATATGTGACTGCACATACTTTTATAGTAGTGATGAATGCAACCAACGATTATTTTCATTGTCGATTATTTTCTTGATTAATCGACCAGTTGTTTGGTCTATTGTTTTGGTCTGAAAATGGTGATCAGTATTTCCCGAAGCCCAAGATGTCCACAAATGTCTTGTTTTGTCCACAACTCAAAGATATTCAGTTTACTGTCACCGAGGAGAGAAGAAACTAGAACATATTTACATTTAACAAGCTGACATTTTGAATTTATTTTCATAAAAACTCAAATGTAATAGTTGACAACTAATACATTAATCTTTGCAGCTCTGGTGATGATAGCTACTGGACATTTTCCTCGATGTCCTGGCATTGACTTGACAACTACCGGTCAGCTGGTTACGTCTGCATTTGCGGTCTGCCTCGTCTGGTTGAGGGCTGCGCGGGGGCCAAGGGCACACCGCTGTCCATGTGACAGGTCAGGGTGTGGTGAACAGGCTGGATGGAAATAGCATCTGGACCGGAGAGTGTGTTTATGAGCAGCTGCCAATCCACAGACAGGCCAGCCTGACCTGAAGGCCAAGCCCAAGTCTGGTCTAGACACCCTCAGTCTGGGAGGCTGGCTGCCCTAACTCACTACTGCAAAAAAATCACACAGCAAACTACTAAAAATATGGGAAATCGAATTGTTTATGTGTCAAATATCACCTCCAAAGTGTCACGGCTGCAGATAAAGACTGAAGAGTGTCAGACAAGGTTACATCACGTGGCTAGTTTTGTTAAAATACGCTCGTTGTGAATGTAAAATAACTACCACCAGTTGTAAAAGATTTAAGAGCAGTGGGCCATGGGACGTTGTGAAAGGGTGACGTACATGCCAGCAGAACCTTCTTTTGTCTCAGCAGAAGGAGAGTTTGATCTGCCGCAACTTGTCTTGACTCAGACAACACACGCAGCCTGGATACATGATATACCAGATAAGAAGAAAAAAAGAAAGACAGACAACCTCATAGCAAACATCCTGGGTACAAAACTGAACTTCGATTACAAAAATTCAACAACAAAATGTGATCAAATTCAATCACTTCCCCTTATAAAAAACTGCATCGGCCCCCCCAGCTAAGGCCAAATAGTCAAGTCTGCTCCAGGCCTTACAACCTGCTCCAGGGACCTCTGACTGAGAGGGCCGGTTTAGTCACATCTCAAGCCGGGGCAGAGGTCTCAAAACAGGCTTGACTTCTGTCTCACCCAAAAGAGCAACGGAGCAGATAGGGCTAGGTTAGGAGGCCTAGATAACACAAATGCCTCAATGCCCACGCACTACCCTCCCCTCGCATAAACACGGTGATGTCATTCAGTGACCCCGCTGAGTGGACGAAATACACGTCTGGGCCTGAGAGATAGAAAGAGAAGAGGAGGGGGTGGAGAGCTGCCTCTTTATCGTTTGTTTATTAAGTATACAAAGTATTAAGAATGCCAACATTTTAAATAGCAAAAACACACAGACACACACACTTCAAGGTCTTCCATTAACATTAACGTTCTCCTTTTCAACTGGTCGCTAATTGTCTTTATGATGACACAAGATCACCAATAGAGTATTTTGAGACGAGAAGTAAACAATGAAAAATATTCATTAGGGATGGACTAATGGAATCCTAATGGAAGCTTTAAAGTGTGGTAGCTTTTTGTGTCTCAATTTTCTAAAGAAGATGCCTTGATAAACTAATAACTAATATTGCTACAGTTTTAAAAAAAGGGGGGGGAAAAAAGTTAATAAAGAGGCCAGTTTAGCTTGGCTTCTAAACTTGTTTATGAACTTTCTTCCTCTGCTCTATTTCAGAT
This sequence comes from Perca fluviatilis, assembly GCF_010015445.1. Classification (NCBI taxonomy): domain Eukaryota; kingdom Metazoa; phylum Chordata; class Actinopteri; order Perciformes; family Percidae; genus Perca; species Perca fluviatilis. The sequence continues at coordinate 37,774,508 of NC_053117.1, forward strand.
GATGTAAATGCCTTACTTTATGGTCTAAAATGACATATTTGTGAGACGGCACCCCCTCCAAAATCTGGGTTGGTGTGTACGTATTTTTGTGTGAGAGTGTGCACTGTCCTGAGACAGTTCTCCTCCTAAACCAATCCACGGCTCTGGGCCCAGGAAGCTGGGCCCTTTGCCATATTCTGAGCCTGCCCACACGTCCGCCTGCCGCCCACCAGGAAGAGGAAATTAGAACCATTCCATCCTGTCATTGCTCCGCCACCAGAGCACACGTGGAAGAAGGGGCGAGAGCGTGTGTGTGTGCACACACACACACACACACACACACACACACACACACACACACACACACACACACACACACACACACACACACACACACACACACACACACACACACACACACACACACACACACACACACACACACACACACACACAGCCTATTCATGTTTTACCAATGTGAAGAAAAATAACAAACAAGCTTCTGTAAATCAACAGAAACAAATGCACATGCTCTCTCACACAGCATATGTATAATCTCCTGGGAGGAGCCAAGAGGAGGAAGCAAAACCTTAACAAGCGCTCCGGAAGAAGAGTGGGATAGTCCAACCACTCCCTTCAGTACCTCTGCTTTGCATGTGTGTGCATAATGTGTGTGTGTTTGTGTGTTTGAAAAAGTGTGTGTTTGAAAAAGTGAGGCTTTAGGAATGGAATAGCACTCACCGCCTGCTCGAATGGGGGCGAGTATTAGGAATGAGAACCAAATAAACTTTCTTCCAGACACACCACCACCACAGCAGCAGCACCGCTCACTCCCTAGTTCATTTTTACAGTCTGTGTTACTACACTTCAGGCCACTTCCTGTGGTCCAGCACTGCCAGTGTAAAGAGCAGAGCTGGGTCAAATAATAAAAACGTTACGAGGCACTGGACTTAATCTGCCCAGAGTGTCGTATGGATTTACCACATCAGGACAAGGATCCACACAAAACTTACCTAGTACTACTTATAATGCATCGGAATTCACTTTATGGCCCTGCTCCAAACAAATGTTAAACTTATCAGCAACAACTATTTGACCCTGGTCTGGTATAGAGACACTTAAAGCCAACCCTTTAAAATGTAGCAGCAGAAACTCAAGAGTACGAGAAATCAAGTTGGACACTTACTTTTTCAGAGGGTCAATAACAGTTTTCTGTATCTGGTTGACCTGTAATAAAAAGAACAATTGTTAACATAAGGAATGAGCACCTCTATATCAAGGGAAGAGACATTACAACATTGTTATTCACTGTCAAATTTAGTTTCATCAAAATTAAAGTCGGAACAAAACAGCATCTACGTGTCTTGCTCATTAGCTGCAAAGCAATGCCACTGCACAAACATCAACAATTGTGTATATTTCAAACCGAGCACTCAAGAAAAAAAGGGGAGGGCGGGGGGGGGGCTTGCAAAGAAACTTTCGTGACGTTGACTCTTTTATTGTACACAAGCCCGGAGGAGAAACCCCTGAATATTCATTGGGCTTGCGATACAAAAGGATGGAACTGTCAGGGGACGGACATGAAAGCAAAGCCCAACTGATTTCAAATCCTGTGGAGGGTGGGCTGCCTTACAAGATGAAAGTTCTTTGCAAACAAACATTTTAACAATAACAGTTTATATTTTCATGCATTCTCCTTCTGTTTGCCAGAACCGACAGGGGAGGGAAGGAGGGAAGGAGGGGAGGGGGGGGTGTTAAATGGAAGTAAACGAACATCTCATCTTGAGGCCTCCAGCCCCGGCACCAAGTCTCATCGACATAAGTTGGCGCACAATTAATAAAGTTTCCAGCGTCATTTACATTGCAGATTCAAAACGACTGCTACTAAGAGGTCTGCAAGCGTGACAGAATGCTAAGTTAAACCAGGCAATCGAGTCAAGTGAAGAGTAAATGCTAAGAACAGTGAAGGAGGATTTAAAAGCAGCAGGATGTGAGATGTGACAGCTACATGAGAACAGTGAGCAGCTCCACTAATCATATGTTCACTTGCTATTGGAAGGACAGTCAATCACACAACAACAAGGAGGCGAGATCGCAGCTGTGCTCTGTAAAAATGCCCTGACCATCTATGAGAACATACAGCAACACTCGCTGCTTCACACAGGCAGAGTTCCAAGTACAAAATGGTTGATTGTGGTTTGAGGGGGAAAACAGAGAACCAATAACAAATAAGTACATGGGAATTCACATTTTCTTTGTTTTACATATTCACACCATCTAGACCCCTCCCCCCCTCCCCGACTTGAGCTGCGCCGCTGCTTCTAAGGTGAGAGCATGCAGCGAGGAGGGAGAACAACAGCGGCAGATTTGCTTAAGCATGCTGGTGCCCTCTACCCTCTGCCCCTTCCCACAGAGGGGGGGGTGGGGGGGGCAGAGCTATTCCTTGGAGGCCCTGCAGAGCCTGAGGCCGACGCTCAAGCAGTAGTCTCCATCAGTGAGTCACAGGGCAGAGGCCATCCCGACACACAGGCCTCCCAAAAATACACACAGATCGCAGAGGAAATCAATATCCCTCCAAACGGAGCATCCTTTACTGCGCTGCCGCCATCTACACTGGGGCTCGGCTTCGGCAGCAGTGTGCCGGCGGGGCTGTGCGCCCTCCTCAGCCCCAGAAATAAACACACAGACCTGGGCCACTGCTGCCTTCATTATCGCTGCACGTTTTATCTGCTGGCTCTCTCACTTGCGGGCCCCGCGGCAGAACATCTCGTCTCAACACGGAGAAGAGCAAAGGGTGGATGCTTTTGTGTCTGTTTTGCAGGAGCAATAGGGTTTGCTGTCGGTGCCGTCAGAATCAACAGTCAGCTTGAAGGGAGAAGCTCGAGTAGTGTTCCAGTGAGCTGTGCTGGTTTTTAAACACCTAGCAAACCTGGGGTGAAATTCCACATTGCAGGCTGACCAAAAACAGTGCTCGCAATCACTATTTTGCCTTCAGCTCACTTTCAGCCACACAGCCCTGCCCAAACCTGGAACTGAACATTGTGTTAAGGCAAGGATTTTTATTTAGTAAGACTGAAAGAAGGGCAGAGAAAATCAGGTGTGACCTAGCTGTCAAAATCCACTCTGGATGAAAGTGTGTTAAAAAAAAACAAACACACAACCACATCGATACGGTTGGTGACTGTTGTCCTCCACAAGTGAAAAACTGTGCTGGGATCAAAGTGCCGAGCTGAATCAATGTCAAACTGGAAAACTACACACCATGGAGCCAGAGCTATACACTTTAAAGACAAGTTGTGCCTTTTGTTACTAGAAACTACTTAAAATGTGAAAATACTAGGGATTCTTATTTCAAGTTTTTTTTTTCTTTTTACTGAGAGCCGACCCTCGATCATTAACCGTTAACCGACAAGCAGGCAACGGAGTCCCAGTTCACCCGTCCAGGTCGCTCAGACGTACTTTCCGCGCTCAGCGTCCGTGTACAACTACGGACTTGTCCCGGTCCCACAGCCACGATGTTCTGTGCGTTGCCATGGACACGTGCAGCCGCTTTCCTGTAAACGTCCGCAGCTGTCTGCGATCGTTTGTCCGAGCCTGTCTCCACCGCATTCACCTGAGAGGTTGTCAGCTGTGTCTGCCTGGCATACTCTGTGTCTAGGACGGCCGATCTAACGCGCCAGTCCTCATCGATATAGTGGCATGTGTCACGTAGCTCTCCGATGTGGGCGCCGTCCAGCAGAGAGACACTAATTTAGCAAAAAAAAATATAAAAAGCTTAAAACACAACTTCCTAGTGCAAAGTTTGCACTAGCAAGTTAACTAGCAATATAAATAGATTGTATAGCCTATTTTTCTTTCACAATGCAATATGTTTTTCAAATAATATTGATTTTTAACTGTTTAACTGATAGTATTAATCATTAACATCCCTAGAAATACTAAATCACATTAAAATGAAGGATGATGGAGACTTGATGAGGGTGCTGAGGAGAGCTGGCACACATAAAAGGTTCTAGTTTTAGCCTAAATGAAAAAGGGAAGCAGTGAAACTTTGATGCTAAAAGATCTTCAAAACTTTGGTCTTCAAATGATGTGGAAGTAAAGAGGTGGATTTAGAGTTCCCAAACATCACTTATCCAATGACAGTCAAGAGTGCGTGGCAGCACTGGTGAAAAATGTTCTTCAGATCCACGTTCAAAGACAGTGAAAATGGAGGGGGGGGAAAAAAAGAAAATTTGATATTGTATAAAATCTGAAGAATGTAAAAGTTACTCAGTACTGAAAACAGTCAAACTGGCAGGAGTGCTCTCCTGGGCACTCGACCAAGCCGAGTCCTGGAACATACGCACCCCGGGTCACAAACCCACACGCTCAGTCCAACACACATTCTACTTTGTCTAGTCACTCAAAATGGCTCCCGTAAAATTTGATGAGCTGTGAGCAAAGTTGGTCTGAAAGACTGGTATGTTATAGATGAAGAAGAAAGGAAAGAAACAACCGTGACTTGCTAGTCGCTTAAAATCCACCGTACATGTTTTATATTTAATAATACAATCATTTTCTTTTTCTTTGTAACATTTAAGTTATTTTCTGTCAGAAAAAGAAAAGTTCTTGACATGACATCAATTTACTTTGTGATGAGATTTATTCTCCAACTCATGCTACTAAAATTGACAATATGTTTCAAAATTGATGGGCATAGTTTTTAAAGATAAGCTATTTCTTTAATAGTTTGGGTTGTAGCTTTGTTTTTTTTGTTTGTTTGTTTTTTTAATGGAAATTGAGTCCAGTTCATGAGGTTTTGCAGAAAATATAAATCATGTCCACTCAACCCAATATGTACAAATCCAGATGGTGTGCTGTTCCCGAGATACTACATTACAACTTTACCATGGAATAAAAAGAATTAACCACTTTTTTTTTTTTTAGAAAGATATTCATTTTCTCCACCTTCACTGTTGTGGAGTTATGAAATAATTCTGCTACACAACTAAATGTGAAAAGAGAGGGGAATATTTTTAAGGCAACAAAAAGAACACCTAAGAGCGGGGCAATGAGTCAAGAAAACACAGATGGAAAAAAGTCAATCGGTATATGCCTTAGTGTGATCTCCTGTATTTTTTCCTCTTTAAAAGTCTACCCTTCACAGTGTAGTGCCTTGAGGATGCACACATGCGGTGCCACTATGATTCACATTATAACTACCTGTGGCGATGATACTAATCAAAAAACCTGAAGAACACCCGGCAAATAATCTGAAGAGGCCTGACAGCCAAAGAAGAAATCTTCACAAAGTACAGATGTGAGAGAGCGAGGCTACAGTATGCTGTATCGCTTACAGTGCTGGAAAGAAATGTCTGCCTTTCTACGGTTGCCCCTTAGGACAAAACATACAAGAGTGAAAAGCACAAAGATTACGGGAAACACTCCAAATCAAAAAAAAAAACTTGATCTAGTGCTAACAAACAAACATGTAATGCTGCAGGTAGGCACGTTTTATCAAAATACAATATTACATTGACTCTTTGGACAAAGACAACAAAGTCTGCCACGATACAAATTTGATTTGATTCAAATTCAGGGGCCTGTGATCGATATGAGACGACATCATTAATGCCCATTTAACACAATCAGTTCCATTTATATCAACTTACAAAAACAACCAAACTAGGGTTTTACAATTTTATTACCGAGCTCCTCCTGGCCATTTAAATGAAAAACAAACTATTCTTTGTAGTAAAAAGAATAAATAGAAAGTGGTATTTTCAAAATAAAGGCACATCTTTAAAGATGATGATATAATCTCCCCCTTTCAGCGTTATCTAATAATAATAAAAAAAATAAAATGATATTATTTCTCTGATCATTGAATCAATATATCGATCCAGATGGTTGTATCTACACACCTCTAGCTGCAGGAGGGATCAGAGAAGTATTATAAATGAAGCTGATTACAGTTGCTCTTCTCCACAAAGGAGGAAACAATTAAACCGTTTGCTGTAACCTTTCAAGACAACATTTTGTAAACCATTGATGTTAAAAAAAAAGAAAGAAAAAAAAAACACAATACAAGACTTCACCATGCAAGCTGTGATCAGAGTTACTTCTATGATTTCTGTGGTAGGACATTTTTTTCCTGTTGAGAAAAGGCTTTTACATTGTAGGAGTTATTTTAGACACCAGTGAGTCACAAATGCATCAAATCTTCACAGCTTATAACCAGTAGCTTGAGCTTATAGAGGAGGATGCCACAGATGCTTTTCAAAAACAGCAGAAGGAAAGACATACGGATAGTTTTTAGTCCACAGGCTGCACAATATTGACAAATATGAAAACACGCATTTTCAACAAAAACTTGTCTAGTTTTCTACTTTGTGTGTCTGAGGAAAGACATTTCCCCCGATACCAATCTAATGGTATCTGTGCCAATGGCAAGTGCAGAGGAAACATAGCAGTGAAGGGCAGCAAAAGAGTGAGACGACACACTAAACATTAAAAGGGTGAAAGAGCGTGGGAATGGGTCTGACCTTCTCCTGGTTGAAGGAGTCCATCCTTCTCATGGATGTATCTAAAGCGGTCATGGACTCCAGGAAGGCCTGGTCCTGCTCACACAGCGGGTTACTCAGCAGGTCTGCAGAAATCTTCACAGCTGCTTTGGACATGGCTGACAGACACAAACACAAAGCAGAGGATAGTGTTAAAACATAGTTAAATAACTTTGTCATGTAGACAATAGCCAATATAAATGGTTACTGAAAATGTCCTCATCTACACCTTCTAATCCAATTCAACGCCAGATGTTTAGCATTTTTCTTAAACCATCTTTGTGCATTACCCTGAGGCTGTAAGTAGGGCTGGACGATTAATTGAAAAGCAATCGAAACCGAAATTGAGAACATCTAACCACCAGACAGCGTTGTAGTCGAGACCACCTAAACCGAGACCAAGTCATCACTAAGACCACCAAGGCAGGGTGGGACCGAGTCAAGACCAAGACCAGATTTGTGTTAGACAGCCAGCGCTTCTTCTCCTGTCTCCTGCATTCTCTCTCTTGGGAGTGCGTGTAAAGGGAGCAGGGAGAGGGAGGTTTACGGTAACAAATTTCAAATTAGATAAAAGTCAAGTTATTGGTTCCATTTGCAAGTTTTAACACATAGGCATAAATCAGACGCACAGGCAGTTTAGCGAAATCCCTGCAGTTGTGGTCTTGAAATAAAAATCCTGAGTCCTCTTTATCCTAGACAAGACAGAGTAAAAATGCGGTCGATTCCAACACGAGGCCAATACCTTAAAAAATTGGTCTTAAGATGCAGTAAGTGATTCTGCGCAAAGATTGTTATTTGAACTCAACTGCCAATCAAATACAACCGCCCCCCAAAAAAAAAACATACTACCGTGTAGTCACGGAACTCCTCAGACCTGTCCAGTCATTGAAGCAGCATCGAGGAGAACTTAAACGAGTCAACTGAGCAACAGGAGCGCCTTATACCACAGAAAGACGCAACGTCTGTCGTTTGGACACATTTTGGCTTCAGTAAAGACGACACAAAGTGTAAGTTAAGCCAACAGAAGGTGACTGAGCCTGCTAGAAAATAATCGTTCATTGATCATAATCGAGGTAAAATATTCAATTAATCGTGATTCTGATTTTAGGTCATATCGTCCAGCCCTAGCTTTAAGCATTTTAATCAGTGTGTGTTCGTATTTGGTCGGATCTTCAAAAGTGAGCTTTTGGGAAAGAACTAAACAGCAAGGTGGCACAGTGCTGCCCCCCATTGTAAAAATCGGTGGGGTTGGTGGGGCTGGCTGCCATGCTCAATATATTTACCAGAGCTTCAGGAATCTTTGCAATGTCTCTACACTGACAGCCCCAATTACTGTTAATCTGCACTCATGCCACTTTGTTTAGACACAGAGCACGCATCAGATTATGGCTTCACAGTCAAAATAAATGAGCTTCACTGAGGAGATACAAGCTGACAGAAGAGGCTGTGGTGAAAATAGGCTTTGTGGAGATCTGGAACAGTCGGTCTCTTTTCACACTCCCTCGGGATTCTCTCAGGACCAATTTCCAACCAATCAATTATCGTTGTGTGGCGTTTCTGCATCTCTCTCTCCATTTGACAGGTAACAATGTGCTTGATTTGGCCTTTCCTGTTATGACTGAGAAGGGTTTATTACAGGGTCATGAAAACTAAAAGGTGACCGGAGGGTAGTGATTTAATTATGAGCGTTAGTAAAGTGCAAATAAGTGAAGCTCAAGTCCTTTGTAAATCCCCTGGGGCTGAAAACAACATGAACAATACCCCAGTATGGAAAGCACAGTTATCCCTGCCACTTTCTTTGCCTTCTGTTACTTAGTCTAATCCAAATTGTGAACAGGAGCAAGCCTTAAAAAGATATTATCATCCCTCGCCAGCTAATTGGAAGGGAGTTATGCAGAGCTCTATTAAGAGCTCTGCATATCACCACCCTTGACTTGATAAATGGCGGTCGATAGAGCGAGCAATGTATTAAATGTAGTGCTGACATGCAGAGTAGGTCCAGTTCTTTGTTTAGAAGCAGTTGGTGGAAGACAGGACCTGTGCAACAGATGGAATCCATTAACGATAATGAGGGCCTGACAGCTATGACACTTTGATGATGCAGACATCCATATTCCAGTGCACAAAGGAGAGGAAATGAAGAAGCCTCTCACTCCTCCATCCGTCCCCGCTCCTCCACCCCCACAACTGACTACTTACCACAGGCCATGTCTACTGCTGCCTCCCAAATACACAACTCCGAAACCAACAAATAAGCAAATAAAAAAGTCAAGTAAACATGGTTTCTGTGGCCGACAAATGCTTGAATAAATGAAGGCAGAGAGGGTAGATAAATGGAGCCCTACACTCATAAATCCCACACACACAGACACACACACACACAGACACATACACACACAGACACACACACTCTCTGATAGCCTGGGAAATCCTATAAAAGATTAAGGCGAAGGCCCGCACTCTCTCGTCTCATTTGTCAAGTCGTCGAACTGATGCACCTCCAAACAAACCAAGACAACCAAATGTCTTTCTAGCCCGGAAAAACCTGCCAAGCAACATCAAGTATGTTGGTGAACGAGTGGAGATCAATGGCACGCTAGGCGGTAACACGCATTGGTGGCAGAACACACCTAAATCAGCCTCGGTGCTTTTCTTCATGTCCTTGTGAAGCTTTTTCGTCTGATCCTCCAGCCTGTAAGACAAGAAGGAATGATTATCAGCCAGCTTCTGGTCTAGGAATACAGTCAACAACAGGTGAGTTGGAGACCAAACAGTAAAAAAAATGACAAACATGACACAAATGGTACCCTTTCCCTACACACATATCATAATCTTTATACAGTATATTTCAAAAACTATTTCATCCAGTCAAGATGTGTTGAAATGGACAATGAAAACATCCAAACCAAAAACCTAGAAAAGGAAATGAGTACATAAAAAACATGGTTCAAGAAGGAATTACACATTTCATTGATTCCACATAAAATGTTATTATAATATCCGTTAGCTAATTAATAATACAGGGAATCCTTCTTGTTACTGTCAACTACATTTCCCCTCAAAAGCATTAATGTCTTCAATCATTCCACTGCACATATTCCATTGATGGGTGTTAAAAATGGCAATTACCAGACTATGGAGGCTGCAAAACACACGCCATTCATTATATCAATTAAGGCAAACGAGGGGTTTAGAATCTCCCCTGAGACTGCTGTCATATCACTTCGTCTGGTTTGATGAAAAAGGGAACATGGTGGTTTCATTTCCATCTCTGCTTTGAGGGATTATATTAACAAGGACGACAATAGCTGTGTAATCCCATAGGATTTCTGGTGGGGGCACTATGGCCACTGATGTAAGGACATTGGTAACCCACATATGGCCAAAAAAAACCACAAATGGCGGTTTGGAGCCTCCAAATACTGTTTTTTTTTTATCATTTAGCAGCTGGGAAAACAAACAAACGGTGTGTTTCTCCAGCAAACACAGGTTCATGTTTGGTTCACGCCCAAACATTATTGGTTCTTGATACTGGCTGTTAAAACTGTTAAACCTCAGGAGTTTGGCTTCGAAAGAATAATGCACCTCAAAATTATTATTATTTATTATTTTTTAATTAATCACTGAAGCTTTTATTATGTCCATACTTCACACAATGAGCTCGCTCACATGGCTCCATTTCATAAAAAAAAACACAAGAAAGAAGGTAAAGGAAATGTTTGACTTCAAAAAGGGCCAACATCAAATTAAACCAAACAGCTTGTGCAGCATTTTTCAAAGAGTTTTGAAGCTAAATAACTTCTTATACTGTAATTTGTTAATTTTTGAATCACATACAGTACCATCATAACAGATTTTTTTTTCTCACAAAATAGCATGTGAACAACAGCAGCAGAAACATTTGTGGTATTTAACCCATGTCAGATTGCATTTGTACCAGCTTTGATTTTAGATTGTGATCTGTATCTGTATGTGAATTTAAATTATTAATTTGTCTGTTGTGTTAACAAAGGGCAAGTAAACTGTAGGGATGCAGGGTTTGGGACACTGGAAAATGAGAATCACATCAGGGGCCAGTCATGTTATGTTATTTACTCGGAAAAGGTATAATACATTTGAGTATATTACTGCATCTCTAATAATGTCCACATAAAGCCCCCAAAAAAACAATGCATTCTGATTACATTTTCAAAAGTAGGCCTGAATATGCAAACTTGTTGGTTGTGTGGGAATTTCTGAGTCTCAAAGTCAGTAAATCTGCCAAATTCGGCTTTGAGTGATGATGCAGTGATTGCAGTTTGCAAACATTTTCCCGTCTTTTTGGTTTGGCGCACACCTAGGCAGACCATAATTTATGCTGAACCTTAATTGATTTGCGGGCCGGATCTAAATTTGCGAGGGGCAGGATTTGGCACGCGGGTCTTGAGTTTGACAGCTGATAAGATAAGATAAGCCTTGAGCAGTTGAGAGAACAAAAACATAAACACAATAAACATACAGTAAATATCTGTATGGTCTGGGGGTAAGTAAAAATCATTAATTATTTCCTATCATAACTCGTCCTCCACATGCTTTTGTTTGTCTTGACGTGTTTTAGGATTTTGCACTGAATCGCCACAGACCAGATGGAGGTTGTTCCAAAAATGTCATTTGCAGTAAATGATGTAACTTCATCTATTATTGTTCACACCACAGGGAAAAAAAGATTGTGTCAGAACAATCTCCACAGTAACTTGTATTTCTCGCCAATAAGATGTAACTGGGTCTCATACACCTAATCAGCCTTTCTCTAAAGCAATCAATGTAAACTCTTACACTCCAGATATTTAGAAATAGACATTTCTTATTGCAGGAAAAGCTACTCACATCATAGTCAATATTATTAGCAATACTTCAGACAGGATTTAGTCAGGATCTGATAATTAGAGGGCTGCTTCCTGTTTCCGTAACATAGGGTTGCACAGTCAGTACATTTCCAAGTAGACCTGGACAATAAATGTGCTGTCAAGAGTTCAGGTCACCACACGTTCAGACAATCAGTTCATTTCTGTTTGGTTAAGAACATTTAAAGATTTAAAAGCTGACCTAAATGGCAATATTTCCATGCAGTTATTATATTACAATTCTGTTTTGAGTCATACCTGCAAATAAGCTTCTGACATTGTTAAAAAAAAAAAATAAAAACATCTGGAAATACTGCTATGTGGTCAGTTTTTTTTTTTTATCATTTCTGTCTTTGTGATGGCAGCAAGTAGAATCAGTTCTAAAATACAATTTCAGTTGCACGTTTGATAAGAGGACACATCTGTTTTACAAACTTACAAAACTTTATTCCTTATTTGTCACATACTTAGTACCTGGTAGTGAAATTCTATTACTGCATTTAACTAAGTATTAGGAGCAGTGGACAGCCATACATACAGCGTCCGGGGAGCAACTTGGGGTTCAGTGTCTTGCTCATGGACACTTTGACATGTGGCCGGAGGAGCCTGGGATTGATCTACCAACCTTGTGGTTATGGGGCGACCAGTCTACCTCTGAGCCACAAGCCACCCAGTTTTTTTGTTTGCACAGTTCATAGAAATAAAGGAATATCTCTCAGTCAAAATCCTGAGAAAATTGTTTCGTGAACTTAAAATCGAGTGTGAGTTGAGCGAATTGTTGCATCACTACTGCCAGTCATGGATATCGGGATCGGGATAGAGGGTGAAAGCTTCTCAGTATGTAAACAAACCAGCATGCCATGAGTCAAATGACTGCACACTTAAGATGTGTTCTTGTAGTGCGTGTCTGTGCATGTGAGACCCGTGATCAGTAGTACCTCCTACTGTAAAAATGTGTTGCACAATACTGTTGCATGTTCCCTACTCTGTCAGCACCACTAACAATGAGAAAGCCATTCTGGATGAGTGCCAGGAGAGCCTGGAGTCTTTTTCCAAAAGGTGCTAATAGAGCGGCCGGGTGGAACAGCTGCTGCCCCTTGCCCCTGTGCAGCCACAATCATCCAGCCACATCGCCTATTGAAATTATTATTACTATTGCATTTTATGGGGCTTTCACACACAAAACCCTTAGCATGACATTAGATAATGAACAGGCATTTAACCACGTTTCACCATTCACACCAGATTCTTTTCGGGTAAATACCTGGTCACTGCCATTCCCACACGAACCAGGTCAGGCAATGCAGTGAAGCTAATTAACATTCAAGCTGCTAAATGAAGTGAGGCTGTCGTGTAGTGATTGCGTGTTTTTGTTTTGTGTGCGTGTGCGTGCGTGTCCAGAGTTCGACAGATAAATAGCCTGGGCAAATAGATCATGGGATATTTGCCAATTGCAGATACACTGTATCAGTGGTTATGCCATTTAGGAAAATTCTTAAAAAGGTGATTGTTACAAGTTTTTTTTTAATTTCTAAGCGTACAATATTTAGCTGACTTTATATTTTGTTCTCATTATTTATTACACATTTAAGAGTTCTTTATCAGAAATGTTTACATACGATATGCGTTTACGTAAAAACCATAATGGGCTAACGTAGACTCACTGTATCCTACACAAAGCACAGTAAGAAGTCCCATAAGATCAATGCATGGAAAGACGAGCCTGATTGGTTTACCTGTCTAGGTCTTACACACATACTAAAGTTCGATTGACACATTTTGGGTAATCCTGATGGCTGGGAATTTTCACTCACATTCACGTCGGACAAAAGCGCCGCTGTAAATGCGTGTATCCCTTCAAGTCAAAATATTTGCAAAAAGAAGCTCATAATTATTCTATGAAACCTTAAGAACGTTTCTGTCATTTTGATGGTGGCTTATCATGTTTTAAAACAGTAGTTTGTGGTCTTTAAGGGTAACTACTGTTTTTTTTTCAACCTGGACCCTATTTTCCTATGTTTTTGTGTCTAAGCGACTGATGGGAACAACGATCTTTGACATTGGTCCAGTATTAAGCGAGATCGCTGCAGTCGGCGGCAGCGAAACAAGCTACAGTGTAAGTTAATAGGACAATTGTCCAGCTTGTATTTACCTTCACAAAAGTGCTTGTTTTGCCACTGGCAGGCTCAGATTAATATTCTAAGTGTCTGACAACATTATGGAAAGGATCCCTACAGAGATAGACCTTTTAAAACTTCTTTGAGACCTTTCTGTTTAACCAGAAACAGCTCTCAAGTCGCTAGCTCTAAACCCACCAGACTCCATTTAAAAAAGCAGTACTTTTAGCGTGTATAGAGCCATCGGTAAACTATGTGTTTATTTCAACCCAAACTAGAGTTGTGATGGTTTGAAAAGTGGAAAGACGACCCAAAACGGCTTTTCATAGTTTTATTTTGTTTTTTGTCGACTTTGAATGAAGTGTATTTTACGATGCTAAAATTACTGTTTATTTACATGGAGTCTGGTGGGTTTAGCGAACGCAATTTCGCGGATGTTTTTATGTTTAAAACAAGATCTTACTCTTTAACAGAAATGTCGACCTCCTTAGAAATCCTTTCCATAACATTGTCAGACACTTATTACAATATTAATCTGAGCCTGTCAGTGGCAAAACAAGCACTTTTGTGAAGGGAAATACAAGCTGGACAACTGCTCTATTAACTTACATTGTAGCTTGTTTCACCGCTGACGACTGCAGCGATCTCGCTTAATACTGGACTAACGTCAGAGATTGTTGTTCCCATCAGTCACTTAGAAACAGAGACAGAGACATAGGAAAATAGGTTTAAAAAGGTTAAAAAACAAAACAGTAATTACCCTTTAAGTCATTTACTTCTGCCTGCCAACATTTTCTGAACGCTATTAGGGAGGTTGGTGGTTCGATCCCTGGCCCTGCAGTTCCATATCGAAGTGTCATTGGGCAAGACACTAAACCCCGAATTACCCCTGATGCTGCGCCATCGGTGTTTAAATGGGTGTGAATGTTTATCGGAGGAGTAGGTGGCACCTTGTACGGCGGCCTCGGCCAAAGTGTATGAATGTGTGTGAATGGCTCCCTATATTATGTGAATGTGCTTTCAGTAGTCGTTAAGACTAGAAAGGCGCTATATAAATACAGTCCATTTACATTCATAGGCACACTTTAGAAACTCACAATGTCTCCTTGGCTCTGGAAACTGGAGGTTGACATTAAAATTATTTCTTTATAGAATTTGTTGGAAACATTCAAGTGTCCCAAATAAGATCAGGCTACATTATAATTTCACCCTTAAGTTACACAATGGCAGATTGTATGACTATTTTGGTCACTGATTTCATACACTTTTTCTAAGAAAAAAAAAACAACACCTAAAAAGCAAAAATCCCATCCGATAGGGGTCCGTCTAATTTGTGCCAGTTTAGGGGCCCTTTACTGAAAAAGATTGATTGATTGAGATTCAAGATCATTAATTCAACAAAATCCCAAGTCGAATTACACCTAAATCTTTGTCAGGCAGATGGAATTCAAAAACAGGAAACCACGGTGAAGCCTACCAAGTATATTTAGGCTCCAGATGCCCCACGGTGTGTTGATATGGATCTCTAGGGCGGGAGAAGCTAAAAGTTTGTACATGCCTGCTGCTCTGACTCATCTATAAGGTCTATTGGCACCACACCTTCCTGATAATGGGCCCTCCTACTCAACAAAACCTGAGAGGAAAATGGTGCTCCCACTCATTTTGCGGGGCCCTCAGGGGGTTTCTATAACCTCAGCCTTGCAGTAAGAAAAGGCCCCGATGTACTGAGCTCCAAAGTCTTGGGTGCTGAAATTCCCCCCCACCCCCTCTCTTTTGTTTTATAGAAACATTGACATCATGTCGATATTGCTCAATTTAAAGTAGGCTGGTTAATTAATAGCAGTCAACAGTTTATATAGTTGTAGTTAAGGCTTTTTAGTTACTTTTACAAACCCCTGAGAATGTCAACAAGTTGATGAAAGACTACTACTATTTATGAACACTAATGGTGCATTTACAGGAAATGTCATTAAATTATAACTTCTAGCTTTAATCTAAGCTTATCAGAGGTTGAGGGGAACTAATGGAAGAAAAGCTCTCTTTCCCAATATCTAATTTCAGATTTCACCATAGCTCAAACGTCGGTCTTTTCACAGTTCAATGTTGAGAAAAAAATAAGTGCCCAAACGCCGCAGGGATTGGCAGATTGTGTGGGACAAAGACACTGTGTGTACAATGAGAAGCATGTTAACTGTGAGTTTCTCAGAGTGCTTAGTAAACATGTAAAGCCAAAGCATGATACACAACTATTTTGGAACAACATTTGTTAAAAGAGCTTCAAATCTTTCAGGTTTCTAACATCTTTCGTTAGTGTGTCTGGTACAGATTCCTAACTTCATATTTCGCCAACTAGGGAATGATTGCAGTTAACTTAATATGCTTATTGAAGATAATCAGATAAATTAATTGTTCACATTGGTGCAAGGAGGTCACAGATATGGTGTAGAAGAAATCACCTTTCACCAAGTTGAAGGTATCAAAGGATCACCATTTTTTCACACATGCATGCATTGGACCTCCAGCACACAAAACACAAAGTAGGTTTTGAGTTGATTTATAACCCTGTATTACAATCGCAAACTCTCCAAACATATATATATATATGAACTCCACACATAAGAGACCTCTTTGATCATCTACCTTAATATTAGACCTCGGTTCAAAATGCAGACTTACTTTTGAAGCTTGTCATATTCTCGCTCAAAGTCTCTTTCAACCTAAAAAACAAATTAAAAAAAACACACATTTCATGTCAAATTCTGTCATTTCATTATTTAAAGTGTTTTTCAGTTGAATAACCACAAGGTATAAACACGCAATAATTGTAAACATACATCATACAGAGTCTGAGACTCATGTCCCAAGTACTACGTCAAGAACAAAGTTGGGGACAAAATTCCTGTTAACATTTTCGCATCATCTGAAGAATGAAGAAGTTTAGGTAAATTAGAGTGATAACAAATTAAAAAGTGACCACATGACATGGTTTGAGCTGTAATACATACTAGCAACAACCAGTGCTTCTTTGTAGTCTGAAATGATGTACATAAGTTGTTGGAGTCTCCAGGCTTGTCACTCAACCATGATTTAATGGTTTACCCCTTTACCTTATGCAAACAGTTCCAAAGCCAGTTACTTTATCGGGAACAGGGACTGTTTTGGGGGGGGAGACAGCCCACGGCTAAGGAACAATAACTCAAGTGGGTTCAAGCAGTTGAAATGCAAGTAAAATCCTCGAGTTCCCAGGGCGAAGACATCTTGTCCAACCATGTCTCTAAAACATGTCAAACAGGTTACAGAGGCAGCATGGGTTCCTGTCTTGCGGTTCTGTGGGCTCCTGGATGTAAACAGTGGCCAAAACAACGAGGAGGGCAGTTGACACTTCGTCACCAGTGGATAATCTAACTGGGCTGCCTCTAACCCACTCCCTGATCTTTGCCCAGGATGGCACAGGAAGCTGGAAACCCAGTCTTACAGTGACTTACGGGCCATAGACCCATTAGAGTGGAAGTGGTTTTCTACAGCAAGGAGATCACCCACTCACTGTCACTTCAAGGTAACCACCTCTGCCCCCTTGCAAGGCTCAAACATCACTCTTTCGGGTGAGGCACTCTGATGACATTATTTAGACTACTATTCATGTTGTATATACCAATTGTGAAGCTTAACAACTACAGCTGAACCTTCACAAAAACACTGCCTTAAAGCAAGTTTTTCTTTATTCATTTACGTAGACTTTTGTAGTAGAATTTTATACATATTATGTACCTTTTTTGATGGATGAGTGAATTGAGTCAACTTTTGACTTACGGTTTTAGAGACAATCTGCTTCTTTGGTTGTCCAATCTTGAAAGGAATCCTGAAATCACACAAAAACACGACAGGTGACAGACATAAGCAACTGGAAAATGACCACCTAAAAAGGTGGAATTACTGAATGCTTAGATTGTCATCAGTTGCATGATGGGTGACTAGAGGCTGGTACAGGTCCAAAAAGGTGAACAAGCGCCTCTTCCAGATCCCTGACACCAACAATCTGAAGCTGTTAATTCTTGCTTCTGTGGAGTGTGCGGTCAAAGCCAGGTCCATTAACTACATGTCATCACTATACACATCTGGCTCCCATTGCAGGCGGATATATCACTAAACAGAAGTGGTTGTCCCCTCTTCTCAGTGTGGCTTTACTGCATGAACACGGCTGGCAATCAAAAACAGATGCACACGCTATATTGTAGGCTATATCAGAAGAATAGTTAGCCCAGACACGCTAATATAGTGGGACTCAAAAGGGTACAGCCAGGACAATGAATTGCTTTTAAAAGAAAACTTGAGAGCAATGGAACAAAATAATCCAAAAAACAAAACATGTCTTAGAGTTTAGTGCAACTGCATCTCAGTTGCACCTCATTTTGAGAATGACATCCAAACTTTTCTTCACTCTTGAAAGACAAACATACTGACATCCTGACTATAGTTTTGGTAAAAGAAACCTGTTCCTTCTTAGTTAAAACACAATCTTTTATCTGCATTTCAAAACCTTGCTATTGCCTTAATAAGTTGCTGCCATGCATCAGAGTGCTTTGGGAATGCATAAGGCAGAAAGAAAAAACTGCCTTGCCAATGTGCTTGGCTGTAGGTTGTCATTGATGTGGCACTAATAGCCTGAAATCTAAGCTATATGATGGACAGTTGCTGCTGACAGGCAGGGTGAGGCAGCAGCTGCGTCAAAAGAAAGGTGTGTAGACTAATGAGATGGAAAAGAGAGGGTGTGATGTAGGGCCTCGTTGTGCAACCAAGAAAGGCTACCGATATGTGGGGAAGATCTTTTTGATGACAGCTCAATCACAAAACTCAACACGGTCAAATAACAGAAGGATTAATCTAGTAAAAAGAAAAACATGTTTCACTAGTGGCTCGGATATCAAGATTTTCTTTGGTTTGCCAGATCTGTTCTGGTGCTGTGCTTTAGGTTGAATCAGGTACCAATTATCTCGACTTTATCTTACTTAAAGTTTTGAATTAATCCTTTATTCATTAGATAATTATTGGTGCCTAAAACTATTTAGTTGCTTTTGGCTCAGGAAAGAAGTTTCACCCATTGTGTCGTCATTCGGGTGAGCCAACATGGAAAATAACCACAGAAATTACTCACCGCAATCTTATGTGACTCACCTTTCTCTGATTACCCGATCATCTCACTATAACGTCACAATAAGGAGAGTATGTAGTAATAGAGTGACAGTTTTACAGTATGCCATGCCGTGTACATTCACTTGTCTACACATACATAGTTTTAGCAAACTACTTACTTTAAGGGTCATTGTAATGGATAATAATAATAATCATGATGGTGTAATAACATATATTGTGATACCATGAATATTTTGAGGCAGGTTATCCTACCGTTAAAAACACATACCGTTGCCAATTACTTCACGTCCTATGGTCCTGTGACTAGGGTCGGGTATCGTTTGGATTTTTACGATTCCGATGCCGAACCGGTACTTTTAAAACGATTCTGATTCCTAAACCGATTCTTAACCCTAACTGAAAAATGACATCAAAGAAAGGCTCTTTAATGGATTATTTTTTTTTTTATTGACAATTATTTAAATTTAACAATATATTAATGCTTTAAAGTACTTAAATATATAATAAGTAAAGCTAAGTCACCTAACACATAACTACAATAATTTAACAAATAACAGATACACTATTAACAAGTAACAACAAAATAATTGTTGTTGAGTTTGTATGCCAGCCAGCTTCAAACTTCTTTTCTTTTGCAGAAAAATGACCATATTTGCCTTCTCTGGCGAGATACTACACCTCTCCTGACTTATGGCATGTCCTGCACAGGAGAAAACTCTCTCAGATGGTGTCCAAGAGGTCTGTACACACAGGTAGGCATTTGAAAGGGCAGCCTCCCCCACCACCAGGCTACAGGGTCTGGTCCTGAACGATAGACTAGCAGAGCAAGTGTAATATGTTTACTAGCGATCACGTGCAGTCAGTGAATGGTTAATATGCTTTTACGTCCGTTTTGGTGAGCAGGAATATTTCCGATAGCTAGCTAACGGTAGACTACAGAGAAAGCGTGATATTTTTACGTCCGTTTCGGAGAGTGTACAAAAAGCCGTCTATCAGCAGGGATTGTAGAGTGCTTGTCCGAGAATAGCGCGCACACGCGCTTCACACCGCGAGCGGGCACGTGCGCCACTCGGCAGAAAAGGGAGAAAGAAAAAAAAATTTGTCTGCCGCTGTCCGGAGCAACAGAGGGGAAATAATAAGAACCGAAATGAGGAACCAAAATTTGCACAGGAACCGGTTCCATAGTGGAACCGGGTTTCGGTACCCAACCCTACCTGTGACAAGGTCCAGGAATTTTGGACCGGGATACATGATAACCTATGTCTGATTGCAGGGACCCCGGTTCCATTTAGCCCAAGATTATTTGTTCAGGGAGATGGGTCAATCCTAAGTCAGATAGATAGCACATATGAAGCTAGGTCCAGACTAGTTCAATGACAGCCAGACAGATTCTTCAAAGAGGATGGAGGAATGAAGGGGTACCGTCAATCCAGTTTATAGTTCTCCACTGAGCCATGGATTACACATATGATGTTCGTCAGTTTAAAAGATAATTTTCCAAGTCAAGAAAAGTCTCAGTTTGTCGTAAAACTGTTGAAGTCTTAACACTGTGAAAATATGTAATTAGAAAGACTACACACGGGTGCCTGGGTAGCTGACCCGTGCGCCCGTGTACGGAGGATTACTCTTCGACGCAGCGGCCGCGGGTTCGACTCCATACACATTTTTTCAGAATTAAGGTCCCATAAAGTCCACTGGAAGGTGAGGGACTTCGCCTCTCTATAAGGAGAACCAGTCTCGCACAGACTACATCTTGCAAAATCCATTTTCACTATGAGATTTAAGTCTAGAAAAAAATTACTTGAGAATGAATTCAGCCTGGTCAGACAGACACGTACCAACCAATCAAAAGTCGCCTCCCTTAACACGAGTTTATTGTATGGTGTACATATCACATTAACCTTTCAGTGACCACTCTTCCTCTTGCTAATGCAGTATATTGCTTGTTTGGCATATGCCCTTATGATTTCTGAGACCTTCACCCACATCATCTGCTAGCGTTTATGAATGATGAATCCATTATTCAGGCAGGAACTACAACTACACAAGTTACTCATATATATATATATATATATATATATATATATATATATATATATATATATATATATATATATATATATATATATATATATATATATATATATATATATATTAATATGTTTTATACTAATAGTACTAAGCATCTTGCTACTGGAACAAACTGCTAAACAAATTAAAGACACTTATTTCTCTAAGGGACATTAAAGGGTTTCTTGCCATTAATATTTGTGATTGTTTTAATTAGTGTGTGTGTGTGTGTGTGTGTGTGTGTGTGTGTGTGTGTGTGTGTGTGTGTGTGTGTGTGTGTGGATTGCTTTGTGTGACTGAATGTCTTATTATGATGTGTATATTTCATTTGTCTCAGGTCTACTTTGTAAAAGAGATCTTGATCTCATTGAGGCTTCCTGAAGAAAGCTTTATTAACAAATATGTGCAATGCAGTACGTGTCCATTTTTAGCAATTAACAACTTCATAACTTAAATTTCAGTTATAAACATAACTCATACCTAAACGGAGAACATATAGGGAGGATACCATGTCTGTTGTTTGATATCTCCTCACTTGAACTGGGAGTCGCTCTGGCCCTTTTTCGTGAAGGCCGTCTCAAAGCTCTTATTCCTGCCCCAAGGAGCTAGGATGGAGGATGGAGGAGGGATCTCTGAGGAGCTATGAGCGAGGATACAGAGAGCAGCCTTCCCAGAAGGAGTGCAGCTGAAAGCTGTTGCTAACTCCGCTCATACAGCTAACAAAGTCACATGACGCTTCAGAAAAAGGACATCTAATCCCTCTAAAAACCCTTGTTTCCTCTCTCCTCACATGATTTCCTCGCATCTCTCCCATGCTTCCTTGTTGGGTCGGACTAAGACGCGAGGAAGGGAAGCAAGTGAAGGAAATGTAGATGCAATTTAAGGACCTGGGAAGTACCCAGAGTGGTTGCACAGTTCTAAAACACAGCCAATGTGGTTGTATTAAAAGAAAACTGACAATTATACTGTCAATAGGTTGATTTGGTGTTTTACATTCCCTTCTAAATGGACCGCACTAGTGATGCATTCAAGTTGATTGCGCAATTTTGCATTGGTTTGTTTTTTCTGGTTGCATGGAATAAATGAAGGAATGACTGAATGAATGAATGGGTTTTCTACAAATATTGCACAATGCAAGGGTGTGTCGGGGAGAAAATTATGACATCCACAGCAAAAACTTAATGGAAGAGTTAAGTATAAACATTATAGTGATCCAAACAGCCACCAATGCACCACGAAACATATTTATATGTTAGCTTCAATGTTCTCTTTTGCTAAGTTTTGGCAGATCGGACCATGACCAGATTTGTTTCTAGAGGACATGAAGAGAGTCCGTCCAAGTGTAATTGTATTAAGGTGGATTTTCCCTTTAATGTACCAAAGGATATATGATTTGCTTCGGAAAAAAAAACTGAAGAGAGCCCTTAATGTTTTAGATTCAGAGTATATCCACTTGTACAAAGAGCCAAAGGAAAGTGGTCACTCTCTTCAACTGCTCATGAGAACTGGCAAACACACAGAGTGAAGTGTGCTTCGGGGAAGGGAGAGGGAAAATGTAGCAGGCAACCAGAGGGAGAGAATGAGAAAGAGGGAGGATGGTAGTCACTGTGAGAATCATTTCTAATGTTTCTTCACACAGCCATATTTCTGTAGGGGCTGTCACATTTAGAAACACTGGTTAGTCGGGTCCTGTGAACCCAGAACTAGTGTCTAACATGGCAGAGGCCCGAGCACAAAGACAGCTGAAGACTGAAAACTTGTGTGTTACACCAGCTGAAATTCTTCTGAAAACAAATCTAAGCCTAGTGAAGGCAGGCGTGGGTAGTTTAGCTGAATAATGCCTTGGTATTTAGTGCCAAATACTTTAAACAACTTGATAAAAAAAAAAAAAATCTACAGTCATATAGTCTGTGTACATGCATACAGTACTTTAATTTAAAGATTCCCATAAGCGATTAACATTTACTCACACAAGTAAATACGAACCAATAACTCAAAGAGATGCATAAATCGGATAGTTTTAGGTAAAACACATTTGTAGAGCTGCAAATTTGTCAACTATTAAATGAATCGCCAACTATTATGAAAAAAAAGGTAAAGATTCTCTGATTGCAGCTTCTTAAATGTTCTAGTCTCGTCTCTCCTCTGTGACAGTAAACTGAATATCTTTGAGTTGTGGACAAAACAAGACATTGGAGGACGTCATCTTGGGCTTTTTTGGAAACACGGATTTTATACATTTTATAGACCAACACAACTAATCGATTAACCGAGAATGAAAACGATCGTTAGTTGCAGCCCTACACATTTGCTTTCATCATCAGCCAGCTGGTCAACTGGCATTCACAAAGCTATCTGATCTTTGCTGTAATGGGCTACACGTCACCGCCATCAAGTAAGCGCGTAGACAAGAACAAAGACATGACAGTCTTCTCTATCCGGGACACATCATGCACCGACTGGAAGAACCGACGGCTTTTCACTACAACTGCAAATGTGTATGCCATTTGAGGAATAGTGCATCATTGGACCTCGGGTATTCCATGGAGCACAGAAGGCTAGTTGAAGATGTTGGGAAGTAGAATTGTTCTGATAATGACCCCAAAGTCAAACCTCTCGCGTCATAGAGGCAAGTGTGCAGGCCCTACTGGAATGCATCAGTCAGCAGAGCCCATAAAGGACTCTTTTCACTGGCTGAGCACCCCACTCTTGACCTTGCGGTTGGCGCTGCGCGCTGCGGTCGAAGCGTCGCTTGCCAGCTATTGACTGTCTGACTGAATTGAGTGACGCCCTCTTGCTTCCTTGATTACGGTCTTCCCTGAAAATTACACTAAGAATGTGTAACATATTATGAGCTAATGTACGTACACGTCACAGACATATTCAAAAGAGTTTGTTATAATACGTGTAAGTTTCTCAGCATTTCCTCTTGAACTGAAGTGATGAATTGTGAGAAACGAGCGCTGAATCTTTTTAAACCTCTCTTTAAACTCCTAAAGGGCAGCACACAATTGAGAAGTGGTAAGACAAATCTTCCCATACATGTTAAAAAAAATTATATATATATATATATATATATAAAAAAAAAAAACTCAACTGAATCCTGGGTGACAATGAAATTCAAAACATGTTGCCAATAGAAATAAGCGCTGCACGATAGGAGGGAAATATGCAATAAAATTAAATACCCCTCTAACAATATAACTTGCGATTGATAAACAGATATTAAAGTGTAATCAGTTCTGCTGCTTTCAGTATTCTGCTAAAATACAACAAAGTGCGTGTTGAGTTTACAACAAATTAAAAATAAATCCTTTCCAACCTTCTTTTATTTAATAAATTGAACATTGAATTGAAAATAAAGGCACCACTAAAAAAAGAATACCAGTTACAAGTGCAGTTTTCTACTGATATGTGTCTTTTGCGATATGTTTATTCCGTCAGTTGAAAAAAAAATTATATATTGTGCAGCCCTACAAAAGAACAAGACATAATTCAAACGTCCTAGAAACTGTAGTACAGAAAACGTCCAGCTTCATTGCTGCAAAGCGCCAAAAGTGTAAAATGTGAGGACGACGTATCAAATGGGCTACTGTCTTAACGGCCATTTCTCAAGCTTTTTGTCAAACAACCCAGTGTTTCCTCTATGTTGATTGGCAAGTGGCGGTCCGCCACGGTTAGATTTCTCCCGCCACGGTATCAGAAATATATATATACAAAAAGCCGTCTATCAGCAGTGATTGTAAAGAGCACGTCGACAGAGAATAGCCCAGACACGCACTTCACTACGCGAGTGGGCACGCGTGCCACTCTGAGAAAAGGGAGAAAGAAAAAAGAGACAGGCTGTCCGGAGGACCCGGTTGAGATGGCACGTGTGCATTCTTTACAACTGTAAGTCGTATAACTTATGTTGTCAGTTCATTTAAGCTTGTATTAGTCTATAGTTCTTGCACATTTTGCTAGCTAAATTGCACGTGGCTGTTGATTCTTGATATCATATCATGGCATAGGCTAAACCGTGATTATTTCATACATTCATGAAACATATTGGGGGAAATTCATTCAACATAATTCACAGCCAAATAACAATTAAAAGTATGTTATTTGAACATTTATAACCTAACCTGGCAGGCACTGCCTCCTATTTGGTGTCTGCTGCGGTGCGCAGCGCAGCTCGGACCGTGCGCCGCTGCCCTTTTTTTCCTCCATAAACTCCGCTCTCAGCTCCTCTGCCAGTCGCTGCATGAACTTCCTCTGGACAATTTTATAGCTGGTGCACTCATTGGAGAGGATGTGTGCAATGATTCCAGCCAGTTGTAGCATGTATAAAGTTATATGAACACGTAGACAGCTACCGTCTACGTGTACTGCGCCTTTCACAGAGTGATCGCCCGGTGCTTTTCTTCTGATTCAGAACCATCCACGCCGTAGCCTAGGTTACCGACTCTGGCTTTGCCTTCGGCCCATCGGTGATGCCCACACTTGTTACTCGAGACCGCTAGTTACGTTTCTCTGACAGAGAATATGATTATTACTAAACAACCAAGATGCATCTTCAACCACGCAAAAGATTAAAAACAAAACCGTGAAAATCCGAGCGGTCAATATGACAGTATGGCCAAAATAGGTCAAAGTGATTGTTTTTTCTTTGTCTTTTGTGTAATGTACAGTACATAAAAACTATTTTAAATGAAAATACAGACTCTTTTAGGAAAAGTCAGGTACCAGCAGGATTGTATTTTTTATTTAGCAAAGTTATTACACATATAAATTTCAAAATGACCGTCCAGGCCACAGGGGGACCATCTAGCAGCATGTATGCTACTCAGCATTAATGGGCCACCTCTTTCTGAATTCCCCTATAACCGAGCCTTGGAGTTTATTTTTCCAAAAGCCAAGAAAAATCAAATGCACACTGCAAGGCTGCAAACGTTGCCACTGAGGCAAATACGCAATTAGTTTCATTATGAATGGTTTCATACTATAGCCTACTTTGGGTTTTGGTTTCCCTATGAAGAACTTCTTGTAAAATTAATTTTGTAACTCAAAAATACAGTTCAATCAAAACGAAATGAAAATATGCCTCATTGTGTGTGAATAGAGGTGGATAAATATATTTGTTTGTGTTGCAGCGAAGCGTCAGTTCTGTTTAATACGTAAAACATTTGCCGGCGGGGCGCGGGGGGGGTCCGCCAGATCTGCCCCCACTGCTAAAAAAAAAATCCTAGAGGAAACACTGCAACCAAAAAGTTCCAACACACAAACACTTTTTTCTTTTAAAATCCTTCAATACAGAAGCGAACCTTTGGTACCACACACAGTACACTATAAAGGATGACGCAACATGCCATCCCCTATGATGTTTTACATACAGCACTGGATGCAGATTTTACAGCAGATGACACATCGAGCTAAACCTGATGGGGAACGGTTTCCCAGAACAGAAAACAAGGAAATGGCTAGGAAATGTTGACGTCATCTTTTCTGGAGAAAATGGCTCAGGGTCTTTTGATTGAATAAGGATCTATTACTGCACCACCCGGTCTCCCTGAAGTTGTTTATGGCAACTGCTGCCGTGGTCCTGCTTGACGCCCTGCACTGCTACAACTATTATTTTGAGTCATAGTTCTATTATCTTTATTGGTACTATACTGTAAGTTCCACGGCACATCATGCCAACTGCTATAATTATTATGAATCATATTTCTGTGTAGGCTTGGGCAATGTCCCCTAAATTGGCAGTTGACGATGTTTACAGTAAAACATGGCAATGGACGATGATATCGTCGTCGGTGGCTCATATCTCTTTACATAAATATTTTTTCTACTACCATGGGCTAACAGTCAACATAGAAACGATTAGACATACATGTAAATGCCCTGGGAGGGGGGGGGGGGGGGTTTTAAAGAAAAAAAAAAAAAAAAAAAATGAGGTGGGGGTGGCAAAAAAAAAAAAAAAGGGGGGGGTTTTTTCCAAAAAAAAAAAAAAAAAAAAATAAAACATCATCAAGGGAAAAAACTATTTGGGTTTTGTTGGAAGTGTACATTATGAATTCAATAAACAGAAACATAACTCGTGCAGCGCACATGAACAGATGCGCAATATTAGCTCACACATAAAATAGCACCCTCGTGAATTAGCCTACTGTTGCTAACGTACATTCATAAATCCTGCATAACATCGTCCCGTACCTACAGGACCTCAGCCTTACTTATTGATGCACGCACAGAGTAGTGTCGACAAACTTAGTCCAATGAGGGCAGAAAGGAAAGTGTGATAGCGTTCCACGTTAACGCTTTTTTCTCTCTCACTCGAGACCGCTGTGTCCAACGTTACTAGAAGGTAGAGCGAGCTACGATGATATCGTCCATCGGCACAACCCTATTTCTGCGTATCTGTATCGGTGTCTCTGTGTCCCAACGGGCAGGGGCAGATGGCCGCCATCCGACAGCCAGGGTCTATCCGAGGTTTCTGCCTGTAAAAAGGAAGTTTTTCCTCGCCACTGTCGCCCCAAATGCTTGCACGTGGGAAATTGAAATTGTTGGGTCTTTGTAAATTATAGAGTGGGGTCTAGACCTACTCTATCTGTAAAGTGTCCTGAGATAACTGCTGTTGCGATTTGACACAATAAATAAAATAGAAAAATCGAATTTAAGATTCGATTTGACAAACCAGCCTAAGAAAATCCACGACACATGGTTGTAGGGCTGCAACTAACGATTATTTTCATAGTCGATTAATCTGTCGATTATTTTCTCGATTAATCGATTAGTTGTTTGGGCTATAAAATGGTGAAAAATGTCAATCAGTGTTTCCCAAAAGCCTGATGTCCTCAAATGTCTTGTTTTGTCCACAACTCAAAGATATTTGGTTTACTGTCACAGAGGAGGTATTTAGAAAATATTTACATTTAAGAAGCTGCAATCAGAGAATTTTTTTGTAGTTGACAACTAATCGAATAATCTTTGCAGCTCTATATGGTTGATATATTTTCCTGTGAACAAAACAGAGTGCAAAATGCTACAGATTTAGACAACAGCTATTTCTACAAGGGGAGAAGACACCGTATCTACTGATGCATGATTTACATAAAGATATTATTTACATAAACTTAACTTGTCCGAGATAATAGTCAGAATCTGAAATGCACATAACATTCTGTTGAGGTCAAATATTTTTTCCATTTGGCTGTTTACTTTGTAAGGGCCGTCACCAGCTGGATATAAGCGCTCTGATGAGATCATCCATTCAGACTATGTCATCATAAGACCAACTGTTTATTACCAACTTGTTCATTCATTTTTCTTAGCTCCACAATCACCTGTGGCTCCACAGAAAACTACAAAGCACTACAAACTTTTAAATCTTCAAAAAGGGACACAATTTGGTTTTAAAAAAAAATCATATATAAACACAATTATGACATGAGAATCACGTTTATGTTCCTTGCTGGTTAGGGTTATTTTCATTATTGATTAATCTACCAATTATTTTCACAATTAATGGAAAATTATTTTGAAAATGGTGTAAACTGCCCATCACGACAAAAAGGTGACATCTTGAAATGTATTGTTTTGTCAAACAAACTGTCCCAAACCCAAAGATATTAATTTGACTATCACATGATGACAAAAAAAAAGCTAAACGTTGAATCAACTAATTGTGTCAGCTACAATACTTTTCTAATTAAAGTTCTGTTTTGTGCTAAAATGACAAATGATACAGAGACACTTCCAACTAAACACAATCCAAAGACGGGGTCAGCAGACACAGCTGTGCCCCTAGGGCTGGCCGATAAATCGATTTTATCGATTAAAATCGAACGTGTAGTTAACGTCGATTTGTTTAAATGAAAATCGCTTTTCTCCTTAACATCCGCTGGCGCTCCCCTCTGGGCTCCCGTAGTTCCGAACGGGCTCAGCCCTCCGCCCGCGCGTTTGCCATAGAGATACACAATCAACATGGCAGCGACAGGGACTAACAGTTCTTTTCTTAACTAGTCGTTTCATTACTTACTTAACCGTAATCTCCGCCGAAATGACCGGCGGCTCGCGATGCTCTGTACACGGCTCACAGTCACCTATTCTCGGATAAGTGAACCACCAACTACAGCTGGCCTGACGGAGCACCATGCGGGGCACCAGAGCCGGTGTTGAGGAACTCTGTTGCGGCTCAACACATCTACTAAATGCCGCTGATACGACCGAGCTGTGACGGAGGTCTGTAGCGGCTTAAACAACTGGCAATCGCCGCTCTGTGGCACGGAGCTCCACTTCGACGTTTGTTTTTACCGCTAGTTACAACAAAGCAGCTTGCTACAGGTATGCTACATTCATGGGATGACCATGGGATGTTAATGTACGTTACTCAGCAACAGGTAAAAATAGGGGAAAGGTTGCGCGACTAAAGTCAAAATGATTTGAACTTTTAGCGAGAAACAAGAAGTGAATTACCTGTATGTGTGAAAACAGCTTTATCTCACGCATCCGTTTTGTTGTTGTTGAATATATAGCATAATTATGTAATTTTGTCACTTTCAGGGGGGGCGGAGTGGTATGGAAAACACTCAAACCTATTTATATTTCCACAAAATCGGCATGAATAATCATAATGGTATACATGCCCCGTGTGTTTGTGTGTGAGTCAAAACAAAATAAAGTTAAAACTTGTTTTGAACAATTTCTTTGTCATCTGCAGATTGATTCCATCCCTATGTGCCCCTAAAACCTGATATTAAACTGTGCTTACAGTTGAAACCAGATATTTACATACACTTCAGAAAAAAACTCAAAAACTTTTATTTCTTTACTGTCATACATTAAATCAGAGTAAACTTTTTCTGTTTTAGATCAATAAACATTAACATATTTTTTGCATTTGTTAAATGTCAGAATCGAGCGAGGGAGAATTTGTATGTATTTTTTATCACTTTCATCAAAGTCAGAAGTATACATACACTAAGTTTATTGTGTCTTTAAACAAAAAGAAAACTCCAGATGATTCGATTCTGAGCTTAAGAAGCTTCTGATAGGTTAATTGATTCCATTTGAGTTAACTGGTGGCACACCTGTGGATGCATATAAAGGCACACCTCAAACACAGAGCCTCTTTCTTTGACATCATGGGAAAATCAAGAGAAATCAACCAAGACGTCAGGAAAAGAATTGTGGACCTCCACAAGTGTGGCTCATCCTTAGGTGCAATTTCCTGAAGGTCCCACGTTCATCTGTTCAGACAATAATATGCAAGTATAAAAAACATGGGAATGTACAACAATCATACCGCTCAGGAAGGAGACGGATTCTGAGTCCCAGAGAGGAACATTTTTTGGTGCGAAATGTGCGAATCAATCCCAGGACAACAGCAAAAGACCTTGTGAAGATGCTAGCTGAAACTGGTAAGACAGTGTCATTACCCACAGTAAAACGAGTCCTGTACCACCATGAGCTAAAAGGTTACTCTGGGAGAAGAAAGCCATTACTTCAAAACCATCATAAAAAAGCCAGACTACAGTTTGCAACTGCACATGGGGACAAAAATCTTAATTTCTGGAGACATGTCCTGTGGTCTGACTAAATAAAAATTAAACTGTTTGGCCATAATGATAAACGGTATATTTGGAGGAAAAAGGGCGAAGCTTTGAAGCCTCAGAACACCATCCCAACTGTGAAGTATGGGGGTGGTAGTATAATGTTGTGGGGCTGCTTTGCTGCAGAAGGGACTGGCGCACTTCACAAAATAGATGGCATCATGAGAAAAGAAAATTTTGTGGATATATTGAAGCAACATCTGAAGACATCAGCCAGAAGTTAAAGCTTGGGCGCAAATGGGTCTTCCAAATGGACAATGACCCCAAGCATACCTCCAAATTAGTTACAAAGTGGCTTAAGGACAACAAAGTCAAGGTATTGGAGTGGCCATCACAAAGCCCTGATCTCAATCCCATAGAACATTTGTGGGCGGCACTGAAAGGGCGAGTGTGAGCAAAAAGGCCGACAAACCTGACCCAGTTACACCAGTTCTGTCAAGAGGAGTGGGCCAAAATTCCAGCAAACTATTGTAGAAAGCTTGTGGAAGGATGCCCAAAACGTTTGGCCCAAGTGAAACAGTTTCGGGACAATTCTACCAAATACTAAGGAAGTGTATGTATACTTCTGACTTTGATGAAAGTGATTAAAAGAAAATACATAAAAATCCTCCCTCGCTCGATTCTGACATTTAACAAATGTCTTTTTCTAATGTTTTAGAAGACGGCAAACAATATGAGCAGCTGACAGACAGCGAGTGAAGCAGAGGGCGACCATGATGAGAGAGAGAGAGAGAGAGATGATGTGTTGTCACACAGATGACCAGCGACGTATGCTCATAATAAGTTATGGATCTGAAAGTTAGCGTCCCTTAAATCGTATATAAGTCTGTAAATTGTGTGCAAAGTCTGTGGGTTCACTTGCTGTATGTGGTTCGCGTTCTCACCTAAAGTGAACCGAACTCTAGAGCACTTCGAAGCGAACCGAGACCCCTGTTGTCAAGCGGACCAGGGTTCGGATGAGCTTTCACACCGCCCCAAACGATCCGGACCATCTGACGAATTGCTCCCAGGTTTGGTTAAAACGGATGGACTCAGGTGGGAAAGCAACCTAAATCTCCAGTGGCGTAACGAGCCAACACCGGGCCTTTAAGCAGGATTATCAAGGTGGGCCCCCGTACTACAGCACGTGATGACGGCACAATGTCCACGAGTAGACTACCATGAATAGGACAGGATAGGATCATAGAGACACAGCATATAAGAGATGACTGACAAAATCAGGACTGCCTACGCGCACAACAACAACAAAAACACTGGTGAATGTGCACCACGACACATGAAAACACACACAAGGGCAGTACCTCCAGAATTTCGCGGCCTTTTTTTGAGATTGTTTTCTGGTTTTGCTTTAGTGTTTCTAATGTTTTAGAAGACAGCAAACAATATGAGCAGCTGACAGACAGCGAGTGAAGGACAGGGCGGCCATGATGAGAGAGAGAGATGATGTGTTGTCACACAGACGACCAGCGCCGTATGGTCATTATAAGTTATGGATCTGAAAGTTATCGTCCCTTAAATCGTATATAAGTCCGTAAATTGTGTGCTAAGTCTGTTGGTTCACTTGCTGTATGTGGTTCGCGTTCTCACCTAAAGTGAACCGAACTCTAGAGCACTTGGAAGTGAACCAAGACCGGGCCCTTAAGCAGGATTGACAGGACTGGTGAATGTGCACCATGACAAATGAAAACACACACAAGGGCAGTCCCTCCAGGACTCTGTGGCCTTTTTTTGAGATTGTTGGGGCCCAAAATGCCTGATTTCGCTGGAGCTTTTGTAAAAAATTGCGATAAAAGTTGCGATGTCTTTTGTTTGTTTGTTGCAATGAAGTTGCGAGAGGCAGTGAAAGTTGCAAAAAAAGTTGTGATTTTTTTTTTTGTATAGTTCTTTAAAAATAAAAAGGAAACTTGTTTTGGGGAGAATAATAATTAAAAAAAAAACATTTTAACGAAACCAAGCACTAAAGTTACCAACCTACTTTCTAGGAAAAACTTCTTGGATGGTAAATGACATAACATAACAATATAACCATTATGTCTATACAAGAGTACAAAAGGTAACCAAAATCCCCACTGGTTCTCAAGTTCATGTCAAAATGCTAACGTTAGCAACAGTTGACTAACGTTAGCACGTTAGCAACAGCTGACTAGCGTTAGCAACTAACGTTGCCAATTCAGTGTTGACCCTGTTGACCTAAGAATTAGCTTCATTGAGTCCATGTTATGCTAAAGGCACAACCTGTTTATTTAAACGGACTGTATGAAAAGCAGCTATAACTTTAGGTAATATCGTTAGCCTAGCTACTCTCCTGTGAAGGTTATTCACTTGCTAACTTATTGTTTCAGCAACTAAACTAACGTTAACTAGACACTCTTAGCGACAAATTAACGCTAGCTAAACGTAAATACTCGACTTTATTGAACACCCTTCGAAGTTAACGTCAACTGTGAGCAACAACTACAACTTTTCAAGCACTTGTTTAACTAGACAGACACCGCTTTGCACCGGTGGACGATTTCATAGCCTCTCGGAGAGGTTTTATTCGTGAGTTTAGCTAACTGTAACGCTACTGTTTGTGTAGCAAAACCAGGAAATAGCCGAAGCCCCTTCGGTAGACAAGCCATCTGTCCTAGTGTCACTATTAATGTATGATTTCTAATTATACGTTCAATCTAATACGCTCCATTAATGACGCAGCCAAAATACATACCAGCTCATTTTGAGTGAACTTTTATTCCGGTTTCATTGGGTGGTTTTGTTATTTTCCGAGGACTTCATTCCTTTCCACCAGTCAACAGTCGAGCTTCAAACCGGAAGTCCGGAGCTCAGCCGAGCCGCTCGCGATATTTCTTTTCCCACTATGGCCACGCCAAGACCCGCCCTTCAACAGCATTCACACACTACTATTGGTCAGGCGTCCATGCTTACATGTACAGGTCCTATCCCCTGACCAATCCCATAACCCCTAACCTTAACCACTCGAGGTGAAATGCCTAACCCCAACCAATCGAGCCGCTTCGTAGGGCGGGTCTTGGCGTGGCTATAGTGGGATTCGTAATTTTGCCAGCCGCTCGTGCTTCCTCTAACAAATAAAGTTTTGGGGGGCAGAAAGCGAAAAAAAAAATTAATAATACTTACAAACGTTATAATGTTCATATAATAATACCAGACGGCTAAGGTTCACACACAGACCCAGGTAAACCGAAGGCAAGTGATATTTTTCTTTATTCAAGTACTTACATAGAAATAACAAAACAATTGCATTACAACAAACTGAAGTGCCAAGTAAACAGGGGAGCACACCTCCCCATCACGAGGATATAGTAAAATTCATTTCAATATTCAGCTCATCATAAAAGGACCTTATTATAAGGTAATAAAAACATGAAATAGGCTAAAGACATCCACAACATTTTAAACAAGACTCCTCGTTTTCTTAAAAAAAAAAAAGAAAGAAAGAAAAGAAAAAAAGCCAACAGAACAGTTTATCCCAGTGTGTGTTTTCAATAGTCTGTCTTGAATTGTTGTTAGGTTCATCCCATTTCACCCAATGTGACTTATTTTCATGCATAATAAAGAAATGAGCACCGCCCACAGCATCTGAGGGCAGCACTTTGGAACATTTCCGTGCACATGCAAAACATGAGGATATACTGTAATGAAAAGAAAAGAAAAGGGAAAAAAACACAACACAACAGAAAACAGTGAGCATAGACTCCATCTGAACACCACGGTGTCACCGTCGAAGACCACAAAATCCCTGAAGCCACCCCGTAGTCTATTAAGATGACGTGAGTAGCCTGTAATATCTACACATTATTGAAATCTCTTCAAACGTGAGGTTTTCCAAAAACAAAAATAATAGTAATCTTGAATTGTTAATCGTCACGAATGAGCCTATTGGCCCTGCCCAAGGCCAACTTCACGGACACCAAATCAAAACCGTTAAACACAAACATTAGCACAGGGCTGCCCTTCGAACGCGAGCAGACTGAGGTCACATTTAGGATTAGTTTCTCCCGTGGAGTTCTCATCTCATATTGTTTTTGATCAGCCAACCCTGCAACCCAGTTTGGCACAAAGATGGCTGCTGATGTTGGCTCACATCCAACACGAAGCAGAGGACGAGGATCAGAGCGTTCAGCCGCCCAC
Organism: Perca fluviatilis; assembly: GCF_010015445.1. Taxonomy (NCBI): domain Eukaryota; kingdom Metazoa; phylum Chordata; class Actinopteri; order Perciformes; family Percidae; genus Perca; species Perca fluviatilis. Next base: position 37,808,992 of record NC_053117.1, read on the forward strand.
TTTTTGGATAATAAAACACAGAAAAACGTAAAATAAATTAGTCTCGAAGTAGCATTATTAAGAAGGGGGGTCGTTTCCCTAGTTGAAGTCCTTGACGTCTATCTAAAGCACTCACACATTACGGTGCAGCCGGTATTGTTTGTTCAGCCACCAAACTGCATTGGAGGAGTGAGTGGAATGATTGGGGGGGGTCGTACGCATTTTACAAAGTCTATCCGTCCATTACAAAAGTGTCACAAAACGAAAGTGACAAACACAGCGAGAGGATATGACTGATGAAATATTTGAGTTTGCAAAGTTGTAATTACACATGGCTTCATTTAGACATGGGAAATAGTTTGGTGTAGTCTCCGCCTTGCTCTGCATCATTCCTCAACACAAAGCAAACATAAACACAGTTTTCTCTGAGAGGAGGCCACATATTATATATATATATATATATGTATATCAAGAGCACACAAGCATAATTTTGGGTCAAATAAATTCTAAATTATTTAGTCGTGTCTAACAGCAAATTCTTCTAGATGAACATGTTGTGTTTCCCGTCACTTCATATTGGTTTGTGCTGCCTCTGTGGACCTTTCTGCTTCACGATGTTTACATTACCCCATTGCAAGATTTACCCTCCCAAATCTAAAGTTTGAATCATATTCATATCAAGCTAATTATCTGGGATCAAACATAAGGAATGCTGGGTAATGCAGCGTGTTAAGAAGTTCTATTTTCAGTTTAGGTCGTGATTTCAGTTGCGTTTTTTTTAACCAGGACGAGCTCAGAAAAGTTCAGTTTGTCGATGACCATCCACGCAACAAAATCATTTTTTTTAAACTATTGATTTACAGTTGGATGTTACAGGGCGTGTGCACTTTGAAACCATCTGAAAAAAAAGTGCAAGGCGCTCTGTTCATTAAACCGTGCAGATGAATTGAGAAAAGACTCTCTGAGGCCAAATTAATTGGAAAATAAGTGGACACCTGCCAGGAAGCTCAGCAGTGAAAACTGGTTGTTACAGGGAAGAGAAAGCATGGCTTTGGGAGCTCATTTTCTGTATGCACTGTGTGTTCTCTGTGCCACTGCTTTTTCTGAACCTTTCTCCTGGCCTTTTGCATTTGTCAGTCGATATTCTCCTTAAGTCTGATTGCCCTCTTGTCTCCTCACTGGTACATTGTTTTTTTTTCAGTTGATAACGTGTGTATAAAATCCCTGCCTTAAATACACTTCTACAAGTCAGAGAGAACAGCAAAATACCAAGAAAAAAAACCAGAACCATTGTCGGTCAAAGTAGACAGGGAGGAGAAGCTTATCTGGCATTTGAGCGATAAACTTAAAGGATAAAATCAGAAACGATCTTAGCACATGGACAACATTATTACTACTCAAAATGTCACTCCACAGGGCCATAAGTCAGATATGGAGGAAGAAGAAGAAGAAAAAAAAAGCCTTCCTGCTTTACTGAGATGAGTTCAAACTGATTTATAAGAAAAAGCAGTCACGCTGGCATTAAGAAGTGTTATCAAATGTGGTCATTGTTGTGCATTTATTGTTATAATACATGTTTAAGATCCCATAGAGGCTTATTAAAAAAAGAGATGAGCCTACACAGAACGTTTCATTGAATGATACCAGGACGAAGACTGATAAGGAATGTGAAATATAATAGATTTGCTTTGCCCTGTGATGCATTTTGTTTAAGAAAGGATCCCATCATTTATTCTGCCGAAGATATACGTGAAGATATACGCGAGACCAACGACCCTGCCGTGGTTTCTGTGCAATGGGGAAGATGTGTTAATTGAAGTAACTGATTGCGACTATAATGGAGATAAAGAAATCGTTAATAAAAAAACATCTTGCTGTTTATTCAGAGAACACATTAGTGCTCCTTTAAAAACCAGTCACCACTTTAAAACGTACAAATGGTGCAAACGCTCTTATTCTTATTCCTTATATGGAAGATAATACACCATATTTGGCACTGTTGCAGTGCTCCAATTTTTTTTTCTTTCTTTTTTTTTTGCAAGGACCATATGACAACAAAATATTCCGTATTATAACTACATTACTAAAAGCTTGAAGACACATTCCCCCACAAGCATTTAGTCAATTGAAAGTTCTTCTTTATGCAGACATTTTGTATTTACATCGTGTGCATGAAGGCATGCACATATATGCACAGTTTAATACTTTTCAGTTTGACATTTGAGTACAAAAGTGAAACGTCTACTGTAGCTACCTGCATACATGTCTGTATACTGTACAAAAAAAACAACAAGTTCTTACTTTACAACTCAGACTAAGTCTCTCTGTTTTAGAAAAAGATGTAAACATGGATTTGGACATTTTCATTTTTTTTTCTCTTGCCATATGCTTCTCACCGTTTGGGGATTTAAACCTAGTGGTTTTATTTGGCCAAGATTTTAACCCTTTGTGAGCACAACAGTTCATCCAAGCTGTGGGGTGATCTGCCCCCCCCACCCCCCCGCACTGTTACAGACGTAGCTCTTTTTAACCCTAACCACAAAACCTATTTATTTTAGACTGCCTTTTAATGCAGTGACGTTTTCCTTTCTTCCTCATGCTTTTATATGTCCTTTTCTGATATTACTGTATGTTCTGTTTTATCATCTTCTGATTTTACTGTATGTTATGTTTCATCCCTTTATGATTTTAATTCATGTTCTGTTTTATCCTTTTCTGATATTACTGTATGTTATGTTTTACCATCTTCTGATTTTACTCTATGTTCTGTTTTATCCCTTTATGATTTTACTGTATGCTCTGTTTTATCCTTTTCTGATTTTACAGTATGTTATGTTTCATCCCTTTATGATTTTACTGTATGTTCTATTTTATCCTTTTCTGATTTTACTGTATGTTATGTTTTACCATCTTCTGATTTTACTCTATGTTCTGTTTTATCTCTTTATGATTTTGCTGTATGTTCTGTTTTATCCCTTTATGATTTTGCTGTATGTTATGTTTTATTCTTGTTCCTTGATGTAAAGCGCTTTGGATATAGCCTGCTGGTTGCTGTGAAGGGCTTGATAAATACATGTTGATTGATTGATTGATTGATTGATAGTTTCAGTCTTTTCCCACTGTGAATCCTTCATTCATCTTTGCTTTTAAACACACTGCTGGCTTGCAACCCAGTGCCATGCATTCACTGTAAGTAGCCCAGTCTGTGTAACTGGGCTCTTAGATCATTGGATTTGCGTTGTTTGTCGGCATATGTCACAAATGTATTGCATATGACTGCAGAAAAACTGAAAGAATTAGGAGTATTGGTGAGCTTTTTATAATAATAATTAAAAAAAAGCAACAGAAATGATATCTGGTAACACGACATAAAGCATCCATATAAAAAAAGGCAACACAAACATACACAGTGTCTCTCAGTGACTGGAAATAAATAAGTGTTGGCAAAGGTGTTGACTGCTGCAGGCATGTTTGTTGTGTAGGTAACAGGTAACAGGACAAGAACGCTTGCTTTGCCGGTGCTGATCCATTCAGTCGTTATCTAGATACTTTGGGTTGTGAAGACTGGATGTCTGAATGCTGATATCACGGTTATGTTTGGCAAATGTCAGGCACAATAATCAGAACACGGTTGGCTGTGTCACCACAATACATTTGGCACATTCCTTTTTGAGAAAACAACATTCAAATAGAAAATAAAAAAAATAAAATAAAATAAAATACACAACACCTCAACAGAAACAACAACAAAAAAAAAGACAGCCACTAATATAAGGTATCCATGACGGTACACAAATATAACCAATTGCACTTTTAAACAGCCTAATAAAATTAATGCATACATCCCAGACAACTTTAACTAATCTCCATTGTAAATGTTTTTTGTTGACCCCTTGTGATGGATTCTGGCTTCCTTCCAATTTAGAAATTCTCAGTCAAATTTACAAAAAAAAAAAAACTTTATCCACACCAACACCTACAGATACACAGTGGTCTTGTGGACAGGATGGGCCATGTTGGCCTTCTGTGTGTCGGCACTGAGTTAGAGTAGGCGAGGCTTTGAGTTACTGGACAAAGAAAGGCGTAGCGGCCTTTCTCCTCTTATTTCAACTAAAGGCATCCATCTCAAAACAGAAGGAGCTGAAAAGAGCCGGGAGAATGGAAAAGAGAGGAAAAGAGTCACCTATTTGTCTCAAAGTGGACGTGATTCCTTCTTCCTATAAGTCTCTTTATGGGCCATGGAGAGGCTCCAGTCCAAGTGCACGTAGTGACGGTCATGACGTCCCCACCGTGGGCCCCCCACAGGAGCTGGGCGGCGAGCTGTGGCTCCCGGCCGCCCCGCTGCTCTTGTCGGCCGGCTTCTTGTCCTTCTGTTTCAGGTGGACCTTTGCGTGTCTCTTTCGCTCGTCGCTTCGGGCGAACTTGCGTCCACAGAACTCGCAGGAGAAGGGTTTCTCCCCCGTGTGCGTGCGGATGTGCGTGGTCAGGTGGTCGCTCCGGCTGAAGGAGCGCATGCATATTCGGCACTGGAAGGGCTTGTGGCCCGTGTGGATGCGGAGGTGACGCGTGAGCTCGTCCGAGCGCGAGAAGCGCCGGTCGCAGTTCTCCGCCGGGCAGGCGTGCGGACGCTCGTGGACGGGGGTCTTGCTGGGACGGTTCGGGTACTTCCGCGGCCGGATGGGCTTGAGGGTGAGAGTCTGCGGCGCCTGGTGGTGCTGAGGAGGGTGCTGCTGCCCGCCGATGAAACCCGGGTGAATCTGCTGCTTGTCTTTGAACGCCCGGATGGTCTCCAGGGGCGTGATGGGCGGAGGGTTGACCCGGATGGGGTCCATGGTCTGGAAGGGCTTGTGCTCCATCACGCCGACCTCCCCCTGATGGTGGAAAAGGTTGTAGTCGGGGATCATGGAGAACAGGCTGCCGTCCATGGAGGCCTTGGATGTGGAGTGATAGTCGTTGCCGGGGTAGGAGAGAGCCGTGCTGGTGGCCGGGCTGTGGTGGAAGGAGACCTGGTCCTGGTACAGGTCGCTGCAGGTGGAGTAGGCGGGCAGCGGCGGACCGTAAACCTGCTCCATGTCTGACGTCTGTCCGCCCATGCCGGCCGCGGAGGATGTCTGCGTCGTCACGGTGCCAGGCGACGGAGAGACGCCCAGGATCCCGGCGCTCACCAGGCTGATGATGTTGTTGTCGGAGCACCAGCCGGAGCCGCCGATGCCGCCTGACGGGGGCGTGTCGAAGGCAAACTTCCCCAGATACGTGACGGTCTGCCCGCTGCGGTTGGACTGGAAGCTGGATCCGTACTGGATATCTGCGGCTGCTTTCTCACTCCCCATGCCCAGATCCATGATATTATCTAAGATTAAAAACAACAACAACAACAAAAAAAAAACACATATGGTGAACAAATCATCCACGTGGTTGCACAAACATGAGCATGAAATGCAATCAGTTGGGAAGAAAAGCCTGTGAAAGTGATCGTTGTGGCACAAGTTGTTAAAAATAAAAATAAAAAAAGTCTAGAAAATTCACTTTTATCGAGCTACGGGAACTTGAAGTGTCGGGTCCTCGGTTTGTCCGAAAATTCAGCTTTTCTGCATGTCTCCGTAACGGTGTGCCAACAGGAGACGAAAAAATGAAAAAGGAGCCCAGCACAGTTCATGGAGAAATGTGAGCGCTGTCGGACCTGTGAGTTCAGTGAGTGACTGCTGCGTGTGAGACAGTGGTGTGTGTGTCTCTCTCTCTCAGATCCCACAAGCTCTCATAAATCAAGACCTTAAACACCCCCTTTGATCCAGTCATTGTGTCCCTCAGGAGGACAGCCAAACTCGATGGCAAGATCTGATTTCTTTACAGCGGGGAGGATTATAAAGCAGACGCCACATCTATTATACGCTCAGGGATTCAAAAAAAAAACTAAAAAAAACATTTGCAGCATAGAACATCTGCACGTGCACGGGGGTAAAAAATTAAAAACGTGTTTCCAATCTCTGCATTTAGTGAGTTTAACAACATTTTTTTTTTTAAATGTCCTTCATATTTTAATTGTACAGAGCGCTCACACACGTTTAACTTATTCCAAAAGATGTCATATAATCCATCACATGCAGATGTGCTTAAATGGGGTGGGGTGGGGGGGACAAATACGTGCTCTGAGGGTTAAACGTGAGACATTGGAACAGAATACGTTCCTGAACAGAGGTTAAAAGAGACATCGCTTTTCATTCGCAGGAAATCACACACACATGGGTGCCTAAATATCCTCTCCCCGGTAATTACAGCCTGCTGGAATTTGGCTAAAGGCAAATCATAATGAAACAAACAAAAGCTAAATTATTGCACAATAGCATTGTGAAACATGAGCTACACAAGGAGCAACGAGACTTTGTGACATTTGGAAAGCAAGCCTGAGTTGATATCAATGCATGTCTCCCCTAATTTTAATCCTCATTTTACTTTGAATTCTTTTTTTGAAGTCATTTGGACTGTGGGAGATTTGTTTTTTTAAAGAGTGAGAGGCATAAAATAGAAGTCCTCACTCTTTTATTTTAGGTCAGTGTTGAAGAGCAAAGCACACACACACACACACACACACACACACACACACACACACACCTGTTCCACCTGTTCAAATACAGCATGGTTCTTTTAAAAATGTAGCTTTGTATTTTTGTCCCCCAAAAAAAAGCATACATCCAAAAATTAAATATATGCAATTTAGAGTTTATCATATGAATTTCATCCAGATTAGAAAAAAAAAATAACAGCAACACACACCTGTGCTCTGCAACATCTGTTTCTTTTCCTATTCAGATTCATCTCATCAATATCTCCTGTGAGAAGTCACATAAAATACATGTTGTTGCCGTGTTTATAGAGAAATGTCACGTCGCTTCTATTTAATTCACTCCTTTTTCAAAGTGAAGTAGACTTTTTTTATAAAAAACCTGGCGCTGGAGGAATTAAATAACGCACACTTTCTTAGATAAATAAGGGGACATTTGTCGGGTTAAATTCAAACTGAGGGTGCTGTTTTTAATTTGTGAACAAAAATCCTAGGCATAAAAAAAAAGGATTCTTGAACAAACAGTTAAATTCACATGTCGGCCACTACATGGAGATTTAGTATTTTGTGCAGCGTTTGACCCGTCACCTCGGAAGGTGATCCTGAACAATTAGGGATGGATTGAATGCCAACACGGAGCTGAAAACATCTTGATGTAGGCGTCTGAATTATTCAGATTAATACATGAATCTGAACTCAGCAATACACCAATCAATATCAGAGCTGCGAGGCCAGTTCAGTGAGTGTAAGAGGGTCCAGGGGCCCTGCGTCTCAACATGTTTCATTTAGGGAAAAGATGCAGCCACACACACACACACACACACACACACACACACACACACACACACACACACACACACACACACACACACACATACAGTCGCCTACTTCAAAATCCAATCTGTGACATGTTAATAGAGTTGTGAATGAAAGTCATTGTCTAAAGTAGTTGACCCATCTCCGCGCCTGGATGTTAGATTATTAAATCTGTGGCATTTGTGCTTTGACCACATGAACTACACACATTTTTTTTCACACGCTACACATTTCAGTTTGGAGCCGAGTGCGTTTTTTAAGTGGAATTTTCTGCGTAAAACAGACTCTCAGTCTCTTCTTTTTCTATCTCTACGCGAGACGTTTGCTCAAACGCCCTCGGCTTTAGGGATTTAAAAATCACTACCAAAAAATCGGTAGATTTGCTTATATAGCCAAACATCTCAGCGGATGATTTAAAAAAAAAAAAAAAAAAAGTTTTGATAGGCTGCGAGTAGCTCTTTTAACGCTGCATGCTGTTTTGAAATCTTGACATGCCGGCTTCACGGACACGGAAGAAAACTGAAAATGTAGTAATCACATGTTTGGGCGACCTGGAGGTGAACCATTTTTTTTAAAGGTGTATTTAATTTCGTAGCGACAAGTGTAACATCTGACCCCTGATAAAAATAATAATAAAGTATTCAGCAGCAGGCTGTACGCGTGTGTTTTTTGAGCGCAACAAGCCAGAGCGCAAACAGGTGCTCCATCCTCGGAGCGCAGAAGACACAACTAACTGTTGCCTTCCTCCGCGCAACAGCACATCGCACTTAGAACCCCTTCAATCCAAACACACACACACACACACACACACACACACACACACACACACACACACACACACACACACACACACAAAAGTAGATGAAAACAATCTTACCTGTGTTCATTTGTGAATAGTGGTTAATAGATTCCGTACTGGTGAAAATATTCATAGACGTCGGGATGTCCTCTTCTGGGTACAGACTGTCAGGGATCGTGTTTATTAAACTGCTCATCGTAAGAGGGAGCTTCTCCGCTAGTTTCCCTGTCATAGCAGTTCGATTCAGTCCGACATTTAGACACGGACAACGCGCAGGTATCCAAGTAGTTATACTCAACACACACACACAAAAAAACACAACCAGCTTGTGTTCTCAAAGTGGAAAACAAAGGTTTGAAGGGAAAGAAAATAAAAAAAAGAGGAGGAGAGAGGAGCAGGGATGGATCCTGTTTGTTGCTGCTATCCAAGTATCCCGCGCGGGTATCTCCTCTCCTGTGCGCTCTCACAGGCTTCTTCTTCTTCTTCTTCTTCTTCTTCTTCTTCTTCTTCTTCTTCTTCTTCTTCTTCTTCTTCTTCTGTTATTAATGTGATCACTGTGGAAGCTGGTAGCTCTGCTTGTGGGGGAATGTGAAGTCTGTGAATCAATGGAGTAGGTGGTGGTGTTGTTGGTTGCACAAGAGCAGCTCTGCTTGCTCTATTGGAGCTGGATAGGGGACTCCAGTGTGCCTGCGTTAAATAGGGGGATGGAACATTTGCGTGACGTAGATGACCATATATGGACAGAGCGCGCGGCGCCCAGGCTCTCTCCGCGCGTCAGTCTGTGGAAACTACAGTGCAGTGGAGGCAAAAGGCTCCGATACACACAGAGATAGATAGATAGATGGATGTAGATACAAAGTTTACAGGATCTACACGCATGCATCTCCAGCTCCGGCTACCTGCGTCCCTCTTCGGGATCTCCTCTGTCTGTCTGTCTGTCTGTCTGTCTGTCTGTCTGTCTGTCTGTCTGTCTGTCTGTCTGTCCCTGTCCTGGTGGAAAACATTACAGAGATTCAGTAACTAACAGCTGTTGTCTTTATTTTTGTCAGGCATTATGATGATGATGTCCAGTGACTGACTTTCTATTATTATGAGGCACACTGGGAGCTTTTTGTGCAGCGGTGTGTGTGTGTGTGTGTGTGTGTGTGTGTGTGTGAGAGAGAGAGAGAGAGAGAGAGAGAGAGAGAGAGAGAGAGATAGTGCTGGGGCTATAAGGGCTGTCACTCGCAACACAGACTTGTTTTGTGACCAAGTTTTTAATTTTTTTTTCATCCAGTTTTGGGGGTAACACTATATGAGAAAGTATAGCGAAAACAAGCAAGCAGGACAGACTTTGTGTCATTGTTAATTAGGCCTTTATATTCTACCAATAGAATAGATAATAAATAAAATAAAATAATAAAATAGATGTTTCTTTGTTGGCTCTTCTTTCAAACTTTTGTCCAAATAAGCTCAGACAGAAAAGGATAACTCTGACTCCCAGTTTCTCAGAATCTAAGGGGATGTCTTCAAATGTCTTGTTAAAAAAAAAAAAGATATTCAGTTTAATATGACATGAAACAGAAAAGAGCTGGAAATCTCCATATTTGAGAGGCTGGAAATGGCATTTTCTGCCATCTTTGCTCAGAAAAGATGACTGGATACGTGCTTCTGCTCTTGTTGAACGCGCACGCACTTTGTGCCGTCCTGGGGTATTGCAGGACACGTGTCCGACCTCCCTTTCATGCAGCAACAGTTGACAAAGCGAGTAATTGACGGAGGTAATCGCTTGTAAATATTGCAAGGCGCGTAGTAAATCCGCAGGCTTGCATTGACTTGGAGCCCAAGTGACCGCTTAAGTGGAAACTCCATATTAGGCAGTGTCCGGCCACGCCCCTTTCTGTCTGTATTTGGACATGTGAGTTCCGGGTGAAGTACAAGTGGAAAAGTGATCAGGAAGCCACAGAGATGACAGTGGACGAAGCGTCATGGTTCGCTTTTTTTAACCAATTTGCCAACTTGTGAAAAAAAAGAGAGGCTACAAACAGTTGTTGCTTTATGTTTCAAAAAAAGATCCCCTTTTATGATTCGGTTTGTTACACAAAAAGGTTAAAAATGACTGAGAGCTTTTGGGCTCATTCAAGTTTAATGAGAGTTTGCTGTGCACTTGATCTTTTTCTGCTGTTGCTGCGTGGTGGAAGAAGTATCCAGATCCTTTACTTTAATACGCTGTTACAAGTAAAAGTCCTGCATTGAAAATGTTACTTCAGTAAAAGTCTGTAAGTATCATCAGGAAAACGTAGTTAAAGTATTAAAAGTAAAAGTACTTAATGCAGAAAAATCCTCCCACTTTAGAAACTTGGAAACGATCCAAACAGTTCTGTCAATCAATTAAGTTTTTAATTTTCTAATCATTTCAGCTGGACTTGTAGGCCTGTATACTGTCTGGTAGCTTAATTTATAATACAACATCAGATTTTATAAACTACTATGTGTTTTGTGTGCAAAAATCTTAATTTGTAAAGTAAATGAAGCTGTCAGATGAATGTAGTGGAGTAAAAAAGTACAATATTTCTCTCTGAAATGTAGCGGAGTAGAAGTAGAAAGTGGCCTGAAAAGAAAAGACTCAAGTAAAGTACACGTACGTCAACATTTGGACTTAAGTACAGTACTTGAGTAAATGTACTTAGTTACATACCACCACTGCGTGTAGCTGTAACAAAATAAAACACGCAGGCTTTTGCAAAAACTCACAGAAAATATTTTTGAATGAAATGTCAGTGCCTGAATGTTCAGACCTGAGAAATGAATGGTACCTCAATGAAGCCGAAGTGTAAACAGAGTGTGTGGGAGCATTAGTCTGAATCATGGTCTGTGTTCAGGGGGGCTTACACACAAACAGAGCAGCCATGTCGTGTGTCTCATTGCAACAGGCAAGTCCTCCATGTGTGTGGGTCTCTGTGTGTTTTATGTGGGGCTGCAACCAGGGGCCTAGCACAACATTCTGGGCCCTGTAGAAAGGCATTTTCTATGGGCCCCTCCCCGCATCCACAGCTATTCATTCTAGCATCTTTTTGGGCCCTCCTCACATGAGGGCCCTGGGTACTCAGTCCCCCAGTCCGACACGCCCCTGGCTGCAACTAACAGTTTATTTAACTTACTAACAGTTTTGTCAGTCCAAAACCCAAAGATATTCACTTTAATTATGAGATAAAACAGAAAAGGAGCTTTTTCAGCCATTTTTGCATGAAAAATTACTTTAACGTTTTATCGATTATTTTTCTAGTCATAGGTGTGGTGGTGGTGGGGGGTTATAACCAATCAATGTACCCCCCAAAAACTATTAGAATTTCCTTTACATAAATAAATACATTTGCACCATAACTTGATGCAAAAAATTCACCAGTGCAGGAAATGAAGTGTGTGATGTGCTAAAATTTTCAATTTCAACCCCCCCAGATTTAGCGTGTCTTCTTGTTCAATCGACAAAATAGACAACAATGATCCTGATGGACTTGATTCAAAATTCAACCCTCTTGTGTCCGACCAAAGATAGATTCTCTATGTTGACTACATCGTCTGCCTCACACTGACTCACTCCCTGTGTCACTTTTTTAACACAGTGGTCTGGGTCAAAAGGCACCACGAGTTCAAAGAGTTCTTCTTATGTTTGGATAAAGGTTGTATGATGTCTATGTGACAACGTACAGCTGTGCTCAGGCCTTATTTAATCATCGATTTAAGGGATTTTAGATTTCGATTTTGTGTCCATGTTTTTAGGCTGTGATACAGTGAATGAAATCTAACTGAAAACCTGTTTTATATATGTTAAGAGAACTTCTGATGTCGGTTCATATAACTATTTATAAAAAGACAAACATACTTTGAATGGGACACGGCAGTTCTGGACTGCTTATTTAAAGTTTCAAAAACTAATGACAATGTTCACTGATGAAATACCCTCTGAACTGACTTTAACAACAAATAACACACCTCTGGAGAGTGAATGTGTTAAATGAATTCCTTAATTGTACACAATAAAGCCAAGAATGTATTAGATACATAGATTTTGAACTAAATAACACGAATGCCTGACAGTGTAATGCAGAACAATGCAATGACCTATGACCTCGTAAATTATAAAATATTATAGGCTTACAAAAGGAAGTATTTATAGCAGGGTTATTGCATTACATTACATGGTGTTTGTTCCTGTTATTTTGTCCAGCTCATGAAGTTGCACAGGTTGATGGTTGAGGTTCAATGCAATTCTTTTTTTAGACTTGTTCTGTTTATGCTTCTTGTTCTTGTTCTTGTTCTGTTTATATATATATATATATATATATATATATATATATATATATATATATAAACAGAACAAGAACAAGAACATGTGATGTAAAACATTACATGTATATATATATATATATATATATATATAGTACACACATACACACACACACCAATTGAAATCTAAACCATTACTTGAATATATATATATAAAAAATATATATATATATATATATATATATATATATATATATATATATATATTCAAGTAATGGTTTAGTTGATGTGATGTAATGTTTTGAGTGATTTGCATTGAGTTTTGTGCTTTAGTGGTGGTCGTCTACTTTTGTGGTTTATATCAACTTGCATTTACAGTTAAGTTTTGCTACGTATCCGTTGCATCTGACGTAGACACATCCGCTTTCCCCCTGGACAAAGATGCCTCGGCCCTGGAGTTGAGCAGCCGGCCATGTTTGCAGGGTTACTGTACTTGGCAGTGGGGTCACCATGGAAGGAAGACATTTCTTTTGTTTGTTGAAAAACACTGGTCTAATTAAAGCTATAGTGCGTAGTTTCTGTCCCCCCCATGAGGAATTCTAAGTAATGACAACAACACTGTCGGCGCAGCCACATGATACAAGCCTTCTGTGATCCATGTAATGGTGCAGCGGAGGATAAGCCCCACTATGTAGGGGTGTTATTAGTATAGTTCACCCACACTACTCCCCACACTTTTTTTTTCACCCCACCCCCCTCACACCAGATAGGCTATCTTGACCTTAACTCTTTACTCCTGATAGGGTGATACACCTGTCACAATTGACGTGGGGCATTAACTATCTGTACCGTTACAATGGGATGGACTAATAGCTAGCGGTTGATAGCAGTAGGAGGCCATAACTGCTGTAAAACCCTAAAGAAGAAGAAGAAGTTGGGCTGCCATTTTTCTTTGGACTCATTATTATTGGACGCGTTATTATGGAACCCAGGCAACTTCTAGGCAAGACCCGCCCTTCAATAACATTCACACACTACTATTGGCCAGGCGTCCGAGCCCTGGGTATCCTGTTCTGCCTTTGAGAAAATGAAAGCTCAGATGGGCCGATCTGGAATCTTCTCCTTATGAGGTCATAAGGGGAAAGGTTACCTCCCCTTTCTCTGCTTTGCCCACCCAGAGAATTTGGCCCACCCACGAGAGAGAGACATCATGGCTTTCAAACAAGCAAAGTGGCAGTTGGTCAAGGCCACACCCCCACCCTCCAGCTTGCCCCCCCCCCTCTCTCCTCCTCAATAGCTACAGACACAGAAATGGCACATCCTAAGGAAAGCTCATTGTGGGACTGGCTCTGGTGGCCGTAATTCTGCACCAAGGCTGAATTTCGGGAAAGAGACTTCAGATACAGTATTAGGGGACCACTGAGGCCTATATAAAAGAGACTTCAGATACAGTATTAGGGGACCACTAAGGTCTATATAAAAGAGACTTCAGATACAGTATTAGGGGACCACTAAGGCCTATATAAAAAAGACTTCAGATACAATATTAGGGGACCACTAAGGCCTATATAAAAGAGACTTCAGATACAGTATTAGGGGACCACTAAGGCCTATATAAAAGAGACTTCACATACAGTATAGGGGACAAGCCTATTAAAAGAGACTTCAGATACAGTATTAGGGGACCACTAAGGTCTATATAAAAGAGACTTCAGATACAGTATTAGGGGACCACTAAGGTCTATATAAAAGAGACTTCACATACAGTATTAGGGGACCACTAAGGCCTATATAAAAGAGACTTCAGATACAGTATTAGGGGACCACTAAGGTCTATATAAAAGAGACTTCAGATACAGTATTAGGGGACCACTAAGGCCTATATAAAAGAGACTTCACATACAGTATTAGGGGACCACTAAGGCCTATATAAAAGAGACTTCAGATACAGTATTAGGGGACCACTAAGGCCAATATAAAAGCATCCAAAGAGCACCATGTCATGGGACCTTTAAAATTATATTATTATATTAAATTTTGCATAATTTCTGGCCGTAGCTGTATCCATTCTAGCCACAACCCTGTGACTCAGGGGTAAGACAGTAAGTTTAATACAAGATAAAATCATATATTGTGCTTAAATAATGTATTATATTCAACATGAAATGAAATTAGTACGTATTTTGTCTTTTAATGTAAAGCACTTTGAGTTCACGTGTAATGAAAAGGGCTTCATAAATCAAATTGCCAACAGCTCTGGGAGATCCACGGAAAAGGCTGCCCCAACTGTCGCGTTTTACGGATACAAACACAAGAGAATCCCCTCATGTCAGGTCGAGGACACAGTGTCCTATGGTGTGTCTCCTCGGGGAAAGCTTTTGTGTGGGTCTGTGGTTGGAAAGTTGGCCGGGCCCAGCTGGAACACCTACCCGTTGCCGGCTTATTTCCTCGACTGTTACCTGGGTCACGTGGGGCGGTGTCTAGATCTCTTTGACTGCAGCGGCCCGCTGGCTCCTTTGCATACAGGGGATTCCATGGAAGCTCGTTTTAAAGCAGAGTGGAAAACTGCCCAGGCACTGTGGATACATAGTCAAATTAGTTTTGGTTTTTCCAGGCTTCATGGGGAGGACTACAACTGTTGTTCCTTGCGGTTAGTTAGAGATCCGGAAAGATACAAATGTTCCTATTCACACCAACACACACTGTGCATCCTTGATTTTATTTTATATTTCTTTTGTAATGTGTGTGTGTACACTGCATCTGGCAGTAATGATTCTCTAATAAGTAAATAATCCCCGAAAAGACCTCGCATCTTCAACAGCCTTTCATATCAGATGACCAGCATCACACTTTGAAGTAGAGCTGCAAAGATTAATCGATTAGTTGTCAACGATTAAACTAATCATCAATCATTTTGATAATCGATGAATCGGTTTGAGAACTTTTTTTTAAGAAAGAATAGTTAAAAAATTCTCTGATTCCAGCTTTTTAAATGTGAAAACTTTCAACAAGACTTGGGCTTAGGAAAACACCGATCGTGACAACATTTGTTGATTATTTTCCTTGATTAATCAATTAGTTGTTTGGTCTCTAAAATGTCAGAAAATGGTGAAAAATGTGGATCAGTGTTTCCCAAAAAGCCCAAGATGACGTCCTCCAATGTCTTGTTTTGTCCACAACTCAAAGATATTCAGTTTACTGTCACAGAGGAGAGAATAAACTAGAACATATTCACATTTAAAGCAACACCAAAGCACTTTTCCTCCACTTTTCTTCTTCAGTCCCCCCCTACAGGTTGGACCGAATTGTCCATTACCGTTCTCAATCGAACTACAGATCCGCTACCCGATCTGGCAAATGTGCATAGTGCGGTTTTAGCTGATAGACGGCCGCAAAAGCCAATGCAGAAGTGCCGTTCATCCTGCACTGAAATGTTTTTGGAAACATTTTTCAAGGTACAAAAGAATCTTTGGTGTCGCTTTAAGAAGTTGACATCAGAGAGTTTTTATTTGTTTCTCATAAAAAATTACTCAAAGCGATTAATCGATTATCAAAATGAGTGGCGATTAATTTAATACTTGACAACTAATCGATTAATCTTTGCAGCTCTATGCAAGAACCAAACCAGTCTGGTGGGGTCAAACGCACAGGAAATACATGTGCAAAGTGGCCAGCAGCAGAACTGTTGACATGCATTGAACAGATGTCACACTCAAATCCATCTCGCCAACCGCTCACAACAAGCGCTGAACTGCAGGAAGTCTCCAGTGAAATAAATCTTTTGCAGCAGGGAGCAAAGAAGAATGGAGACTCAAGTCATCATGCATATTAGATCACTTTGTGCCGGTTAGGCAATTGAATTGATTATACAAATTCCTTTTAATTAATGTAAGTTTGAATAAATTAAGAAAATATTAAATGCATTTCGCATATCATCAGGGGACGTGAGAATTTATTTATTTTTATCAGAGAAGGCAATATACTGTGCACCGCTGAACTACAGCTGTCAGTTTTTCTTAATCACAATATTTCAACTCCAACTCTCCTGACATTTGGAGTAAAAATAAACACATTCAAGGAAGCCGAGTGGCAAAGCCCAGCTGTTTTGGCAGGATATCTCCGAGATATAAAGGAGAAGAAAAAAAATGCAGTGTATTTGGAAGTACACATTTTGGCATTTCAATGGTGTACTGATGGATTCAAGTAGGTGGTTTTTGGAAGAATGCTCTCCCACTTGGCATGCCTCACAATGAGTGTAGAATTAGGCTCCACTTGCCAATTGTTTAAAAAAATGTGATTTCATAAGTCAAATAAGATGGGTAAATCAGGGTCAAGAGCGATATTCCAACTGATGGATACTTAACATTTTGTTCAAAAGCAATGAACTGTCTGACTAACTGTGTGCTTGTGTGCATTGTTTTTGTTTGTGGACGCGGCTGCTTTGACTGCTAAGTCGGGGAAGCAAACAAAGCAGATGCAGGACAATTTGATCGATGATCTCCCAGAGTTCATCGGGAGGGCACATAGGGGTTTACCAAGGCTGGCTTAACCACCAAAGGAACAAAAACCTCCATTACCTACTCCTGCCTAGCCCACTGATGAGACACCAAATTGGGGTCAATGAAACCACCAACTAAAGATTGATCATCAGAACATCAAAGTCCCCTCATGTAAATCCAGCCTTTTCCAGACATCGGGGGTATTGATACAAACCCCTCCCAGAGGAGAGTTGCTGGTTAGAAACCAATATTCCTCATGTGGGGGCACTCTGACCCACCTACTCTACAAAGACCCGTGGAGTCTGAAAAAAAGTATCTCCTCGTGAAAGGGTTGAAAAGTTTATCCGCACCATCCTCTACAGACCCGGCAGGTAGGGCCTCTTACGCAACTGTTCAAAGTTCAAAACGGGTTCAAACTCCCAAAGTTACAGTCAAGGACACTTCAACGTATGTTAGAGCAGCTTTTACTTTGAAAAAAAACAGAAACCGAAACAATAAAGGGACCTGAAAGCGCCTTAATGTTTCCAATTGCGGTGAGAGTGGTCAATGGAAATATGATAAACAATTTCACAAACAAGCAAGTTCCCGTTCACCCAACACACCCCAGGCCCTGCGGCCCCTCCCCCCTGTCCTGTCACTCAGTAGAGTATTTTGGTTCAAGTTCCACTGCGGCATCCGGCTGTGTTGCGGTCTCGGTTTCACCTCCCACTTCCTTTTTTTGGCCCTGACGTGTTTCCGCGCCTGAATTAGAATAAACTCTTTCCACACTGAGTTGTGATATCAGGCCGTCTTCCTTCTCTTGTCGACAGTGTTCGGAAACTAATAAGAAATCCCCAGTGAGGTCAAAATCTATCTCCCAAATCCTTCGCTCCAGACCCCGAGACAGAGATAAAGAGCAACATCAAAACCAAGCAGCGTGTGTAACACAAAGAGGAAATCTCTTTCTAGCTCAGCGATAAGACAGAGGCAACGAGAGCTGACCTGGTGCAAGGCAAACATTTATTATTTTATATTATTGTACTGACAGATTCTTCTTTCAGGCATCTGAGCATCCTTCAGGCTTTGAAGTTTTGGGTGAGGAACTGCACCGTGGCAACAGGCTCTCCCAGATCAAACCTTGTGATGAAGGCCCATAGATCCCATTTAGCTGTGGGAGCAGGATGAAACATCAACAACGACATGTATTAGTATTTGCAGATATTTAGAAGGGAGCTTTACTTAAAGGGTAATTTCGTATTTTTCAATCTGGACCCTATTTTCATATGCATTGGGGTCTAAGTGACTAATGTGAATAAAAATCTTTGAAATTGGTCCAGTATTGAGCAAGAACGCTGCGATCGGCAGCCGTGAACCGGGCTGCAATGTAATCGTCAGTTTCCGTCCACTAAAAGTTCTGTTTTTGCCGCTGACAGGCTCAGATTATTATTCTAAGTGACAACATTATGGAAAGGATCCCTACGGAGATAGACCTTTTTTTTAATTTTTTTTTAACTAGAAACAGCTCAGAAATCGCCATCACCAAACCCACCAGACATGTAAATAATCAGGACTTTTAGTGTGTATAGAGCCAGCATATTTCCACCAGACTCCATGTAAATAATCAGGACTTTTAGCGTGTATAGAGCCAGCATATCTCCACCAGACTCCATGTAAATAATCAGGACTTTTAGCGTGTATAGAGCCAGCATATTTCCACCAGACTCCATGTAAATAATCAGGACTTTTAGCGTGTATAGAGCCAGCATATTTCCACCAGACTCCATGTAAATAATCAGGACTTTTAGCGTGTATAGAGCAGCATATCTCCACCAGACTCCATGTAAATAATCAGGACTTTTAGCGTGTATAGAGCCAGCATATTTCCACCAGACTCCATGTAAATAATCAGGACTTTTAGCGTGTATAGAGCCAGCATATTTCCACCAGACTCCATGTAAATAATCAGGACTTTTAGTGTGTATAGAGCAGCATATTTCCACCAGACTCCATGTAAATAATGAGGACTTTTAGCATGTATAGAGCCAGCATATTTCCACATGTAAATGGGTGAATTAAGGGTTTATTTCAACCAAACCAGAGTGGTGATTGTTGGAACAGTGGAAAGATGAACCAAGATGGCTTTTTATAGTTTTATTTCATTTCTGTCAACTTTGAATGAAGTGTGTTTTACGATGACAAAATTACTGTTTATTTAAATGGAGTCTGGTGGGTTTGGTGATGGGGATTTCGGGGCTGTTTCATGTTAAACAAAAAGGATCTTACTCTTTAACTAAAAGGTCTATCTCTGTAGGGATCCTTTCCATAATGTTGTCAGACACTTAGAATAATAATCTGAGCCTGTCAGCGGTAAAAACTGAACTTTTAGTGGATGGAAATTGAAGGTGCGCAATTGCCCATTAACGTTACATTGCAGCTTGTCTCGCTTAATTCTGGACAAATTTCAGAGAGTGTTGTTCCTGTCAGTCACTTAGCCCTAAAATAATTGGAAAAATAGGGTCCAGGTTGAAAACAACCTAAGTTACCCTTTAAAACACAGGTTCGTTTTCAGTCTGATACACTGTATTGCCGATAGATCAAAATAACTAAGCAGTTTAATCTCACACGTTTATAAGACAACATGTTTTTATCCTACATAAATTAAATACAGGCTGAGTGCAATCTCTAGGGCATTACATGAGTGTTTCTCATGACCGCTCGGTCCGTGTTTAAGGGATCTGAGGCCTAACTGAGCAGCACATGGCTCTGGGATGTGAGTCACTGAGAACAGCACTGCTGAAAATAAAACATGTTGCTGTAATGATGGAGGTGGGAACGCAAGGACGTATTGGCAAGAAGATATGATTCAATCGCCTGGCCTGTTTTTTTTTCTTCCCTCCCCTTTTCAACAAACACCAGACGGCCATCCGGCTGGTACGACAATATCACTTCTTAGATTTTGACAACCGCTGATTCCCTGCAGCTTCCCCTCCCTTTACAAAACAAAAAAAGACAAATTCACGATTCTGATTCCAAGGCAACAAAGCCCTGCGTGCTTAAAACTTGCAAACTTCCAACAGATTCTAGAGCGAGTGTCTATCCGTCTGCGTCTTCACATGTTTGAGTGTACATACGACAATGCCGTGCTCCGCAATCTAGGGAATCGCTGACATTCTGGTATTTCCGTATGTGGAGCAACTACATTAACAGCTGCTCAAGAATAGCGTAGGAAAGTTAATCTTTTGAAAAGAAAGCCAACTATTAAAAACAGTTGGTATCTGTAGAGAGAATGGTCTCACAGTCTGACACTGCCTGGATAAAAACGTTACTGCTCTTCACCTCTCGTTGAAAGCTGCTTTACAGGCCTTCGCTGTGGCTGTTTCCTCCATCAGGGAGCCACATTTTGGTTCCTGCAGCGTCACAAAGGATATCTAGGAAAAGAAATGCACTTTGCCGCCGTTGCCACGCACATCAAGTGCACTCACCTCCCATCAATGCAGAAATAAATCAAAAGGATTCATTTACATTTCAGACAAAATGTTTTGTTCAAGGCTGTGATTTCTCAGGCAATTTTCCGAATATATTATTGTATTTAACGTCTATCGAATCTAAGAGTATTTCTTTGCAAATTGGAAAGTTTTAAACTAGGGCTGTCAAAAGCGACACGATAATAGCGAGTTAACGCAAATTCCTTTTAACACCGCTGATTTGTTTGACGCCTGATTAACGCACACGTGTTCTGTGATTTCATAGTTTGGGGAATCAGGAAGCGGTGCAGCAGTAACGTTGCGGATATCTAGCAGAAACAAAGCTCCTTGAGCAGAAATGGATAAAGAAATGGGTCTTTTGAACAGCAGGTTCAGTTTCAAAGCCCTTCCAGATGGTTCTCTCCACAAGACTTAAGTTATTTGCATGTACTGTCAATGTGTACGTATGTCGAGTCTCTAATACTACTTAAGCATTAAAAACTTGAAAAATATCCCTTTTAGAGTACATTCAGAACATATAAAAAATTTGCGAATAATCGTGACTTAACTATGGACAATCATGGGATTTATCGCAATTAAATATTTAAATCGATTGACAGCCCTATTTTCAACACAAAGCACAAAACAAAGACAGTTACTCAACTTTTTGTGGGCTCATGCACCCTTCCTGATGCTCACTACATGTTTAGCTTATGAGACTGACATCACTAATCGCTGTGTCCGGGTTTGCCATGAGGTCAGGTCAGGGTCTGAGCTCAGCTGGGGAAGATGATGAATAATAACCGGGAGATGAGCAGATGAGTACCTGCATCTTGCCAGGTCCCCTCTGTGAATGAGGATTGCCTGCAGAAAGGGCTCCGATAATCAAGTGAGGGCAATGGAGACAAGTGACCTGACTGTATGATAGGGCATGGCCCCGGTGGCCCCTCTGGCCTGTGCTTCAGTGGGAGATAATGCACCGCCTCTGCAGATCCCCAAACTCCCCTGCAAGGTCCCTCACCTTTTAAGGAAAGCTGAGGGGTGAGGCAACACATTTTGCACTGAATATAGGGATATAGTCCACGAGTCAGGAGGCAGATTTTACTCATATCAGTAATTCATAGTATCATAGACTGTAAAAATAATGGACATAGCATAGTGACGTCCCACATTGGTTTTTGGACTGCACGAGTTTGGCCATACGGGCGTCGCGATCTTGTTTTTTTTAAACCTTATATGTGACGACTTTTATCGTTACATGAGGGTGGAGGGTGAAGCTGGGGAGGATGCAGCTAAGCCAGAGTTGTTTATGGTTTTAATGGTGCTGTGCTAAACTAAACGCTAAAGAGGGAAAGTAGCTGATTTTCAACCCTTCTGAAGCAAGTAATCCAGCATAGATTTACCGGCATGTAAACGTGGACCTCCAAGTACTGCCGCCATTCATCCGCATGTACAGCAGAGCAAAAAATCTGCAAACTTTCCCTCAAGTAACCAGCTAATGCTAGCGGTAGCTATCTAGCTTGGTTGGTAGAACACTGAACAACATATTTTTAGGCGACCAAAATGTTCCAGTTAACTTTGATGAGGTAAAAACACACATAAACTCATTATGAAAATGTTTACTGAGGTAATAAATCAAGTGTAGGCTCATTTTCTCTTCTTCTTTTTTTTATATTAATTTTTTGGGGCATTTTAGGCCTTTATTTTCATAGGACAGATGAAGACACGAAAGGGGAGAAAGAGGAGGAATGACATGCAGCAAAGGGCCGCAGGCCGGAGTCAAACTCGCGGCTGCTGCGTAGAGGAGTAATCCTCTATATGTGGGCGCGTGCTCTACCAGGTGATCTACCCAGGCGCCCCGGCTCATCTTCTCTTCTATAGAAACTAGGGGTGGTACGGTTCACAAAACCCACGGTTCGGTCCGTATCACGGTTTTAGGGTCACGGTTTTTGGTTCTGTACGGTTCTTGTTATTTTTTCTTTTAATCTTTAACACTCCAGAATATACTTCAGCATATGATATATAGCTAAAATTAGCATATTGAATACATGTTGCACAAAACATGCACACAGTGGCAGTTCTATATATTGTTTTATTTCATCATAGGTAACATGAAATCCAAAATATTCCCACACACCAGACTATAAACGACGCTGGCGCATCATCCAACTCCGGGCAGCCTCTCTCCCACTGGACATTTCGGCACCCCACTCCACTTGAGGAGCAGTCTGCTCGGTGTCTCTCAAAATCTGACGAAAATCTTTTAAACTGACCTTTGTCGATCTGAAATGAAGACAGATTCAGCAACTGCATGGCCTATTTCTCGCTTAAAATGTTTTCAGAAACACGTTTCGGTGAACTATTTTAGTACAATATGAGATCGTATTCTGAACGAGCCGCCATGACAGTCTGTTTTGAAATTAGGGACCAGCCAGACCCATGTGACGCGATCGTCCAATCAGCTGCCATGGGTTGCGTTTGTCACGCCCATCCCGCTCGTCATTTCCAGTAAGTGTTTTAACATAGGTGTATAAAGTGGGCACTACGGCAGTAAGAGGTTAGTGCACATTAACAGTGTACTGACGAACCGTGCGGTACACACATGCTCCGAACCGAGACTAGCGAACCGAGACTAGCGAACCGAGACTAGCGAACCGAGCGGTTCGGGTGTTTTTTCATGAACCGTACCACCCCTAATAGAAACAGACTTCTTTTTGGAGCTAGTGGAATCGCCCTGTGCTGGAAATTAGATAGAACGCAGGATTAAGGCAATTCAGCTTTGGCTTCACTTTTCAGGCCCATAAGCTTCGTCCATTATTTTTACAGTCTATGATTAATAGCCAAACTTTCTCTTTCCCTTTTTATAAAGGAAAGATAAAGGACCTGCATTATAGTACTTTTAGACAACATTTCGGAGAATGTCACACTAAAGATCATTTTATTGTAGACTAACGATCAGACGGAGAGTCAAAACCAGGTGCAGCTTGTAGTACTTTACACACATAATCCTGTCTAAAGCTGTGCAATCATTGGGTGCAATCCAAAGTGAGGTAAATTCATAATATCTGGTGCTATCACGCTGGCTGGTACCCTGCAAATGCCTAGACTTACAAGTGACCTTAAAATAGGCTGGTATCTGTTTGTAGTGCAGAGACGTGTTTCTGCCTCTCCCATCTGCCTGCTCATGGAAAGGACAGATAGTGTGGGACCCGAGGGCGATGTTAAAGTCTTCCTGCCTACCCTTTTGTTTCCACCTTGCTTCTCCGTCTGGGTATGGCAGGAAGATCGGGACTGCTGTGAGGTGACACAGAACTGCTACATTTAGTGGTGTGGGCGGTGTCCCTGTTAAACCTCTTACAGTGTCTCGAAAAATACTCAAAACCAAGTGATGCGGTTCAGCGCAGTAGAGTGAGAGGAGTCATATCAGGGTAAGAGCTTTACTGAGCTTTATCATGTAACATTCACAGTTATAATAATGCGATCCTTATAACAAGGGGGGGGGGGGATTGTTTGTAGACTTCAGAGGTCAGGGGTCAGCCGCAGAACAGTGCCTCTGGAGTGTCTCCCTCAGAGAGGATTCAGCGGCTGTGGAGGGACCAGGGTCGAGGAACGATACCGAACATCCTGCAGTCAGTATAGCAGCCTACATTGCAGAGCTGCAAGATGAATCGATTAATCGCTAACTATTAAATTAATCACCAACTATTTTGATAATCGATTATCGAGTCATTTTTTTTATAAAAAAAGCAAACATTGTCTGATTCCAGCTTGTTAAATGTGAATATTGTTCTAGTGTCTTCTCTGCTCTGTGACAGTAAACTGAATATCTTTGAGTTGTGGACAAAACAAGACATTTGAGGACGTCATCTTGGGCGTTGGGGAACAGTGATTGACGTTTTCACAATTTTCTGACATTTTATAGACCAAACAACTAATCGAGAAAACAATCAACAAATGAATTGACTATGAAAAATAATCGCTATTTGCAGCCCTACTGTACTGTTACCAGCCGCAACAGTGACGCTGGTATTGGTTTCACCTTGTGAGTCTCTGTGTGTGTGTGTCATCATGGCAAAATGTGGTCCTGGAGACACCTACTGTAGCGGGAACTACCACAGAGGCAGTTTTAAGTACTTTGCCAGGTGTTTAAATGTCTGTGGACAGATTTTGTCACAGCGTTAGCGTCACAACGGTGCAAGATGCAGTCACAAAACTTTAAAGGTGTGTAGTTGAGATCAAAGTAAAAGCCAAGTTTCGAAGATGAGCACTGGAAGATGGTCTCTAGTTACCAAATGCTGTCACCTTGGTGGGGACTCCATATTCAATCTTAAAAGGGGGTATGTTGCATGCTGAATTATATTCGCTAACACTTTACTTGATGGTATCTACATAAGAGTGACATGACACTGTCATGAACACATGACACTGTCATGACACATGAACCCTAACCATAACCCTAACTTGTCATGACAAAAACTGAATGACACTTACTAAAAGAAGCTCTACCTCATAAATGTTTATGACACGTTCATGATAGTGTCATGTCACTCTTATGTAGATAACTTCAAGTAAAGTGTAACCTTATATTCAATAAATGTCATAATTCACATTGCAGAAAATAAATGACCCACACAATTGATCAATTATCAGAATAGTTGCTTATTAGTTTTCTGCTGATCAACTAACTGGTTAATCAACTAATCGTTTCAGCTCTATTTTTAATATTGATTCATCATTAAATTGTGAGAAAATAGTAAAAATGCCCATCGTTATTTCCTACAGTCCGAGGTAACATCATTGCATTTCATGTTTTATCATTTACCATCACGTACGACAAAAGAAAAGAAGCAAATCTAGAAGCTGTAACTATGTAATATTTGGCTTTTTTGTAAATGAATTCATATAAACAATTAATCTGTAGATCGTCTAATTGTTTTATCTCTACTTTGATTATTCATTTCAGCAGTGGTAACACTATATGAAGCTATAAATCTATGAGGGGAGTTGAGGAAAAATCTTGAAACTTATCTCGAACCCAACGAGCGAGAAAAAAAAGAAGCCAAAATTCAAAACGTCAAAGTGTTCCTTTAAGGCAGCCGACTCCTGGCTGAAACTCAGGCCTGCTGTAGCAACCAAATCCTGGCTCTGTTGACTCCACGCAGCTCTGATTAATGGTAGAGGCTGTGGGTGGGTGGTAGACATGGATCTGCCCATTACCACACTGCAACATTGCAAATGGCTTCAATTACTGTGGAGTGTGCTGAGCTGGCAGTAGGGGCTCTAGGAGGCAAGATGAGCAACGTGCACCATCCAGCAGCTAACTCCACTGTGATCCGTTCATTCACACAACATGATCGCCGTCTACATCCTCTGCCTTGCAAAAAAATGGAGGGGGAAAAAAGACGATAATTGATAATTTGATTAAATTTTTTTCAACTTTTGCTTTAATTTTCAGCCAATAAGTCTGATGCTATTCTTCCGGTGATCATTACCATTTTTGTTTCTGATGAATCAGAAAGTTGAGGTCGCATTCAGGAGACAGGGGGTTGAATGTGTGAACGGTAGGGCTGCGTACCAAATTCAATACTTTTTAGGCACTGACCAAATTGCCTCCTTAGAGTATCGAAAATTGCCACGTCATTCAATACCTAAGGAGTGAGCCAATAAGCATGCAGCATGCTTCTACCAAGATCTAATAATGCTGCTGATTGGCTGTCTAACGTAACGTTACACGTTGTATAGACACGCAGGAAAAACTCTACGTTACGCACAGAGACGGGGCGTACGTAGTAGGAGCTGAGAAATAAATAAAAAGATGTGTGCCATGATGTGTAATGTTGTAATATCTTTTTGTTATAATGGATTTTATTAAATTGGTATCGAAAAAAGTATCGTCCAGGAACCGATATCGAAGTCACATTACTGGTATCGGTAACGGTATCGAACATTTTTTAACGATACCCAGCCCTGGTGAACAGTGCATGTGCAAACCAGAGACTGAAAAAAAGATGGAAGACACGTATACACTTCCTCCCACTGTACAAAAGTGAAGCCGAAATATCCCGGATACGGGCGCCACCATCTTGTAATTTTGGAGCCAAAAGGTGTGTTTCATTTTGCATACTTCCATGAGTACCCTTTTATAACACGGTCGTTATGCACTGACCGGACGACTCTTCTCCACGTATCGCCAGCTATTGTCGCCCGCCACAATATATAACGATAAGTCAGATATATTTCTCACTATCTGACTACAGTATAGTGGCACTGAAAAAAACACAAGCATAAATTACATTTGTATAGTTCAGTGTTCGCCGTTTCAATCACAAACGCTGCAGCTTCCTCGCCTGCTATATTCACAAGTTTGAAAATACGTTGGCGGCCCCGTAGCTTCCGCTCCGTAGCAAAGATGGTGGCCATTGAGGGCGAGTAGAGTTCATCGTTCTACACTCAATGTTTTGACCGTCTTGAGTGCAGCATCCTGGTACTTGTACTGCAGCATTTAGCAATACTTTGTTAGCATGAACGCATTATGCACACAAAATAGCAAGTGTAAAGTAGAGAAGTGCATGATTTGAGACACAGCATAAGTCTGCGCGGTAGTGATCGGGCGAAGGAGCCGCGGTATCAAGGTCCCGCCCATATACTCGCCGGACCAATCGTGAGGCAATCCTAGCTGTCAATCGTGATGTTTCAGCCCATTTTTATAGCATCAAATAATTGATAAAAACCAAACTGATCAGAAAAATTAACACTTGAACAAACATCAGCGTGATCAGAACTACCTAAAATGACAGGAAACATCTTTATGAAATTATTTGAAGTGTACTTTGATTTTTTAGTTTGGCCATGTCCATCTGCTAAAATGGAGGGGGCGGGGTTTATGACCTATACTGCAGCCAGCCAACAGGGGGTGATCCAGATATTTTAGCTTCCCTTTTAAAAGTCTATGTATTAACCCCTGGTGCAAACTACCGTGCAGGCTGAAACAACACTAGATGGCCTCTATCAAGGCCTCCGTTTCCCTACCACGGAAACGACAACATTGCTTTGCTTGACAAACTGACTCGGCAGCACAAAACAGTAGCAGGACATGTTGACGGCTTGCCAAGTGGCTGACAAGTATCACGAGGGCCTGTGTGCCCACGCCTGCCCCCGACCCTGGCACAGGGGCAGCCTCCAGTCAGGGACAGCCTTCCTGAGCCAGAGCGAAGGGGATTCCCTACGATCACGCCCCTGTGCCCGGTGCCAAGAGCGCAGCCCCCCTGTAGTTCCTTGTGTAACAAACCAGCTGTCTCCATCAGTTCACTGACCCACATTCATAACCTTATCGCAGGAGGCACGGCAGACTCCCATGGTTCCGCAAAACAGCCCTACTCCACCTCTCATTGTTCACCCCCTGGACTACTCAAGTGATGGTCAGAGATGAAAAGAAAAAAAGACGACAAATTTGCAATGAAATTGAGTCAATGACTGCGCTACTGGAAGTGGAAAACGATCATTAGGAGTCTCCCACCCACGACTAAATGCTCTCCCTTCGCAAATCACATCAATTAATGTCACGGGCTATGAAAAATGCTCTCTGTGTCATACCACATGGAGGGAGGACAGACGCTAATAAGTGAACATACTTAACGGAGGAGGTGGGGAGACATGGGATTCCCTCCGTTCCTCTTGTCTGTGCGTGAATACAGCTCTCATGGCCAAGTGAAGGCCATCAATAATACAGCAGGTACACCATTGAATTCAACCAAACCATAATATCTGTAAAATTGATTTTCTTTTCTATTCATAAACCATGACTAGGCTTTTATTCTTAATATGTTGCGCAGTGTCGATTTCCCTTATTACTCTCCTTACAAGGGCAGTTATGCTCTCCAGAATTGACCCATCAAATGAGACATTTGATTATCCAAGAGTGAATTTCTTAATTTAATTTCCCTTGAATAGGGAGAACAGTATGCAGGAGAGAGGAAGTGCAACAGCGGGAGTTAAACTCATCCAGTAGATTAAGGATGGGTGGATCCACTCAGTTCAATCGCTTCATAATGTGTGGGCAACTACTGTATTGGAGCTGGGTGCAGAAAACAAGTGTGCTCCAGGTTGTTTTGCACAAAAAAATATATTAAAATATTCTAAATAGCAGGCTATTATTCATGCTACTATTTCTTCAGCTTAACCAGTTCTGACACAATAAGTGAACACCTTAACAATATCTCCCCAATTGTGAGTTTGGATACGAAAAATACTCCAAAGTACATCTCTTTTGACATTTCTCTTTCCAGAGGTTTCAACATCAAACAGACCTGAGCCTAATGTGCCGGGATTGTTTGCTGACATAGCTGTCAAAACTTCAAACAGCAGAGACTGGCAGCTTCACTCATTCACGGCCGCAGCGCTTGAAGTCTCAAACCGCCCTGATCTCCCCTCAAATCAGCGGCTGTGACCCGAGTAGAACAGACAGACGGGCACGCCTCCTGCGAGGTGCCGTACCGTAAATCCAAGCGCTGTTTCCCGCCCTTCAAGAGACTTTTCTTCAGGGGGAAGAAAAGTCAGAAAACCTCAACTTTAAAGAAAACAATAACTCTGCTTTCTGCAAGACAAACACTGTTTGTCTTTTGAGAGACAAACTAAGAAAGTAATCTGGAGATAATATCAACAGTAATCAAGGTTATAAGTTAATGTACACCGTTCATGTGTACTGACATGGCCGATAAGGTTTTCAGATTTTAGCGGGAGGCTAACGGGACGTGGTCAGGCAGACATGTGCAGGTGTGCGTGGGAGCCAACAATACTTGCCTTGACTCTGCAGGCTTTAAAACTGCAGCAGACTTGCTCACTAACCTCATTAACATTTCCCTTGTTAAGTTCAAGCACTTGGAGAAAATGATCCAAATGCTTCGATTAAATGTTCATAATTGTTGGTGAAGTAAGCGAGTGTCCTGAGAAAACACAGCCACAAAACAAAAACCTAGGCTTAAAGGTGTTTAGATGGTGTCTGGCTGGGGTGTCTCGGGACATTATATAATAAATCAAATTACTAATAATAGCAACTAATAATACCAAATAAGGAAACGTTTCACCCTGAGAAAAGGATTAAGCCCACTCAAACAAAACAAGGCAAAACCTAAATCAATTTATAAAACGGGTAGCTCAAATAAAGCTAAGTGGTTCATAGCCGTCATATAATAACCATACAAAGGCTATTATAAGCCGTTCATTTGCACACACACTGCTATGACACAGAGCTAAAATCGGCTAGTATCCCTTCAACTGTACGGTATATTTAGAATATTTTCACCACTTTACCTTCTGTCAGAAGGCCCTTTACGATGGGGAACTGAAGCCCTTTTCTATGCTCTCTTCAAAGCCACTTTTATCCATGGATAAAAACAGCAATTTCACCTCGCATGAAACGGGAGATGCTGGTCTGATGCCGTCTCGATCGGTTGGTTTCTTTGTGTTATAATGTGCCTTTCTTTAGCTTTAAGCAAAAGAAAGTCTGCACTAGCTGCTAGTGAAGGCTAACGTTAGCTGCGCTGCGTTCCATTCACAACCGCATCGGTACAGTTTGTGCAGGCAGCCAGCCTAGGAGGGCCTATTTTATTGTGAGCATGCTTAATAAAAATCTATTTAAATTGAACTGTGACTATAACTTTCACATTGGAACTATGGGTCGAGTCGGTCCGAACACCGCCCCTTAGCTGTGATACAATCACAACATACCACGGCCTGTTGATAGCTATTGCTTAAATAATGTTGTAAAATGACAACTTCCTACTGTATGTAAAAAAATGGAATAATCTATTTGCTAATTCTTACAAAAACACCTGCAGTAGCCTATAAAAGTACCGCAAAACCCTATAATGTGGTTAATTTGAAAAGAAATGTTTGAGTCTGGAGTTTTTTAATGCCTTGGTGCCATCTTTGTATTGCTGATTCAACAGCTGTTGGCAGTTGTGTTGATCAGATGGTATATGATAGATGATACTGCAGTGGCTAACAGGACTGTGAACTCAAGGTGCTGGTGAGCGGCAGTCAATACCGGAAGATGACTTCTCCTGCTTGGTGAGGGACACCGGTGCGTCTGGGTGCTGCTCAAACAGCATGAACTGGTAGCGGTGAAAACCAGATGTCTGTGGCGGGGTTGGCCGTTGATAGTCTGCACGGAAAAACAAAAGAATCACAAACAGGAGAGCTGAGATTGGTGATATTACAAAGCAATATACTGTACACGATTAGGACAATGATCCAACTAAAATCTAACACTGGGCTAAATCTCTGAAGTCCCAGTTCTTTCCATTCGTTCATGGATTATTAGATCTAGATTACAGTAAACAAATGGTATCTGTAGATCCATGAAATTATAACCCTTAATTCCTGGTGTTCTGCAGTCACAAGCGGGCTACAGTTTAAATTGGATAAATCCTCTTAGATCAACACCAACCCTGCAAACACACCCAACTTTACTCTATCATTGACTACGTTTACATGCACATAATATACCTTGTTTTGCACTTATTCTGAAAAAGACAATATTTCAATTAAGCTGCTTACATGGCTAATGAAAAAAGCCTCCCTCTTTCATTCCTTCAACCACCTCCTTGAAAATGAATGATGAATACCCAAGTCCTTGATAATGTTTAAAAGTAGCTGTGTTTCTCCTCCTTTTAGTTTGGCCGTGCAGCCCTGCAAACTGTCAGCTGATTGGTTTGTGTCCAACAACCATAGCAACGCACAGAGCTGACCGTAATCCGTAAACAGGCAAGAGGCCGTAAACTGTCACAAACTGCGGTAAAAACCCTGATTGAGACGCCGATTCTGAACGCCCTGTATACATGTCCAAAGAATGCTTCTAAAACCCAGAATAATACCGGCATATCCCACATGTCTTAATCACAAAATGCTAAACTCAGGAAACAAAGGCCTTATTCTGAATATCCAAACAGAAAATGCTGTTTACCTGACCCGTATTGCATTCGAAATATTGTCATATTCGGAATAATAGTGAAATATTAGTGTGCATGTAAACGTACTGAGTTCACATCTGACTCTCGGTTCTACTGTTGTTGTCGTTACTTCCGTTACACTAAAACAATGGCAGGTAGGAACCAAAATGACCCGGAGGCAAGGGGTCATGAAGGAGCAACTTAAATGTTACACATGTAAACAAAAATGATATTTAAATTGTTAAGTGACATTGAAATAAAAACTAAAGAAAAATAAACTAAAAATAAAGCTTATAACTGAGTAGGATACACGTATGTAACTAAAGTGAATCAAGATATAATGAATGGTAAATTGAAAACCATACTCACTAGTGAGGGCCGTCCCACGTATCTGCCCTTTCTTGAGTGCATCGCCCTGGTAATTCAGACACAGAGTTGGTTAGGCAAAGAATTTGGAAGATTTATGAAGAATAGTTAGGCCATAAAGCAACTAAAAATAAAAGACAAACAATTCGACAAGAAAGAAAATACAGTGGGCCATTGCACTGCTTCATACAACACAACTAGGGCTGCAACTAACAATTATTTTCATTATTGAATAATCTGATGATTATTTTCTTGAGGAGGCCAACTCCCAGTTTATCAAATTCCAAGGTGTCCTTTAAATGTCTTGTTTTGTCAGAAGATATTCAATTTAATATGATATAAAAACAGAACATAAATCTCCATATTTTAGAGACTTAAAAACTGCACTTTTTGCATGGAAAATTACTAACTGTTGCAGCTCTAAACACAACATGCCACTTTTCTCTCAGAGTTTTGTGATCCCACAGCCAAATATTCTGCACTCGCCTAGCTCAGTGGTCTGTGCTTGAATTACCACACAACTAAAGAGAGGCCATTTAATTCCCAAGCCAGTTTTATTCGGAGCCGCTGTTGTTACCGTCTAACCTGATGAATTCTGACTACGTTAGACATATATTGTCATTTCAAGAGATTTTAGCAAGCATAGATACAATATAATAATATGACACTGAAACGTAGGTGATTAGAAAAAGACAATTATTTGTCGCTAGTAATCTAAAAATAAAAAAGACCGTTCCCAAGCAAATTAAACCACTAAGTGGATTTCCAGGTAGCAATGTCCCATATTATTAATTGTATATTAACTTCCTGTTGCCTAGAAACAGACATCAAGTCCCCAGATGTGAAGCGCAGACCTTTTATAAGCATTTTCTGCTGTATGTTTGTCAGGTTAAACTCCCTCATCCCCAGGAAGCACAGTCAGGCACCTCACACTGCAAACTGCACACAGGAATGTTTGTTTATTAGACTTGGGTGCTTTCTGCAGGACGGCTGCATCCTTGAGTGGGAGGTAGAGAACTAAATATATTGTCGTTTGTGAAATGGCCCGAAACCCACTTGAGGTACGCATGGAAGTCCCCATCACAAGCATCAGATATCAGGTCTCAGCACCTATTTCTGTCCTCCTTTTTCTCCACACACAGGCTCCCCCCACAGGGAGAAAAAAGGTACTGTGTTACTAGACAGCATGCAAAGACAAAAGACACGCAGGACAAAGGGCTTTCACCCCCCTCATCTCATTTCATCCCCACAGTTTATAGTAGTGTGGAACCATAAAGCCACATCTCTCTTTGGGGACGTAGACTTTAAATACAGCACTTCCTTAAAATCAACTCACTTGCACCTTTTGGACATTTTTGAAAATCTGATTTTAAACCTCCAAACTTCTACCTCTAAGTAGTTGGATTTTCTTTTGTACTAGTTTATCAAAACTTCTGTGTAGTTGTTTTTTCTTGTTTTTCGTTTCTTTGTCTTTGTAACGGCCTTGATGTCGTTGTAAATGAGGGACGCCCCTCAATGATCTTTTGAGTAGAAATAAACGTTGAATGACTGAATGTAGAGTTCATTTTTTCACATTTTGCACTCCCCAATTGTGACCTATTTTTTTCTATAAAAGGATGAAAATAATACACTGTTGGAAAGACAACTCGATCCCCCTATTTCAGTAATCTAATAAATAACTTATTATTAGTGTTGAGTTTATATTTTCGACAAGGCAATGGAAAGATTGTGTTGGCTTTCGGGGTCATATGTAAGTAAGTAAGTAAGGTATATATATATATATATATATATATATATATATATATATATTAGCAGGCCCAAGTGCTTCACATTTAAAACAATTACACATTACAAGCAATAAAGAAGACAGACAGCAACGATACACAGCACAGAGCGTCTAGTCATAAGTACACAGTGTGTCTTTAAATCTACGCCAGAATGACTAAGATATACTTTGTAATGAATCATGACTTTATAAATAAGAGCAAAGACAAAATGACAAAATATGTTCAAGATTCAAGATACTTTATTGTCATTGTATGGACGCAACGGAATTACGTTGGTGGCAATCACTGCAGCAGCAGTAAATAAATAAATAAACAAAAGATACAAATGTGGAGATGCTGCTTGGAGTTGACCATGGTACAAAGTGCCGATTAAAATGTTACAACTCTACTGTCAACAGTACACAGTGTGTCTGTAAATCGACGCCAGAATGACTCAGATGTGCTTTGTAATGAATCATGATTTTATCATTTATATTTGACTCTTTCAGTAACAAAATGTAGCAGCAACAAAGCATGTGTCCTCTATTGTGCATCCTGTCATCTTTAATCCTGTAACTTCTGTTTAGGAGGTTTAGCAGTTAAGTATTCAAGTGCAGAGCACCAGTATTTAAACAGCCTGCTAAAAATCTGAAGATTAGTTTCAACTGTGAGTATCTTCATCCACTGATCAGCGAGAAAAAAAACGAAGCTTTATTTAGAAATAGCAAGAGTCCTGCAGCCTGCAGGATCCAAACCCATTGCCATAGCAACAGGTAGTCAACATTCGAGCGTGCAACATCTTCCCACATCTCATTGCTCGGCTCTCGCTCCCTCTCCGTTGCACCCTCTGCCCTTTTAATTTCATTACAATACACGGAGCAAAAACAACAGCAAATGAATGTAAAATTGAAATTCTGCCAAACAATAAAAGACAAGTCAATCACACTGCAGAATGCACACTGAATCGCATATATTAAAAATCACAAGATATCAAAAAAATCTAAAAAAGAATCCGTTTTGTGGTTGTGGTGGTGTATCTGTTCCCGAGCAGAGCGGGTAGTTGTGACAGGGCAGGGCTGTGTTGAGGCCGCTGAGAGACTCCTGATGTTCACTGGGGAGTGACGGACTCGCTCACACTAATCTACAGGAACCTCTCACATGGTGGGCGTCCTCCCTCAGGGACCCTGCTGTGGGGGCGGGACTCAGGGCGTGAAACGTTCCAACCACTAGATGATTGACAGCTGCTCGCTGTGTTAATTGTGCGTTAAGAAAGGTTCAGCTGAAAGTATGGGTTTCAATGCGTGTGTCGTTTTATTCTTGCAGTCATTTTTGTCATTAGAAATACACTTGAAAAGTTTTTAATAGAACTAAACTAACGATTATTTTCATTCTCGATTAATCGATTAGTTGTTTGGTCTATTAAGTGTCGGAAAATGGAGTAAAATGTGGATCAGTGTTTCCCAAAAAGCCCAAGATGACGTCCTCAAAAGTCTTGTTTTGTCCACAACTCAAAGACATTCAGTTTACTGTCACAGAGGAGAGAAAAAACTAGAAAATATTCACATTTAAGAAGCTGGAATCAGACAATGTTTTACTTCTTTTTCTCCATAAAAATGACTTAATCCAATTAATTGATGATCAAAATAGTTTGCCATTGATTTAATAGTTGACAACTAATCAATTAATCTTGCCTGCTCTAGTTTATAATACATGTTGTACAGCTGAATTTGTGGACAAAGATCAAATGCAACAGCGCGTCCTGAAAATTTAAACGATGACTCCGTTGATTCAAGTTTTACTTGAGCGGTTGGAATTCACTGTTTGACATAATTAAATTCAACTAAAGCCTCTCAACCCTGCTAAATGATTTTCTTGTCAACCCCACCCGTGCAAAATCTGGGAATGATGATGTCATAAATTAGGGATTATAATGTGATTACAAGGCTCGCACAACGTCTGTTACAACCAGCCGATTAGCTGGTGAACAAGTATAAGTTGTGTCAACTACAGTTTTGCAGCATGGATGATAGATGGCATGGCTGCTTGCACCACGGAACGTTTTTCATTTAGGAAATCCATTACAGTTTTGTTAGGGGGAATCAAAAGCTGCATGGCGCATTGATGAAGTTAATCTTCGATCAATGATATCCTCAGATAGGATGATACTCTGAGGCTCAGGGTTAGAAAAGTCAAAAGCGTTGAGACTCCACACCTCAGACACAGTAAAGCTCCCCAATAAAAACAAGACAGTACACACTTTACATAGTAAGGATAACTATCTTAATATTATATACTAGGGCGATATGCTTTTGTCCTGATTCGATTATTTCACGATACATGGGTGATAGTTCAATTTGTATTGCGATTTTCATTTATTGCGATTCGATGGAATTGAGTATTGCGATGCTCTTTTCCTTCTTTCTTATCAAACAGAAGTTGAAGAATACAATTCTACAAACAATATATCACGAGACATTTCTCGTAGTTTTCTAAGAAATCATTTATTTTATTTGTAAAGAAGAACATAACATGGATTTTCTGCTTTCGCTGGAAACGATGATGATGCAGTTGCCGTCAGCGGTAAACAGAAAATATTTAGGTGACTCATTGTAAAAAAAATAAATATATATATCGATACTAGGAAAAAAGAATAAAAATCTTCGCAAAAAAAAATCACGATACATACGTGAATCAATTTTCCCCCACTCCTAATGGAAACCATGTCTGTCAATAATTGACATCCCAAAAGAATATAAACTCATGGATGTACGCATAATTTATGTAATTATGGTTTAATGATGTGTGTATGAATCTATGTAAGGAATATATAATAAAGGGCTTCTGCGTTCAATCTACGCCGTGGCTACGTACGTAGGTACGTGGAGACACAGACCCGACGAGCACCTCTTGAAAAATGTAACTACACATCGCTCGGCCGTGGCTTGGTAGCGTTGCATCTCCTGTGACTCATTTCCTGGTTCTCCTTCTCCATAAACAACATGAAATCAAGGAGAGGATTAACTTTTCCTGCTACAGAGTTCCCACCGTGGTCAGAAAGAACAGGGGAGACGCTTTGTTTCTCTCACTATGACTCTAGAGTCGGTAGTCGCTCCGAAGCTAATTGCCGTCACTCTCTCACTCGCTCTACCACGCACCACACACACACACACACACACACACACACACACACACACACACACACACACACACACACACACACACACACACACACACACACACACACACAGGCCCTGCTATTCTCTTAAAGGTCCCATGACATGGTTCTCTTTGGATGCTTTTATATAGACCTTAGTGGTCCCCTAATACTGTATCTGAAGTCTCTTTTATATAGACCTTAGTGGTCCCCTAATACTGTATCTGAAGTCTCTTTTATATAGACCTTAGTGGTCCCCTAATACTGTATCTGAAGTCTCTTTTATATAGGCCTTAGGGGTCCCCTCTTACTGTATCTGAAGTCTCTTTTATACAGACCTTAGTGGTCCATTTGAATTTTTTTTATATAGACCTTAGTGGTCCCCTAATACTGTATCTGAAGTCTCTTTTATATAGACCTTAGTGGTCCCCTAATACTGTATCTGAAGTCTCTTTATATAGACCTTAGTGGTCCCCCTAATACTGTATCTGAAGTCTCTTTTATATAGGCCTTAGTGGTCCCCTAATACTGTATCTGAAGTCTCTTTTATATAGACCTTAGTGGTCCCCTAATACTGTATCTGAAGTCTCTTTTATATAGACCTTAGGGGTCCCCTAATACTGTATCTGAAGTCTCTTTTATATAGACCTTAGTGGTCCCCTAATACTGTATCTGAAGTCTCTTTTATATAGACCTTAGTGGTCCCCTAATACTGTATCTGAAGTCTCTTTCCCTAAATTCAGCCTTGGTGCAGAATTACAGCCACTAGAGCCAGTCCCACAATGAGCTTTCCTTAGGATGTGCCATTTCTGTGTCTGTAGCTATTGAGGAGGAGAGGGTGGGGGGGGGGCAAGGTGGAGGGTGGGGGTGTGGCCTTGACCAACTGCCACTTTGCTCGTTTGAAAGCCATGATGTCTCTCTCTCATGGATTGTCCAAATTCTCTGGGCGGGCAAAGCAGAGAAAGGGGAGGTAACCTTGCTCCTTATGACCTCATAAGGAGAAGATTCCAGATCGGCCCATCTGAGCTTTCATTTTCTCAAAGGCAGAGCAGGATACCCAGGGCTCGGTTTACAGCTATCACCATTTCTAGCCACTGGGGGACCATAGGCAGGCTGGCAGAACGCAAATTAATGTTAAAAAACCTCATAAAGTGAAATTTTCATGCCATGGGACCTTTAAAGAGATTGACGGACACATCAATAGAGAAGTATACACTTCAGGCCACTTAAGTAGGCTACGGCGAAAGCTCTGCGTGCAGCCTCCGCAGGACCTTAAATCAGTCTTAAGACTATAAACAAATCCTTTTCAACCTATATTCAATTGAATAAACTACAATACTTTACTTACAATACAATACTTTTTTAAGTTTATTGTTCTTTTGCAAATATTCACTCATTTTGAATATTATGCCAGCAACACGTTCCAAAAAGCTGAGTGAATACTTGCAAAAAAACTTTGTAGTGTATTCAATTGAATATAGGCTGGAAAGGATTTGCAAATGATTGTATTCTGTTTTTATTTACGTTTCACACAACGTCCCAACTTCATTGGAAATGGGGTTTGTACATCTTCCATTGCCTGTTCCTAAATGTTATCTTGTTTGTTATGTGAGCTGGCCAAAATTGAGATACATTTTTTGTTTATTGTCCTTTTTATGAGGACATAAGGGATGTACTTTTTACTAAAATGAACTAAAATAAACAGTAATTTAAGCATCGCAAAATACATTTCATTCAAAGTCGACAGAAACGAAATAAAACTCTGAAAGCCGTTTTGGGTCGTCTTTCCACTTTTCCAACCATCACAACTCTAATTTTGGTTGAAATAAACACATAGTTTACAGATTTATACGTGAAAATACGATGGCTCTATACACGCTAAAAGTATTGTTTTTTTAAATGGAGTCTGGTGGGTTTAGCGCTAGCGACTTCAGAGCTGTTTCTGGTTAAACAGAAAGGTCTCAAAGAGGTTTTAAAGGTCTATCTCTGTAGGGATCCTTTCCAAAATGTTGTCAGACACTTTGAATATTAATCTGAGCCTGGACCAAACTGACGCTTAACATTTGCCCCAAAGGGTTACATTGCAGCCCGGTCTGCGGCTGCCGGTTACAGCGTTCACGCTTAATACTGGACCAATTTAAAAGATCGTTGTTCCTTTCAGTCACTTAAACACAAAAACATAGGAAAATGTTTAGGTTTAAAAAAAATGGTAGTTACCCTTTAATCACTGCAACTGAAATGTTGGTGTCTTATAAACTAATGGGGGTTAAGCATTTTGTGTGGATGACAAGGAAATAAAGAACCAATCAATCAATCAATCAATCAATCAAAATCAAGGTTAAATAAACAATTTTCACTTCAAGTTTTCTGCATTTGTCTCTCTGCTCTGTTCAAATGTAGGAAACAGTCACCACTTTAGACACCAGATCAAACTAATGTTAGTCCAGCTGCGGTGTTACGGGTACTTCGTCCTGCCTCTCCCTGTTGTTCATCGTGGCCGAGCTTGCCTTCATGTTTTACTGACTGCATTTCATACTCTGACTCAGACAAAAGTAAGGATCCCGAACAACCTACACGTTATGAGCAATGAATAATTCTGAAAAAAAATGTGGAAAAAGCAATGCAGCAGAGCTTTTTCTGTGGGTCACGTAATAGCCTGACACTCCAACCACCAACAACTCTCGCTCTCTGTTCTACGTGAAGCACAACCAAGGCTGATCCAGACCAACTAATTTATCACAATCCATACAATGAATCAGAAATAGTTCAGAGTGGTTTTATTACAATCATGAAGTTCTTGGAAGTGATTATTGATGGGAGTAGAGCTGTCAAGGAATATTATACATTCAAATATATATAAAAAAAAAACATTTGCATATGAAAATTTATATTTGTATATCATGAAAGAAAAACAGCAGTACCGCAGCTGTCTGCCCTTGCGTACTCCCCTGGGCCTAGGCCGCTGCTCCCAAAACTGGACTTGAGCTGGTCGGGAAGAGAATTCCCAGCAAACGTGTTGATGACGGGTTATCATGCAGCGTCCGCTACCAGAAGTAAACAAACAAGGGCGAAGAAGACGCCACAAAGAGGCCAAACGAAAATGCGTAACTGGACAGACAAAGAGATTCAGGTACTTCTGTTGTTAAGGACCGACGCCGAAGTCGCCAAACAAACTCAAGGAACGGCAAGAGACTTGGTTGTTTATGACCAAATTACAAAAAACGGATACGTGATTGCGGTGTAATTCGCCCCGTGCCCTGCCTCCTGCACACTCCAGAGAGAGAGGGAGAGAGGTCTACTGTGTTCATATTATGTTTTACAGCGTGCGCCCCATGTCAGTCCTTTGCAGCGGCCCGGGTTTGAATCCGACCTGCGGCCCTTTGCTGCGTGTCATCCCCCCCTTCTCTCTCTCCCCACATTCCTGTCTATCCACTGTCACTATCCAATAAAGGGAAAAGCCCCCCAAAAAAGAATCTTTGAAAAAAATAACGTTTTACGGCGGCGAGTTGAGCTGGAGGCCCCTGATTTGCATAAAGGCAGCACCGTGGCCCAATGGTTAGCACTGTAGCCTCACAGCAAGAAGGTACCGGGTTTGAACCATGGTTGTCCCGGGCCTTTCTGTGTGGAGTTTGCATGATGTCCCCATGTCTGCGTAGGTTTTCTCTGGGTGCTCCGGTTTCCCCCACCACTAAAAACATGTTACCCTCCCTCTCTACCAAGCTGATGTGTGGTGAGTGTGTGGCGTCGCACCAGGTGGGTGCTGAACATTGATGGTGGTAGAGAGTAGTCCCCGCCCCCCCTGCACAAAGTGCTTTGAGTGTCTATGATAAAGCGCTATGTAAATGTAATGATTATTATTAGTAATCTAATAAAGTAGCCTGGATCTTAACTTTATGGAAATGAGGAAGGGTCGACTCGACACGCCGCTTCTCGAAAGTCGCCACGGCGCTACCAGAATGCATTGCCCAGCTGCTCACATAGACAATGAATGGGGAGCGTGGAAATGACGCTGCCAGTGGACACGTACCATCAGAGGAGAAGACGAGCAGTGTGTTTGTATAATGTGTCTACATAACTTCCGCTGGGAATCCTCTGACAAGAGGTAGGAGTCCGCGAGGAGGTGGTGAGTAGGTGCAGGGGTGCGGTTTCACCAGGAATACCCACTTGCCCAACAACCCTTCTCCTTCTCTGTGTGGGTGAGTGCTTCCCTTTGTCATGTTACTCATGCACCTCCTTGTATATACACCACTTCCCTCCCCCTTTGCACACCCTGTAAACCCACACCTACGACAATCAGCACCCACGTTCCTTCTAATGCAGTTCTGAGAGCATCATTCTCCCTTTTACTTGCAGTCAGGCTAACAGACGGGGAGAGAGAGCATGACAGATGGTGTTCACAGCTCTATTTCTGAGGCTGGACTTGTACCGCTACAGCCTCAGCCCTCCCCCTCCCCCCTCCTCGCCTATTCCACTCAAGCCAAGTGCTTATGACTGCCTCCTCATCTTCGCCTCAGTAATCAGCCCATTCATTTGCGGTGCTATTGTGAATTAAAAGTCTGTGTCTCACAAGGAACTTCACCGTTTACAGGTTAAACAGTGTATTCTCCGAGCGTACATCAGACAGAATCACATCACCGCTTCACTAGGAGACTTAGATATCTCGAGGAAGAAAATACATTGAATTTCTGTTGGTGACGACTTAATTTCTTCTAGGATTTCAGTGTAATCTGCCACTTGTGAATTTAAAATGAGTGGGGGAAATTATTCTTTATTAAAATGAGTGTAAAGAAACCAGCGACATCATCTTACTTTTGAGTTTAATAACATTAGGGATGGTGTAAAATATTGATTTGGCAGTATATCGTTGTCCTTTTTGCGATATGATTATGGATACATTGGATACACTTTTTGCTTGCTGATTTCTATTACCATAAACAACAGCCGACATGTTCATCTCTGAAATTCACCGAAGAAAGGTGCATCAAACCCATATATATCTCTGTAACTGAGGCAAAAAGGTGTGAAGAGAATGAACCAGGGGCTGAAGAACGGCATCAAAGCTCAGCTAACAGATGGCTTCATCTTTTCAGCTGCACATGCAAACCCAAGATACATATCCCTCTGACTGGCGCGCTTCAAAAGCTGGTCTGTGGCCTATGCAGGTCACCTGCTATCTTCCACAAGATGGCACACAAACAGACCTTAGCAAAGCCCAATGCTGCATGAAATGGGAATAATTTCAGCCTTCATTTTATTGCAGGCAACCTTTACTTCCCAGTTGAGCAGCTGGTAGCTGTGTATGGAAGTTATAGCATGTACAAAGTATGTTTTATTCATTTTTTGCAAAGTACAAGCAGTGATGTAGTTGCTCCCCCGACTCCAGCCTCCCATCAAAATAGGGGAAATATAAGAACAACAATGAATCAAACTTAATTATACAAGTAGATCCAACCAGTCACTCTGATTGGTCAACTAAACATTTAGAATGTGCTCAAATCAGCACGACAGCACACCAGGCTCATCACTTAAAATATTACTCCGCCTTTTCCATGTCAACATTACAGAGTTGAAAAGCAGTTTTTGAAACAATTTTAATAATTAAATAAATCAGGAACCATAGTGGAACACATGGAAACTCTCCAACATATTTATATGAAGTGATTCATCGGATTAAACGACTAGATTTTTACAACGCTCTGGAGTTAACTCTTACTTACTAAATGTTTGGATCAGCTGAAGTTCGTGGACTTACAGGAGCTAAATCTGTCGATGGGAAAAATATGTTTGTATGTATTTCAGCAGTTATTTACTTAGTTACAACAAGATTGCGCTAGCAAAGCAGTTCTGTGTTTATATGTGCAGAATTTATTCAGTTGAAGCTAACGTTAAGGAGGGACTAGAAATCGTCTTTGTAGCTTTTTCATTTTGAGAATTTTGAATAAAACTAAAGAACTTTTATTTTGTTGTAACCGTTGTTGTATAACCTCAATATTACACTAAACCAGGGGTCTTCTATGTTTTTAGGCCAAGGACCCCTAAGCTGAAAGAGAGACCGAGTAGGGACCCTCTACTACATATATTGTATAACATTGAGTTGCATAGTAAACTGGGCCGGATATATGAAAATGAAAGGATATTATATTATTTAGACATAATGTTTTAATGTTAAACAATCCCTAAGCTTAACTGTATAGCTACCATAGTGGTTACCTTAGTAAGCTTATCTTTAATGTCTAAATTAAAGGTTTTTTTTCCCCCACAAATATTAACCATTAAACGTTGCTATGAATATGTTGGATTCACATTAATGTGTATTTTCAGACATTCTGAAAAAAGAAATTATTTTTTAACATAATTTGGCGGCCCAAACTCTGAGGAACCCCTAGGGGTCATGGACCCCCCCCCGTTGAATATCTCTACACGAGAGGGTGTGATTTAACGGCATCACACCCTCTCGTGTAATGTTGTTTAATTAATTACATCAGTTAACACATCAAATAAATAATATTGTAGGCTATTGGTTACATTATCACACAGATGTGTTAATGTGCAGCTAGATTCACATTTTAAAAAGAATAAAACTGATAACATTGACACCTATTAAAAAAACAGCCTAATAATATTTT
Source organism: Perca fluviatilis (assembly GCF_010015445.1). NCBI lineage: Eukaryota > Metazoa > Chordata > Actinopteri > Perciformes > Percidae > Perca > Perca fluviatilis. The sequence continues at coordinate 37,852,214 of NC_053117.1, forward strand.
TTTCTGAAGGCTCCAGTAACGGTAAATGAGCCTCTCTTGTGAAAGAGCCTAATGGGCTTTGAATCTGGGTTGATTGGTTGGTAGAGCGACCTAATGGTGATCAGCTGAGCGGGATGGATTGGCCTCAGCAGGACAGGGTGAAAGCCAGTGGGGGAGTCACCCATGATCTGCTTCAGTGCATCAACAAATTAACCCACTTAACAATAGCCTGCTGGACTAATGGCTTTAGTAAAGAAGCTCATTTGGCTTTGGTAATGAACTGAGTTGGAAACATAAACAGTCCAGTTATTAAGTGAACTCCAGCCATCACTGACATCACCAGACACGCTGCGATGCACCAAACCGGCACTACACTGGTGCTCATTAGTAGGGAAGCATACTATTACTCAAATCACTGACTTAAGAAACTAGTAGCCACCCAAACTCATTATCACGCTCATCTATCCAGTCTAATTTGCATAAATTACAAATCTGCCTTAACAAAGTGGCCGTGCTGGGTTGGTCATCTCATTCTCACAGAGCAGATTGGGCCTAACAGGGCAGAGTAAAGGCCACAAGGAGAGCGTTTAAGTAAGATAATTTCATCCAACATGGGTGCTGCTTCAGGGCCCTTCCAAGCTCCTGTGTGTGCGAGTATCAAGGTAATAATAGATGTGAATTATTAATTAGTTTTTATTTAGATTTTAGTTTTGATATTTCAATTTCATCTAAGTTTAGTTTTTAGATTGTGTGTTTGTTTAGTTTCAGTTTTTCTGGAAAGGTTTAGTTTTGGTTTTTATATATTAAGTTTAAGAGTAGTTTTAGTTTGTTTTGTTAGGGCCAGGCAGAGATGGGGACTTCAGTTTGAGACTTGAGTTGCACTTAAGTCGCACGCACAGGGACTTCAGACTTAACTTGGACTTGAGGTGCAAGACTTGTGAACAATCTTTATTTTTAGGAAGCATCTGATAAACTGAATGTTATTCGCTATAACCTATAACCTATACGTGTATGTAACACGTAACGCATCTCTCTGAGAGAGGACAACAAACAAGTCGCCCGCCCCGGCAGCTGCTGCGCCCTTCATCAGAAGCTTTGGCTTTGAATTTATTTATTATATATATTATGGAGAAATTCCGTAATTTTTCAATTCCTCTGTATGTCTGGCACATATTGCAGAATTGACAATAAAGTTGACTTGACTTGCTTTAAAAACTTCATACAACAAGGCCCAAACAAAAGAAGTGCAAAATCTGTGGTAAGTAAAGATAAAGAATTCTGGCTCAACCACATTTTCATTTTATCAGGCACCTGAAAACGCACCCTGATAGGTCAGCAAACATGTTTAGCTCATCATTGCCCATCTAACGTTAGCATGCTTCTTACCTTAGTCACGACCTACGGGAGGTTAACTCTGACTGTCGTCCGCTAGATGTTATTATATGGAGCTCAGCGTAAATTCTTGCAGGAAGACTTCTAAACTTAATCACATTTCTCTCTAAAACTGAACAGCTGTTAGAGGTGCTCACTCTTATCTAACCAATCAGAAGCGGCCTTGAATTTCACGAGCCAATCACAGCATGACATCCCTGTCTCTCTCTGCCAATCAGTTATCATTTTAGGCTAAGAGCACCACCCTCCTCCCCTCGCTCCTCCGGTCTTCATCTTGCACGGCTCCTGGTTCCTCCTCCGACAAGACTGCCATCGGCTCCTCGATTCGGTATTCGGGTTCCTCACACCACCATCAGTGTCTAGACTCCATTGGGGGATCAGCTTCTGGCTTTCTAACCCCCTAAATATATATATATATATATCATTTCATAATGATGGAGTCTAATCTCCAAAGACTGTACATGTCATATCATGCATTCGTACAATAAATCTTTGCATATCTGCAACGAAGTCTCTCCTGACTGAAATATAGCGATGCAGTGTTCTAAGCATCCAGGATGAAACAACACTCGTAACCACGAGAGAGTTGACACTTGACTTGGACTCTAGCTCAGAGAGCATCTCTGGGGCCAGGTATAATGTCTCAGAAGTGTTGTTGTTACACATACATACAGAATACATGGTCGGAGAACAGCCATGATGTTTAATGTTTAATCTTTGAGCGACTTTAGTGTGACGCAGTAACGGCACAGCGCCATCTCATGTCAAGTCAATTTCTGAAGTTCAATGTCACGAGAGTGACTGAAAATTCATTCGGTCTCCTTTTTTTTCTGTGGTGATATAGCAAAAAAATGTAACAAATGATTTTACGTTTTTATTTTATTAGTTTTTTAACCCGACAATATAGTTTCAGTTTATCAGAACAGTGTTAAAACCGAGGCACTCATTGTTGAAGAAAAAGTTAAAAAGCCTTTATTGATATGGCAAATGCATAGCAAAGAGAGAAAAAATACGCACCAACGTGTGCACAGGCATTCTTCAGGGTGACAAAGAAGCTGCTTCATGCTTCTTGCATTCAGCGACCGCGTTGTTAGAAAATCTTGGAGGTGCCCGGCTCAGCGATCAGACCCTCCACGCACAGTCGCCCAGGCCGCGTTTGCGTCATATCGTCGACCGCGCTAAACGCAAGAAGCATAAAACAGCTTTAGGAAGAAGGCCTGCGTGCCACAACAACCACCAAAAAGACGCACTCCTTTTCTCTGTCTTCCCACATAGTTTCAGTTTAGTTTGTTTTTCTAAAAGGTTTTAGTTTTTATTTAGTTTCAGTTGACTAAAAATATTTTTCACTGCCATTTTGCGTTTAAGTATACTATAATAACTCTGATGCTGAGGTGCTGATGAGTCTGTACTTTAGCACTGTTGAGGGAAGCCCAAGCCTGAGTTCCCAAGGTAACAGTGGTTTTGAGTGGGGGCTGGCTGACTCATTTGAAGGGAATCCTGGAACCTGAACAAGGCTGCCCACTCGCCCCACCCCCAGCTTCATCAGCACAACAAGCAAACAAGGCGCTGACATGTCCCCGTATAGGGCTTCCCACTGACGGGGGTGGCACTGGAAAATCCCAGCCTGAGCTCGCCTACCAAGTAGCATCAGAAGACACACACGAACACAAGGCCTCACTGCTCAATGGCTACAACAGAAATCCATGGAGATAGAAAATAAGTAGGTTATAATAGAGCTGTATGCCTACTAGGGTTGCAACTAACGGTTATTTTCATTGTCGATTAATGTGTCGATTGTTTTCTTGATTAATCGATTAGTTGTTTGGTCTATAAAATGGGGGAAAATGTGGATCAGTGTTTCCCAAAGCCCGAGATGACTTCCTCAAATGTCTTCTTTTGTCCACAACTCAAAGATATTTAGTTTACTGCGGTAAAGGCCTGAAAGAAACCAGAAAATATTCACATTTAAGAAGTTGGAATCGGATAATTTTTTACTTTTTTTCTCATGGAAAATGACTCAAACCAATTAATCGATTATCAAAATAGTTGACAACTAATCGATTCATCTTTGCAGCTCTAATGCCTACAAATACATCCAGGCACTTGCTGGATTTTGATTAATACATGAGAGGACGGGGAAATGTAAGGGGGTGGGAGAGGTAGATTAAGCTTATTAAAAACAGTCAATGGAACAGAATTAATACAGTGCGAACGGTGACACAAAATAAATGAGTATTGAAACATTGTGGGCCTGGGCATGGAGGAGGAACGAAGAGAAGTGAGAGGAAGAGGCGGAGGACGAAGGAGGAGTAGGTGGACAAGAGAACGAACTCTTTGCCCACACATTTAATCTAATTATTAAGAAATTAAAAGAGATCAACAGGCGTGTAATTGACCACTTAATTAGTTCAAGGTTAGTCTATTCTTTTGACTTTGGAAGAAAGGTGGGCCATGCGACTAGACAGGGACATTTTGGTGAAAATATTTAGCAATTTCCAATGATTATTAAACTAATAAACAGCCAAAAGTGTTTCCACACAGATGCGGCATCGTTTTCCAAATGTATAATAACTCTTTTATGTACCGTTAATCCAAAATTGTGTTATTCATAGAAAACAAAGGCAAGATACCATTTGAAAACTGAACACTCATTTTAAAAAACAGTACAATCTGGCCCTCAAACAAAAACTGAACATGTAGTCAGTAATCCCGGCTGTTAAGAGTAGCCATTTGATATGCTTCTGTCCGCGGGTATATCTGTTGATAACTCCACAGTTCATTCAGTGTCTTTAGTCATTAACAACTGAGAGCTGGTACAAAGGGATTTAAGAGGCCGCATTACTGTTTTGAATCGCTGGATGTTTAATTCTTCTATTATAATTGAGGTAGGAGCGAGACAGAGGTTATGGTAACTGCTGGAAACCTGTCCCACTTCACAGAAAGGTTAATGAACCTTACAAGTCCTATGGGAGATGGAGTATGCTGTTAATTTGACAAACGTGGGAAATAAATGCTTTTATGCTTTTATTGACGGTGACCAATAGCGGCCTTTGCTGAAATGAAAGGTTTTAGTCTTTTGGGTGCTTCGCTATGAGGCAAAACAATAATGTGGAATGCATTTGTTGGAAGAAACTAAGTACATAATTGTTGGAATAGCAATTTCAGGCCAAAAAGCATCTTCATTATTAATTCCTACTTTTGGGGGACATATACTGCACAAAATGTACAGTAACCTAATTCACGTTATGAAACATCTGCCTTTTATGCTGAATACATTTGTGGCAATGAAGGATTAAAAAAAAAGAAGAAGCTGTGTTTTAAAATCTACATATTTTCACAATCCATTTTATGCACCGTTGGTCTGGGTTGCATTTTAACAGGGCACCAAGGGTATCATACTCCGACAGCTGGAGAGGAACATGTGCAACAGTGTCGGCGCTAACCTGAATTGGTCTGTGGGTTAGAGGGAATCATCGCGAAAGGTGGCTGTGATACATCTGAACAGGACAGAGGTTTATGATGTGTGCATGATTAAGAGATTAAATGGATAATCTCCTTTCAATTCAAAGAGCCTGGCGGAGGCAGGGATCTGGTTTCACAAAGATAGACTTTCACCGTAGCTTCAATTTAACCAACTGTTCAGATGAACATCCAAGTTTGTCAGTTTTTGACAATCTTAGGTAAAACAAATATGGGTATATCCAATTTTATTTCCAAGCATCTTCAACAACTCTTTGTAATTGGATTAAAAAAGATCCATTTGTATGTAAAGATATAGTGGAGTAATGGCGACCTGAGCAAAGAATGAAGTCACGCTCCTTCTGTGTGTGCTGTAACACATGCATGTCATGTGACCGAATAAACGTAGATATTTCACATATTTGGGAACCGTCTGTAAGAGCCGTAGGGGGCAATATATTCATTTTCATTTTCTGCTACTTGATACTTCTACTCCACTAAATAAGTAACAATTTGAACGCCGGGCTTAAAGGTCCCATGAAATGAAAATTTCACTTTATGAGGTTTTTTAACTATGGTCCCCAGTGGCTAGAAATGGTGATAGGTGTAAACCGAGCCCTGGGTATCCTGCTCTGCCTTTGAGAAAATGAAAGCTCAGATGGGCCGATCTGGAATATTCTCCTTATGAGGTCATAAGGAGAAAGGTTACCTCCCCTTTCTCTGCTTTGCCCACCCAGAGAATTTGGCCCCCCCATGAAAGGTTCCATCATGGCTTCCAAACGAGCAAAGTGGCAGTTGGTCAAGGCCACACCCCCACCCTCCACCTACGACGAGCGGGATGAGCGTGACGAACGCAACCCATGGCAGCTGATTGGACGAACGCGTCACATGGGTCTTGCTGCTCCCGAATTTCAAAACAGACTTTAATGGCGTCTCGTTCAGAATACGATCTCGTATTTTACGAAAATAGTTCACCGAAACGTGTTTCTGAAAACATTTTAAGCGAGAAATAGGCCGTGCAGTTGCTGAATCTGTCTTCATTTCAGATCGACAAGGTCAGTTTAAAAGATTTCGTCAGATTTTGAGAGGCGCCGAGCCGACCGCTCCTCAAGTGGAGTGGGGTGCTGCTGCTGCTGCAGGTCACGTCACGTCACCTGCAGAAATGTCCAGTGGGAGAGACGCTGCCCGGAGTTGGATGATGCGCCAGCGTCGTTTATAGTCTGGTGTGTGGGAACATTTTGGATTTCATGTTACCTATGATGAAATAAAACAATATATAGCACTGCCACTGTGTGCATGTATTGTGCAACATGCATTCAATATGCTAATTTTTGCTATATGTCATATGCTGAAGTATATTCTGGAGTGTTAAAGATTAAAAGAAAAAATAACAACAACCGTACACAACCGAAAACCGTGACCCTAAAACTGTGATACGAACCGAACCGTGGGTTTAGTGAACCGTACCACCCCTACTGAATACTTCTGCCACCCCTGATTTTAGGCAATCCATACTTGCCGATCAGAAAACTCCATAGTTCAGTTATTTATTTAGGTTAGGGAAAGATTATATTCATGGTTAAAAGAAACACCAATCAAATTCAAACACTTTCCTCCTTTAAGAAGGTCACATACACATGGGTCATTTCAATAATGCCGTTGTTTTAGAGAGGACAGTCTCTGGTTGTCAGCAGCAACTACTTTTTCATTTTTATCGGCGTTTTGAGACAAAAAAGATCTCCACAAGAGTTTTAACTCCAGTAGCAGAACCAATCACCATCCATATTAACACGTCTGACATCATATATCACATGACCGTTCGCACACGCTGGGCATGTGCGTGCCGGAGTAAACGTGGATGTAGAAGTTGAAAATACAGAAAATACTTTTGGAGAAAGAACAACAACGGTGAAAAGTAAGAGCAGGGATTTATTATCTCGGAGCGAAGACGAGGCGAAGCTGTTACTGAAAGGTCTGTAAGCTACCTAACCGATAAGACTGACTGACGGGCTTCGTTTCCAAAGGTCTCCGTTTGTGTCCATCCAGACTGCAAAGCAACACTGGAGTTTTCAAATGAAAACGAGGGCAGCAGTGTTTCCAAATGTCTCTGTTTTAGGGGACTTTCACACCTGCCTCATTTAGTTCGGTTGAATCACACTAGAGTTTGTTTTCCCCCTTGGTGTGGTTCGTTTGGGCAGGTGAGAACGCAGCAATCAAACTCGGGTGCGCACCAGAAGCGGACCAAAAAGGCATAACGAGACCTCCTTGAAGAGGTGGTCTCAGTGTACTTTCAACCAAATTCTGGTGCGGTTCCTTTGTGGTGAGAACGCAATCAGACCTCGAACGGCACCAACTACTGTCTGTTTACTCCACAAGTCTGAGCTAAACGGCTCCAGTAGTCAGGTGTGTTTAGCTTTCAGCGTTTCTCTCACAGAAACAGACTGCAGTCAAGCTCGCCGTCCATCACTTGCATCTCCGTGGTCAAACCAGCTGCCGCTAAAGTTGGAGACAGACACCGGGAGAGCAGAGCGAGGTCTTGGTGACCAGTGCATACGTAGTAACATCGCTTGTGAAACAATGTGTGATTATTTAAATAAAATGAGCTTGACCATGGAGATGCAAGAAATATGCACTAGTCCAAAAAACAAACACTTCCTGTATTCCCTTTCTTGCTCCCGCCTCCCAGACACAACGTTTTAGGGTGATTTGTAATGACGCATTTTGGTACGCTTGGGAAATCGCTCCAAGTTTACAAATTCATCTACTGATTCGGACCAAAGCAAATGAACTATAGGTGTAAAAAATCCAGAGTAGTGTGGACGTGAGGCGCAAACGTAGCAAAAGATGTTCGTTTTTAAACCAAAACTTAGTAGTGTGGATGTTGTCTATGAGCATAAGTAAGACTGTCCTGACCTTAAAGACCAGTCTCTTTATAAAACTGATGGTCTTGTTCTGTATGATGCCCCCCTTCTTCTTCTGAGTCAACCCCCTCTCTCAGTCTCTCACTCTTTCTTTCTCCCAGTGATACTATGGGTACTGTTTTCTGTACGCGTAATGTTTGCCAGAGGAACACAAAAGAATCCAAGCTTCACAATCCCTCTTAACCTTTGACCCTGGCTTATTGTTACCTGTGAGCAGCACTGTGGCAAATACATGTTGTACAAGTACCGTACAGCCCTGCAAGCTGTTTGTGTTCTGCAAGTATGGAGGGCAGGGGAGGAGGGAAGGAAGAGAGGGAGCTATTTAATCCCCCCCAAAGGAACTCCCCTCTCAACCCGTATCGTGAACTCACAGGCAAATCGCGTTGCTGGAAGGCACACCACACACACACTGCTGTCTTTTTAATTTCATCAGCTGAAAGAAATCTATACAGTGCTTTGGAATCCGACTGAGCTGCGGAGAGAAGTGAACTATACAGCACCCTGGAATGTAAACAGGTTTCGCACCAAGTGTAGCATAAAAATACCACATTGTAACAAAGCTCTCGGCTATGATAATGGTCAATAGTACAGATCAGAGGTCTTAGTAGATTTTATGGTTGTTAGTCGTACAGCATATCAATAAGAACAATTTGAACAAATCCAGAGAACAATTCAGAGGAAATGCAGCAATGGTACAAATTATTCAAGTGTAACATGGATAAAATGTTGGCTTCCACTGAAAGCATTGTGATGATGGTGGCTTTTTCGCTTCGCTATTATGAAAAGCATTATCTCCTGAGAATATTAGCAACGCTGTTATTAAATCCCATGCAGTCAGCTGCTTGCTTAGGAACAGATATGGGCTGTAATCTGCAGAGAATGGACTCATCTCTTGTGCATTTCTTTTTGTAATTGTCAAGTACTGAAAAACACTCACAAACATAGGGAACAATTATTATTTAATATTTATAAAACTGAGCAAACATCTGCATATAATTGTCAATCAAGTTTTGGTAACAATGATGGCCAGACTTTTGAGCATATTTAATGCTTTGAAGATTAATTAACTGACTATTGTGATAATCGATCGGTTTGAGTCATTTTTTTACGAAAGAAAAGTTTCTCTGTTTCCAGCTTGTTAAATATGTTCTAGTTTCTTCTCTCCTCTGTGACAGTAAACTGAATATCTTTGACTTCTGGACAAAACAAGACATTTGAGGACGTCATCTTGGGCTTTTGGCAAAACACTGATCCACATTTTTCACAATTTTCTGACATTTTAGAGACCAAAGAACTAATCCATTAATCGAGAGAATAATCAACAGATTAACTGACAATTAAAATAATCGTGAGTTGAAGAAGAAGATTTACAAAATCATGACTGCACTGTTTCTGGTATGTGAATGCACTTTATTTTATTATACACAATCTGAGATGCTATGCCAGTTCTAATTATTTGTTCATTATACAATATACTGTAGTTCTTTGTACTCTTGTACTACCGTTTTCTAATTTCATAGTGTTGTATAACTTTTGGAATACAAACAATCCTAATCAGTACATCGTAGAGTTAGACAGGCCACCATAATATCTGCCAACTTTGCATTCAGCTGTCACACTTAATTATCATGCCAAAGTAAAAAGAAAATACATTGGCTGCAGGAGGTCTTTTGTGAAGTCTTTGTTTTTGTGTACAATTAACTGGCAAGCATGCTATATACTTAAGTAAGGGCTATTTTAGGTGTGCATAATTGTTAGTGAGTTGTTTTTATCAGCATGCCTCACTCCCCTTCACCGCACCCTATCAGGAGACACCCCTAAGAGGAAGCGATTTCCACAGCCGCGGCCCCAGCAACCCCCCACCAACCTTGACATTTGTTCATTTACCCGCCCCTCTCTCCCCCCCTCTCTTGTCCATGTCTGTCAAAATTGACCAGTTTACAAGGGAACAGGTAGGCAGACTCCAGAAAGACCCCCACCTGTACCCTGAAACACATGATTTGCACACGGGGCCGACTGCCAGAGATCCTGCTTTACTGACTGAAGTGGAGAGAGGGGGGGTGACAAAGACGACAGCTTGTGTGGGGGAACATTGTCTGCGGCTGCGACTAAAAATCTTTTCAGGAAAAATAGGATTTTATACACAATGGTCGTGGGTGTGAAGAAAGGGGGCACATATTAAAAGAAGCGCCTTTATGTGTGCAGAGCTACTGGTTTTAAATGGCATTTGCATGGAGAAGGTCCAATCTGTTCTTTTTTTCCCCTACTAGGCTATAGTGTGACAGACTGGATCAAAGGGGGCTTTCCAGGTTGTCCTTGTTTTCTTGGAGACTAATCGTCACATATCCAGGACAGTGTGCAGCACACTGACACACAGTAGGCCTACTTCCTTTAGGAAAACAAATGTGTAAGAAAATGAATGTCTTTCTACCAGAGAAAGAGACTAAATTCACGTGGTAAAATCAATATGATTTTAGTTTTCTTAGAAAACCTATTAAGCAAGCAACATGTGAAAACTATAATTTATGCGGCGTTTCCCCTAGGGTTACTGCTTTAGGGGTCAAACTTTAAAGTTTCTTTACATATTTATCAGTTACTTTTTGAAATTGGGCATGAATTGGACCCACACTTAAAGTGATTGTTCGGAGTAATTTCACCCTAGGGTCTTTGCACCATGACCTCGAGCCAAACACCCCCCTAGAAGCTTTTTTCAGCTGGGTCGAACGTTGGGAGAGTTAGCGTAGAGTAGCGTTATCAGCTGAATAGCTTAGCACAGGGGCTAATGGACCCAGGTTTGTATCTTGTAAATGACCCCACTAATAATGCCCGAAATGATACCAAACTTCTACAGTAGTACAAATAGGTTATGTACTCATAAAACGATGGATTGGAAAGTTTGTAAGTACACCAGAAGTTTATGTAAATAACACTTGCCTGTTGGCTTTCTCGTCTCTGCTAGCTGCTGCTGCTACCGGGCAGTAAGACGAGTGCTTAGGGCCGTCTACAAATTACAACACCGAGAAGAGATACAACAAAAATATTTATTAATTAAACTTATTAATTTTTTAAAGTAAGTGCTGTAGTATAACTAGCAGGAGACAAGTTATAATTGAGGTAAGTTTGGAGACATTACCTTATTTAATCATTAAATTAATAAAATATATTTGTATCTCTTTTCGGTGTTGTAATTTGTAGACGACCCTAAGCACTCAGTAGCAACAGCAGCAGCAGCAGCAGAGACGAGAAGCCAGCAGGCAAGTGTTATTTACATAAACTTCTGGTGTACTTACAAACTTTCCAATCCATCGTTTTATGAGTGCATAACCTATTTGTACTACTGTAGACCTTTGGTATCATTTCGGACATTATTAGTGGGGTCATTTACGAGATACAAACCTGGGTCCATTAGCCCCTGTGCTAAGCTATTCAGCTGATAACATTACTCTACAATAACTCTCCCAATGTTCGACCCAGCTGAAAAAAGCTTCTGGGGGGGTGTTTGGCTCGAGGTCATGATGCAAAGACCCTAGGGTGAAATTACTCCGAACCATCACTTTAAAAAGAAAAGGTGTCTCTTTCAAAGCTGGTTCGCCTCTTACTCCAGTTATTTCCTTACATGCAATGTTGCATTTAAAGGGGTGATAGAATGATTATATAGGGTATTTCACATTGTTCCTTATGGTCTCGTAATGGGGTATGTAACATTGGTTGGGCTGAAAATGGCCTGGTTGATATTTTATTGGCCCTTATGCATCCCTGTGTTTTGGCCCTATTTGTAACAAGCTGTAATGAGCTTTTCTTCCAAATATGGTATGTTCATGAATATTTAGATGAGCTGCGTGCTGATTGGTTGAGCGAATTGCCATACGCACACATTAGAGACGCACGCTGATTGGTTGAGCGAATCACCATACACACACATTAGAGACGCGCGCTGATTGGTTGAACGAATCCCCAATACACATACATTAGAGACGCGACAGAATCTCATATTCCAGACACTGCAATGTTTCGTTACCAAATTCACTTCTGAGGCTTTTTTATGTGAGAAATCAACTATATAAAGCTCAAATATGGGTCGTTTTACGAAAATGTATGGCTAATTGCAAATTTGGTAAGACGTGTCGGACTTTAGGAGCTCCACACAGTCTGACGAGAAAGCGGCAGCCTGCTGGGCTCCATACCCAGGGCAAAGTCACCCTTTGTGGATAATTGCACTACGGGCTCCGCGGCCGGCTGCCGGCATAACTATAATATATTTACGGTTTGAATTTCGTCACGGCACTTATATAACATCTACCCCAAGGTCTTACAAAGCTAACGTTGTGTCCGGTTAGAATTTAAGGTATTTTTATGAACTCAGGGTCTTGCTAGGAGGCACAGCTAGCTAACTAGCTATATGTCCCATTCAATACAATGGGGAAATATCGCAGCTAGCTAGCTACACTTTCGGCATAACTATAGTATATTTACAGTTTGAATTTCATCACGCCACTTATATAACATCTACCCCAAGGTCTTACAAAGCTAACGTTGTGTCCGGTTTGAATTTAAGGTATTTTTATGAACTCAGGGTCTTGCTAGGTGGCGCAGCTAGCTAACTAGCTATTTGTCCCATTCAATACAATGGGGAAATATCGCAGCTAGCTAGCTACACTTTCGGCATAACTATAGTATATTTACAGTTTGAATTTCATCACGCCACTTATATAACATCTACCCCAAGGTCTTACAAAGCTAACCGTTGTGTCCAATTTGAATTTAAGGCGTAACAAGCTCGCTGACCGCGCTCTCAGTCACTCACCGGCCGGCCGGTAGCAGGAAGAGGGGAGGGAGAACAGCGAGCTGCAGGCCCTGGAGCTCTGTCAGGGCAGCGGCGTGTGGTAGTCCAGTCACCCAGAAAAGGGTAAGTTTGCGCGGGTATTGAGCACTGGGCCGCCGGCCGAGCTCAATCGAGCTCACAGCAGGCCGGGGTCTGTGACGGAGGACAGGCAGGCGGCGATGTAGCAACCCAGGCTGCACCGGCCGCTGAACTCCGACATAGTCGGACAAAATTTGCAATTATCATTATTCATCCATTTTTGTAAAACGGCCCATATTTGAGCTTTACATAGTTGATTTCTCGCATAAAAAAGTTTCAGAAATGAATTTTGTAATGGAATAGCAGAGATCTGCGTGACCTAGGTCTCTCAGGTCAGTTGTGTAGCCTATGTAAATGTTGGGGCGTGACTGTTCTCCTAATACACCCATGGGCGTGACAAAGGTACAGGTTTTGAGATGCTTACGTAAGCAACTAGCTTTGTTGAGATTCGCCCGTTTTCGGCGGCAGTTTCAAAATATGAGATTTTCATAGTAAAGGGGTGTCAATGGGATTTTGAGCTTATATGTAGGTCCTATTTACCCACCGAACTGTCGTTATTCAACTATGACAGGGTAAAATCAGTTTTGCATTCTATTACCCCTTAAAAAGGCTATGTCTTGAACAGAGTCCGACGCAGTGCTTCACTCCACAGAAAACGCTACGTTACATCACCTTCAGCAAACTGCACGGAGAACAATGAGGGCAAAACAGCATCACTGATCTGTTTTACCTAAATATTTATCTAAATATTATTTTCGGGGCTGTTCCTGGTATCTGTAACCAGCATTTTTTAAATAAAATGATCACTGTCCACATAAGCATTTTAAGTCAGTAGCAGAACAAATCTAATACATATCACAGGACCATTTTAACACAGTGGGCATGTGCGTGCCTTAAACAGGAAGCAGATTGTCTGACGTTACTCTACGGTTGAAAATTATGGATGTATAAGTTAAAAATATTACTAAATATTCTCTGGTCCAGGTCAGCTAAAAACACAACACAGAATTTGCAGCACATTAGCACGTTGTTCACTACTGCGCCTGTTTGTAACCGGTAGGCTACCGACAACGTTTCAACGGACTCTAGCAGTTTAGATAACACACTCCTCGACTGTCCTGCTGTTACAGACGTGAACTGGGCATTAAAAAAAACATTTTCGGCCTGTACAATTATAGGGGAAACACTGTTATGTATGATTGTTCCCTCGCTGCCTAAACAGCACTCACAGCTTCTGACAGGAAACCATCGCAGCTCACGTTCTTTATGCAGTGAAACCTCCTCAATCATCTCACCACGGCAACAACAGCAGGGAGGTCAGTTGTTATAGAGATGGGAAGAGGCTTGGTAGGTTATCAGCTACAGTATTGTGTGTGTGTGTGTGTGTGTGTGTGTGTGTGTGTGTGTGTGTGTGTGTGTGTGTGTGTGTGTGTGTGTGTGTGTGTGTGTGTGTGTGCGTGTGTGTGTGTGTTTTATGTGGACGGGGGATGGAGCTGACAATTGAGCGGAGGATTCTTATGTAATTTTCCCTTTAGGTGGCGGAGAACAGTGAGAGCAGCAGCCCACACTGAAGAAGAGCCTGTTAAATAGCTGCAAGTAAGACAAGATCAATAGTATTATTACAGGCTGTTTGTGCACAGACCAGGGGAGGTCCAGATGTAGCAGAGCGATGGGGACACAGCCACAGTGACAGCAAGTTCAGGTATGAAGCATGTCTTCCCACAAATCACCAGTTCCTGTTCTATTAGCCTTTTTAAAACTCTTTCACACATAAATCTGTTTGCTTTAAAGTGTAACTTTTTTTTTTTTTTTAAATTGGACCCTATTTTCCAATGTTTTTGTGTCTAAGTGACTGATGAGAACAACAATCTCTGAAATTGGTCCAGTATTAAGCAAGACACAAGCTGCAATGTAACATTAATGTGCAATTGTGAATCTTCAATTTTACTTGTATGCTGGCTCGATACACGCGAAAAGTATTGATTATTTAAATGGAGTCTGGTGGAGTTTGGTGATGGTGATTCCGGAGCCATTTCATGTTAAACAAAAAGGATCTTACTCTTTAATAAAAAGGTCTATCTCTGTAGGGATCCTTTCCATGATGTTGTCAGACTCTTACAATAATAAAAACAGAACTTTTAGTGGACGGAAACTGACGGCACACAAATGCCAGAGTGTTCTTGTTCAATAATGGACTAATTTCAAACAACGTTTTTCCCATCATTCACTTGGACACAAAAACATGGGAAAATACGGTTTCCAGGTTGAAAAATACTAAAGTTACCCTTTAAACTCATTCACACATGCACACAAATCCACGCACATAGATAGCACACACATGAAAGTGCACAACCTTAGAAAAAGTCAAAAAGCTAATAGGAATAAAGAAAAAGCTGAGCTAAAGCCAAAAAACACTAGCATCCTAATGTGGCTGAAAGGCTGTGAGGAGAGTCTGATGAGGTTTAGTGAGGGAATGACTTCCACAAGCTGAACTCCATGAAGTAGCACCTCTGACATTTGTCTGGCTGCAGCTGACAGCAGGATGAGCACCGCTCTAAATGTTAAGCACCTCCAGCTGAGCCTACATGTTAAGGGCTATTGTTGACTTGTACCGAGGGAGGTTTCGGATAGTTATGAAAAAAGATGAACGACCCGCATGTAAACTTTGTCAGGGTCAAACTCATTCAAGCTGCAATATAAAAAGCACAATACAAAATACCAGCCGTTTTATGACTTCTTTATAATTTACTTAAACATTTCTTTAAGTTCTGGCATAACTCTTAGTCACATACTTTTTTTTACTTCTCATATACCATTGACAACAATCTGTTCAAATTCTTCTTCACCCAAAGAACATGTGCTTATGCTGTCAGTTTAAGTTTAAACAAAGGATGACAACAGGTGCACCGAGCGGAGTTTAGATTGGATAAAGTTGCTTCATATGACTTGGAGCCAGGAGGCACTTCTGTGTAAAAGTTTGTGAAACCATAAACAAGCAAACCGTTAACCTGGGTTATGAGCATGTTTAGCAACTTTGGAGAAAAAAAAAAAAAAAATCACATTAAAAAGGAAAATTGTTCAATTCCTTTGCGCCCACCCCCTTGTCATAAGATATGGATGTCCCGTAAGGTTATTTGTGTTTGCTGGGAAATGAAGTGCTCAACTGGATTAAAAACATACTGCATATGTTTGGAAATCTGTTTCCCTGGGCGTATGAGTGGAGTGAGCGAGCGTGAAGCAGCAGCTTGCGTCTCCTCCAAGAGAGAGGGCAGACACTCTCATCATTAGCTGGGCTACAATGTGCTCCTCTACCTGCTCCAATCTGCACAGCCAGGCTCCACTCTGACGCCAGACAGATGTTCCCAACACGAGGTGCAAAGTACGGAGAGGGGTAACGAGAGTGAGCAGGAGAGAGGCAGAAGAATGGAAATATTCAGCAGGGTACACAATAAGAGTTTAATTATGAATAATACCAATGGTTCTTTGTTCTGACGATGAAGCTAGCTATGGTTTGTCTGGCCTTTGGGAAATTGTTTTTGGCTTCCATATGGGGGCAGCTGTCTGTCAAAAAATAAACGCTTGAATCATAACATGCCACAGTAGGGATAATTACAGGATACAGAACAATGCAATTGTGTATGTTTATTTGCAATATTGAATAGGTATTTTCCTAAAACAAACTCTAAAGCTTTTGCAGAGGTTAGAAATTGAATTTCAGCAGTCAGTACAAATAAACTGTAACTTAACAGGATAAAGACATATACTCTAGTCACTCTAGTGTATATGCAGAATTAGGGATGGGACATGCTTGACTATAGGACTGTTCTGAATGCACTTTTTGAGGATAATCTGAGTGTTACCTGATCTTGTTATTAATGAAATTATGAAAGAAAATCTCCCAAAAACAAACTAATTATTGCTAGAAGCAAGTATTGTCTGTTCTGCTACAAGCTTATATAGTGTATTCCTCTGGGACATGAACTATTGTTGTTCCAAAAAATATGAAATGCTAATAAAAGAGCTGTATCATTTCATTGGCTGACACAGTATTTGTTCATTATAATCAAAGCTACACAAACAATACTGTTTTTTTTTGGGTCGTTTGGCCTGTTGAGGGGAGAGGTTGATAATGACAAAGAGACAAAACAGCAGCAGTGTTTTCCTTTTTAGGGAAAAGCATTGAATGAAATGCAATACAGTAAGGGGTTACACGCCTAATAGTTTGCAGTTAAAGGACATCTTGAGGTGTGGAGCAGACGATCTCTGCAGGCCGCAGAATTCACAAACACAAAGCCAGCTGGTCTGATACAGTCACAATACTTCACTGTTTGTATTTGCCTGACAGCAGCAGAACACAGGCTCTGTTCCACTTTTGGGAGCTGCTACAACAGAGATGGATGTGAAAGCATGCATGTCCCTCATGCATCATAATAATGAGCAGAGCACACTGTGTGCTCAACTGTCCAACTGGCCTTCAATTAGCCAGCGAGAAGAAGTTAACAAACATATGATGGCTTCCAAACCAAGGACTGTATTGAAGAGAATGTAGAAATGAAGAACTGTACTGACTGAATGACCACAGCCTGAACACATCACGATGTATCATGAATCTCTTGTAGCTTTTCTATAAGAAAACTGCTATCCCAATCCAATCAAACCCTTGCCTTAATGCTTTTGCTTAAGGTGGATAGTAGTCTGGATCAATGGAAGTACATTTCCAGGATAAAGCCGGACGTCCGCTCTCTGTGTCGCCGTTCTCAAAATCCCTTCACTACGGGAAACTACAACAAACTTTGAATGTCAGCACATGCTGAAAATGTCAAGTTTTGGAGAAAATTTTGATCATGCAACAAGGCAGGCCTGCTTGGTTCTTTCAGGGAATAATTGTAAAGATTAACAAAGAATATGTTTAGGGCGTTTCTTCTCTAACTGGGACGTTTTGGGACCGATTGGGGGGGATTGCTGTGGACGAAGTACACACGGAGATACACTGGTAAGTGCTAATGAGGTTTAACCATGGGCCCTATTTTAACGATCTGAAACGCAAGTGTGAAACGCCAAACGCAAGTAGCTTTGTGGGCGGATCTCTGGCGCTGTTGCTATTATACCGGTGGGATAAATGACTCTTGCGCCCGACCCAAATCTTAAATGGGTTGGTCTGAAGTAGCTAGGTGTGGTTTGGGCGTAACGTGAAAATAACCAATCAGAGCGTCATCTCACATTCCCTTTAAGAGCAGGTGTATTGTTCCGTGGCGGATTGCTATTATGACGGCGGATTTGCCTGGCGCACGCCAGCGGGAGCTGTCCGGGATGCGGCAAAGTAACAAATGCCCGTCTTGACCGGGTGGCGATGTTGCTGCGGCCTCTCGGGCGCATCTCCTCAAGTCTGGAGAGGATTGCTGCAGCCGTGGAGCGTGGGCCTCCAAACGCACCACCTGCTCCTGTTGTGCCCCTTCCTCCTCCCCCCACTCCATCTCCGTCCACCCGCTCCATCAGGAGCACATCGCGCATTACTCCCGGGCCAGATTCCGCCGGAGTGTCCAATCCCACCGTAGTTCAACATCACGTCTCCTTAAGTCCTCTGATATTTCCTCATTTATGTCATCAACACATCCATGATTCATGGAAATGTGTAAAACACAACAAGCCACAAAGAATGCTGTGACTTTTTGAGGACTGTACTGTAAAGTGCCTCCTGACCTATCCAAACACCTGAAGCGCATTTTCAGTAATATTTTTCTTTGTAATTATGTATGGTTTTCAAAAATGGGAACTGCTGTAGATGAGAGAAGTGTATGCGGGTTGTGCACACGCTACATTATGGCCAAGCATGCGCCCCTAAAATAGCATCTGAATAACGCGCCACTGACTTTAGACCAGGTTTTTCCTGGTCAGTGGCGGAATTGTTTTCTGAAACTGCAAAATAGGACTACGTAACGTTTGCGCCTGAACACGCCTCCTCTTTTCGCTGAACCGCCCCCGGGAGCGCAAATACATTCCCTAATTTACCGACGTGCGTCTGTGGAGGGAAAAGTCCGCTGTGCGTCAGGTGCAAAATAGGAATGATACATGCGTCGATGTACAAAGGCAATTGCGCTGAGTGCAAGATAGGGCCCCATGTATCAGCTCATTTAAATAGCTCACCTTACTGTATTGTAACAGTTAACTTAATTTAATATTGTTTGTGGCGTTTTCTTTTACGGGGTGCAAATGTTCCACCAAAACAAGTTCCTTCCTGAGACTATTTAGCAGAGCCACCGTCGCTGCGTCCAGAGCTTAGCTCCGCCCAGGACGAAATGCGAACAACCCAGAGTGTTTGTTTCTCCTATCCCAGAATGCATCTGTGGTGGAGCCAGACCTTACTCCACAGCATTGTGGAGATAGAGCTGGCAATGTGAGACGATGTGAGGTGGATATACACTCACCTAAAGGATTATTAGGAACACCATACTTATTCCGTGTTTGATCCTATCCTATCATTATAGGCCAAAATTTCTAAAGAATGCTTCCAGCACCTCGTTGAATCAATGACACAAAGAATGAAGGCAGTTCTGAAGGTGAAAGGGATCCCTCCCCCACACCATTACACCACCACCAGCCTGCCCAGTGGTAACAAGGCATGATGGATCCATGTTCTCATTCTGTTTACGCCAAATTCTGACTCTACCATCTGAATGTCTCAACAGAAGTCGAGACTCATCAGACCAGGCAACATTTTTCCAGTCTTCAACTGTCCAATTTTGGTGAGCTCGTGCAAATTGTAGCCTCATTTTCCTATTTTTAGTGGAGATGAGCGGTACTCAGTGGGGTCTTCTGCTGGTGTAGCCCATCCGCATCAAGGTTGTGCGTGTTGTGGCTTCACAAATGCTTTGCTGCATACCTCGGTTGTAACGAGTGATTATTTGAGTCAAAGTTGATCTTCTATCAGCTTGAATCAGTCGGCCCATTCTCCTCTGACCTCTAGCATCAACAAGACATTTTGGCCCCCCCAGGACTGCAGCATACTGGATGTTTTTCCTTTTTCCAGACCATTATTTGTAAACCCTAGAAATGGTTGTGGGTGAAAGTCCCAGTAACTGAGCAGATGTGAAATACTCAGACCAGCCTGTCTGGCACCAACAACCAATCCACGCTCAAAGTTGCTTAGATCACCTTTCGTTCCCATTCTGACATTCAGTTTGGAGTTCAGGAGATTGGCTAGACCTGGACCACAGTCCTAAATGCATTGAAGCAGCTGCCATGTGATGGGTTGATTAGTTAATTTCATTAACGTGAAATTTAACAGGTGTTCCTAATAATCCTTTAGGTGAGTGTATACATACTGTGTAAATTTATGTTTTAGATAAATCATTTTACAAATAAAATAATTTGAGGCACTTTTTGAAACACTCCTGTCATCAGTACCAAAACCTCACGCCACAAAAACAGTTTCTTCCCGACTGCAGTCGGCCTCATTAACAAGGCAAACTAATTCCTTTAAGTGTTACCTACTTGGCAATAAATCCTATTCTGATTCTGACGAACTTTCATAGAGACAAACCCTCAGCAGAGAAACTTCACACAACATAAAAAGTTAGAAAAAAATCCATGAAAACCTAAGGCTATACATCGCTATTTAAATGGGATTTTACAGCGATAATGAACACCTTGGCTTTTCTCAAGAGCTTTAGCTGGGGTGCTCTTTCGCATGTTCATATTGCATCATGTTAACTCACAAACTGCCGAAAACTATAATGAGAGAATAAGTATTAACAAGCAAAAGTAAGACCCAGTGCTGCATTTATATAAGCTGCCTCTATTCAGAAACTAATGATTCGCTTGTTACAGTAATTATCGCTTCGAGACCATACCGGAACATCTGCATTGATTTAGACTCTGGGTGAGCAGCGAGAAGGAGGGAGACGCTCACAATCTGGAATCCGAATTCGAGAGCTAGACAACAATCTGTTGATGGTTATTTTGGTAATTGTCCATAATTGATGTAAAACACAGAGTGTGTTGCAGAAGATTTTAAATGACTGTTTGTGTAGCTCGAGGGGTCAGTGAAAATGGGCAGTTGCGATGGAAATGCACATACAGCATCTAATAATGCGAGTTCTCAAAGAAAGTGGACAGCTGGTGGGAGAAGACAAGACACCCAGCCACACAGTTTACACTTAAGTGCTGCTAAATTCTTCTTCGCAGTGAAAAGAAATGATGTGATAAGTGATACAGCCAGTTAAATAAAAGATTTGACACCGAACATAAACATCCATATATGATTGTTTTGCACGTCTAATTGGGCTGGTATTAGAGCTGGGCGATATGGAGAAAATCAAATATCCCCATATTTTTGACCAAATACCTCGATATCGATATTGTGGCGATATTGTAGGGTTGACAATTGATGCTTTCACAAAATATTTACACAATGAGATTTTTGATAAATAATCATGTGAAATAATAACTATGTGGGTAAAGGCAAATAATGGAACAGCTAGAACAGTCTGGTGTGTTCGGAAAAGTACATCACTCTACTGTGATGCAGCCTTTAAAACCAGGAAGACAACACTTGTGTCATATCACGATATCCAAAATTTAAGATGATATCCAGCCTCATATATTCATATAATATCAATATATTGCTCAGCCCTAGCCGATATTGTGCATATTTATAAATGTGTGTTGATGCTTACATGGATGAGCTTACTGTACAGTACTTACTAAGTTATTTATTGTACCATGTACATACAAGTGCCCAGCCCACTAGGGGTGTAATGGATTTAATGATCACAATATTATAGGGATACAATATTATCAATGCAAGAAAGTAAGACAAATATTGCAACATATCATCTTTAAGATGCACCTTTTATTTTGAAATTCCCACTTCACATTTACTCTTGTAATAAAATTGTCAAATCATATTTTAGTTGTTTTTTGTGAGTGGGTATAAATGTAACTGATTGTGTTAAACGGGCATTAATGATATTGTCTTATATTGAATTGAAACAAGATCGTATCGTGGCAGACTTTGTGATATCAGCAAATATTGTATCATTGTCCAAAGAATCAATATATTGTGTCGTGATAAAACTTGTGATTTACAGCCCACACAGACATATAAGACACCAAAAAGTACTGTTTCAGTTCTGCTTACAAAGCCAGAAATGTCATAGTTACAAATTAAGTCGATTATTTATTGTTGCAAAGTAATCAGTCATTACACCCTCTATACATAGTCCCCCTGAAAACCTCTTATCTTTGGCTTTTCTCTGGTTGCTCTCCGTCTTTTTAGGGCAGATTTGTACATATATACAGTACAAGACCATAAATTACCAATACACCTGCCTGTTTTTGTAGCTAATGTTAAATTCTGCTTCACATAAGGCTCCACGCTGTAGTTGTGGATGAATATTATAAGTAGGGCAAATAATCAAATTTTGATTGCGATTTTGACTCCCAAGGATCACAAAAACAATGGAATTGCTGTTATTTTGCACATTATTTTTTGCAAGTAAACTCTTATTTTGTCTTGGGTTCTTAAGGGGAATTCAAAAAGTTCAACGGTAAAAGTATTAACCCTCTGAGCCCGGGCTGGTCGTATACGACAAAAAACGGCATCTCTGATTCATAACTTCAACATTTAATAACCATAATGAGTAGAAACATACCATTTCATTCAGCTAAGAGCTAACACTTGCGCCGTTCGGCTGATGTCTTTGGCATCTTCGTAGCCCTTACAGAAGGTTTTGTAGCCAGCCTGGAAATCCAGAGTTTTTGTGCAATAAATCCAAACTGTTAAATCCAAAATTAAGGGAAATTTCAGAGTTCAATGTGTTTTCACTGTTGATTTGTTTCACTATTTCACTGTCTTTTTTTTTCAATGAGCCAAATCGTGTTAAATAATTGTGATTTCAATATTGACCAAAATAATTGTGATTATGATTTTTTCCATAATCGAGCAGCCTTAACTATAAGTATGTGAGACACTGTACAAACACTCTCTCTGTGTTTAAAAAGGGTTTTGGCATGGCTGACACACAATGAGGAGAGCACATCTGTGAAGAGCTAGCTACATAATTCGCTCAAAGCAAGGTGAGTGATGAGTCTGTAATACACGGGGTAGTCCAGCGTGTCCTTGTTGTGTTGCCATCGCTTCTCTAATGAGACCTCGGCTGGAAGAATCAGTGGAAATCTACGCTGCCGTGTTGCTCAGCCCAGCCTGACCTCACTTCACTCTCGGCTGAATTAAGGAAATCTTTTACCTTCTTAACTGTGGCGATGGATAAAGAATACACACTAATTATGGAAACGTCTACAAACTAGGGCAAGACTGCATGACCTTGGACTAATGAATATATATATGAAAAGAATATGGCTGCTGCAGCTCATGCTGTTTGACGATTGAGGGTCAAAAACTGATCCGTTTGACATTTGAAAGCACGATCCTTGACTTAAACTAAAGAAACTCCTTTGTTTTACAAATAATCTAGCATCAAAACACATTGTCAGAAATAGCTATTTAAATGCCAAACATGTTATTGTACAGTATTTCACTCTCTTGACTCCAAAGAAACAAAAATTACAGAGAACGAATGAAGCATTTCTCAATCATTGCTCACTATTGAACTGTATAAGTATAACATATAAATTAGCTAGTTGTCTTTAAAAAGCTTGGGAGAAGAAAAAGCTCTTTACCGAGATGATCTGTAGAGATTTGTTTGTTTGTACTGTTTTTTTTTTGGTCATTCATGTATTTCTATACATGATTTGTACATGCAAGACCGGAAGATGTCTGTCTGAATAGTGGTGTCTTGTAATTCCATATGGGATGGGCCAAATGTTTGGCATGACACAGAAATAAAACTAATAACTAACTAACTATATTAGGGGTGTGCTGATTTTGATTTTAAATCGAAAAACGATTGAAATGAGTTATCGATTTCGATTTTAAACCAAAAAACAATAGATTTCAAAATCGAAATCCAAAGAAGGATCAATTTCAATATTATTTACAGTATCAAATCATGAAGAGAGTTATCTCAAGACAATTTACAGATAGAGCAGGTCTAGACCACACTCTATAATTTACAAAGACCCAACAATTCCAGTAGTTTCCCCCAAGAGCAAGCATTTAGTGTGACAGTGGCGAGGAAAAACTCCCTTTTAGGGAGAAACCTGGGACAGACCCAGGCTCTTGGTGGGAGGTGTCTGATGGTGCCGGTTGGGGGTGTGATGAACAGCGGCAATAATAGTCACAATAAAGATAATGGAACTATGACTAGAAATAGTAGTTGAAGTAGTTCATGGCGTAGCAGGGCACTGCTGGGCGATTAGTATGCATATTGGAAAAAACAAAACTGAGGTTGTGTGATTTCACCCAGCAGTGTTATATACATATACAGTACATATATAGATTTTGTCAACTAATCAATTTGTTAATTTAATCGACAGATCTGTTAAACTGACAAAGAATCATACAAAAACAGCAATTTATATTTTGTGTTTACCATAGATTTTCTTGTAAATAAATTAAGCATGAAAAAACATTTAAAAAATGACTAATCGACATCGAAATCTTAGTCGACTAAGACCAAAACTAATCCACAAAAGAGGGGGCGGCCCTATTATATATGCTGTAAGTCATTAATTGACCTACATTGCCGTCAAAATCACAACTGCCCTGAAACAAAATCCAACACACATCGACATTTAAAAAGAAAAAAAGGTGTGTGATGTCACCCAGCCACCCTGGTCAATTAAACACCTCCCACTACAGGTTGGCATCACTCAAAAGGCTCATTAACCCTTCTGACCAACCACCAGTCGCAATCAGAAAAAACATCCCGTCACATTGGCCAATCCCTACACGGGCAACGCAGGTCAACTCCCACACAAGTGACAGGAAATTGAATTGCTGGAGAGAACGAGGTCCGTCTGAGCACTTGAAAGACATTTGTTTATTCACAGCTGGTCACACGGCCAGACAGACTTCATGGGCTTAAAAAGTAAGAAGCAAAGGTGATGCCTAATGCAATTTCATAAAGTGGAAATTACTTGTTTTTTTGTACATCGTTGATATATGCGAGTGATATGAGGTAAATATTCCTACAGGCAAGCAGGAATGTGGTTGCATAAATCATCTCTAAAGCCGAGCACCGACGAGCTGAATCACAAAATTCTCAAAGCATGAAAAGGTTTACTAAAATATATATATATCCCAGATACATCACATTTGGATCTATGAATCAATGTGGCATTTACTTTAGTGTGCAACTACGCCTTATGAAACGAAACAGGAGCAGTGATACATCGCCGAAGCATCTTTGTGTGGTTGTTTTTTCAGACCACTAGTCTTAATCTACTGGGTTGATCTCGCGGTTCCCGCGGGATTATAAAATATCTGCAAACCTCCAAATATTTGAGGCAATCAACAACTCAACACGCATTTGGCGTTGGGATGCAAGAATGTGAAAACACACAAACGAACGGATAAAAAAGGAGTGAAATATGAAGAGAAATAAGGGGATCGGAGCGGTGCCCATTTCGGGGGTGTAAAATATGGAGAAGTGTGGATCATTGGGGGAGCTGCTCTGCCTGGGGGAACAGATGAAGGGAGGACACTCTGCCAAGATCTCTCCACTGGAGGGGGAGCTGAGGGACTGGAGCTCTATGGGAGAAAGAGTGTGCGCCTCGCATGCTGCTCTCCTCAATCTCAGTCTCACACGCCTGCATTGACACGTCCCAGGCTCTCTGCAGCGGAGGGAAATTGCTGCTGACAGGGCCTTGCAAACTTTCACAGCCATTTAGAAAGACTTACTCCCACACTTTTGTCACAGGCATTTATTGCACAAGATACATGATATGAAAAATTAACATTTTTTTTGAACTTGGCATCCTTTTTTTTAACCAAGTTAGGCTTAAAAAACCATTCATAATTTTTCAGCCCTGCGATCGGCCCTGGTGCAAATGTAAACACACGACACGCCAAGTGAGACCCCGAGATTATGAAAATGCACAATATTCAAGAAAAAAAAAAATCCAAACGCTACTTCATGAATTTGTAACATATGAGCTCCTAATCCAATCGCAAATGTGGTCTGTGTCACCCAAACACACTAGGCTGTTTTTAAGTGAGAGCAGAGGTTATTGCAGACTTATATCCCTTTCCCACTGGCCAAAAATTCCACCTACACCCACTAGATCTGGCTTGTGGGAAAGGTTACAATCGGCATTCACTCCCGGGACAAATTAATTACTCTGCAGTAGGCACAGGTATTATTCGGCTCCAGCTCCGATCGGCAGCAATGAAAACAGGACACCCGGGTAAAGTAGATACGCTAATTTTTCGGCCCTTTTCCGGCGCCATGCTGTGACACGTGTCGGCTCCGTCGGCGACCTTTGGCATCTCGGCCAGAAATTCCGTCCGTCTCCGTCCATGCAGCACTCGAACATCAAATTAGTCGACACCGATTTTGAAAGAGAAATTTAATAACTAATAGATACGAAAAAAGAGTAACCACCATAACATTTTCACTGGCCTCCATGTTGCTTTCTACTGTTTACTAACCCTGTGTTTTAAGAGTAACATATTTATTTAGAGGAAAAGCAGAGCCAAGAGAGTTCAAGTGAATGTACAGAGTTTGCAGTTTTGTGCACATTATCGGAAAGCTGTAGCAGGAAAAGTTAACAACACCTGTTTTCGGCTATTTTTAGCAGGTTTACAGGTTTTTAACAAACCAGCATATACATGCAAATGTTGGTGGAAAAAGGGTGTTACTGTACTGTACCTGCACGTCTACGACCAGCCAGTGCCTCCAGTAAGCAGCCTTTGGTTGGGCGCGGCTTGGAGCATCCGGATCAACCATCAGCAGAACATACATCTGATTCTGCAAACAGAAGGGGATTCATATATCATTACTTTTAATACAGACAAAGCTTAAGCTTTACTACAGTACCACACACATTGTGATTGGCCCCAAAGGCAGTTCCTGTAACAACGGTACCTGATCTCTTTCGCTTTCTAAATGTGCTGTTTGTGCATCACAATGCCCAAGGCTCGAAAGCCATCTCTGCGGCTTACAACAGTTGATTTAAATACTTTAAAACCAAATGCTTCACTTTACTTTCTTAACTTTTTCTACCTTAAAATGCAGCAACGTGTAGGGCTGCTCGATTATGGGAGAAAAAAAAAATCATAATCACGATTATTTTACAAGATCACTCATTGACTTTTGGAAAGATGTTGCAATTATGGAATTAATTACAAACAGTGAAACAGTTTAACAAATCAACAGTGAAAACACCTTGAACTGCGACATTTCCTTTAATACTTGTTCCCGTTTGAACTTTTTCAATTCCCCTTCAGAACACATGACAAAATAAGAGTTTACTTGCAAAATGTACTGTGCAAAATAATTGTTTTTCTTGATTACGTTGTTTTTGTGAGCCAAAATCTTAATCGTGATTAAAATGTGATTAATTGCACAGCCCTAGCAACGTGTGAATTTTATTTTATTCATTTTGTGACGTAGTTATTTGATTTCTCGACTGAGTACACAAAGCAGACAAACACAGTTCATACCCGAAGGTTGGGTTTGCCTTTTGTTGGTTTGACACATAATTTTAACAGTCTTACTTCAGCTGTCAAGGCCCAAATGTTGCTTAGAAAACAAAGTATTACATGACTATATTGTTGTAAAAAACATGAAATAAACTGTTATAAAAGGGCAACAATAAATATGAGATTATCTTCCGTTGCCATGCTAATCACTGACTGCAGTACACTCTTATAGCTGTCACTTCTCTGTTATTCCTTAAACTTAATATCATTACTGTGACATCAAAAAAAATGACAACATTTTGGATCCGTTACCAAATCCTCTCGTTAACATATTCACAGTAACTTTCTGCCACTTACACAGTATCTTTGTACCCCTCAATCTGTCAATACATAAAGTGAGAGAAAAAGCATCTTAACTAACACTTGATCACAGTTATTGGACGTTGACTTGGCGGCTTAACTGCCGGAAAATTTTCATTCTGTCTGTCCCTAAAAGTTAGAGAATTATGAGAGCAGATTGAATTATTGCGAGAGCACATTTGTCATCCCTGGTCCTGCGCCCAAAATCTGCCAGACCATATGATGGGCTTTTTTTTATTTTGTTCACTTCCTCTACAAACAGAGACATTAATCGGGGCTGTTTCAATGTTACAATCCACGATGTCCTCTTTTACTGTATATGTAATTTCAACTGAAGTGAGAACATAATGATATTGGCTTTAAGTATATAAAACAGATGTGTTTCTTACAATCTTACACTGACTGCCAAACAACACTGTCTGTCTGTGCTGCAGTGAAACACTTCACAGAATCAAATGCTCGTAAACATAAACCCTAAATGCCTGTTTGTTGTTTCCTATCAAGACATTCTTAAAAGGCCTCTGAAAATTATCGTAAGCCGATGTACTTGAACGAGATAAAGAGGTAGTCATGTATTTTCCTGCAGATGCTCATTTTCAGAAGGATTCTCTGCCTACCTGACAAGCAGTAATAAGCGTAAACAACTAAGCCTAATAATAGGATAATACTGTAGTCTCAGCGATAGTGCCTGCAGGTAACATCCAGACACACCGGCAACAATAGAGCCTCCTCCACAGCCTGTCAAAAGTGACTCTATATCAGTGACCCCCCCGGGCAGCTTACCAACCATGACCTGTTGCCTTCTCAAGAGTTGTAATCCTCATTTGTACATGTTTGCTACCAGGCAAAAAAAAAAAACACTGTGATAATGTAGTTACACTAATATTTAAGTCAGACCCTAATGCATTGAGAAATAGCATGGTTTCAAACAACAACAACAACAACACACACACACACACACACACACACACACACACACACACACACACACACACACACACACACACACACAGGCAATTTAAGCATTTAAATAAAAAATGACCTCCAGTCACAATTATCATTGAAAGAAATAGCACTTTATCGGTTATTTCACGAACGTTACCATGGATGGAAAATACACTGTATAGGGCAGGCTTAGTTCTCCTGAAGCCAAATTTAGAACAACATTAAGAACATTTCACGAATTTCCAAGTATAACAACTAAAAACAGCGCCTGTTTATGGTGGCCTGGGCACCAGATTTCAATTATTTCTGCGCATATTTAGTCTCTACCTGTAAGAATCTGGCTGGTCCAGCTGGCACGAGCAGCAAATAATACAAGAGGCTCCCTCCGTGCTTGCACTTCACACATTGTGGCATGTACCCCTCTCTCTTACAAGGACACTTTTTTTTTTCCTCCATCTGTCAAAATCCACATTAATTACGCACAGATATGTGTGAAAGACTCCAGGGAAAAACAGATGCATATTCTGCCATCTGAAATAATAATAATATTGTTCAGGGCTCGAACAAACTAAATGTACAGAATATCAAAACGTGTTTTAACACGGCTAATTCTCATGGCTGGATACTGGAATGGAAGGAACACTGTTTCCAAAAACATGTTATCACTATTACCCACTAATACTATACTAATAAGGAAACGTTACATTTGAGCCTTGATGAGAATATGAAACTCTCTCTCTTTCATTTTCTATATTTTGGAGGACACACAAAGCTATTTTTTATTAGTATTTTTATTTATTAGTAAAGAATTCCACTTGTTTTAAAGTTTCTGTGTTTAATAAAGCAATATTACGCCAAAGTCCTTAGACATAACCAAAGTGCCTATAACATGACGTTACTATTACACCCTCTGGTGTAATATTGCAATTATACAACAGTTACCAACAATATTAAAGTTATAATCAAACTGTAATCATATTGTGAGGCAGTTCGAAATAAAAAAAGCAACAGAGACGATTTTTAGTCCCTCCCTGTTTAGTCAGCTAGCTAACATAAGCTAACGTTAGCTTTGTAGGGATGATGGGAACTCTGAATAACAGAATAAATTCCACGCATATAAACACAAAACTGCTTTTCAAGCTCAATTTTGTTATAACTAAGACATCTGACGAAAAAAAATATTTTTCCCTCGACAGATTTAGCTCCTGTACGTCCACGAACTTCACATGTAGCAGCTGTTTTTAACATAGCGCCGAGTCGTCGGGCACAGCTGATGGGATCCAAACATTTCCAGTAACCGTTAACTCCAGAAGGTTGTAAAAAAAAATTAGTCTTTTATTTCGATTAATAACTTTATATAAATATGTTGGAGGGTTTCTGTGTGTTCCACTGTTGTTCCTGATTTATTTAATGAAAACAAATGTTTTAAAACAGTTTTGGACTCAACTCTGTAACGTCGACATGGAAATGGCGGAGTATTTAGTAGTATTTCATTATTTAGTGATGAGCCTGGTGTGCTGTCATGCTGATGCTGAGCACGTTCTAAATGTCTAGTTGAACATTCAGATTGGCTGGTCGGATCTACTTGTTGTATAATCTTTTTCATTTAGTTTAATGTAAATTATTGTAAAAGAGTTGAGAGGTCAGCTGCCCACTCTGTTATACTCAGTAATGGTGTCTAAATGACTTTGAAAATGCCAGAATAATCTGAGAGCTTAGAGCAGAAGTGAAATATGGGTAGGTGTCGTCCACACACCACAGAGCATCATCGGGCCTTATACAGGCTGGAGGTGGGGGGAGATTGAGCCTGCTTTCTCTTGGGATTAACCTCCCACGTCCTGCTGTGATCACAGCAAAACGGCCCAATGGGACCACACCTCGGACCGCCAGGCGGCTGGAATACACCCTGCAGCCGACGTCTGGGTGTCTCTGTCACGGCTACTGGTCGGGGGGCAGAGAGGAAAGGGGAACAGGGAGGTACTTTTGATCAGTGACATATACAGAGTTTGAGGGGGAAGTCACTCATTGAGAAGGTTTACATGCACACTAATATTCCAAATATGACAATATTGCGAAATTGATACAGGTCATGTAAAAAGCATTTTCTGTTTGGATATTACGAAGAAGGCCCTTTTCCGAATATAGAATTTTTTGATTAAAAGGTACACTGTGTAGGAATTTCTCCCATCTAACGGGGAAATTGTATTTTGCATTCAAACGAATAGTGCTCTCTAGCGCCTCGCTTTTTCAAATGCGTGTTGTGTACCAAGAAGCTATGACAACATGTCTTCCAATTTTTGCTTTTTTGGCGACGAGGATTCCTTCTCCCGTGGCTCGGCATAAGTACGATCTTTCAAAGCTTTCAAATTAGCCGGGGCGGTGACAAGCGCCTCTCACTGATCTCCTTCTCCCCGTTTCAGCTGGTTTCAGTCACGTGATGCTGGCTCTGAAGGCTAGTGCTCTATGTGCCTCTCAGCGATTATAGTTTTTCAAAATGGCAGAACGACATGGAAGCCTCCTTGAACTTGCCCGTCCAATGTAAATACAGATAAGAAATTATTCGCTTACGAGGATAAGTCAGATCATTGGCAGAGGTAAGCTGGTTGAAGGAAAGAAAGAGGGATGCTGTGTTCACACGGTCCAACAAGTCCACCACCAATTGAAAACTCTTTTTCTTTTTTAAACCTATTTTGCCCTGCTGCATGTAAACGAGAATATTAGTTAACTTTCATTATCCATGTAAACAGGTTAGTCGGAAAATTGACTATTTCGGAATAAGGGCAAAAAACGGAATATTATGTAAACGTAGTCACTGAATACCTCTTCATGATTATATATCATGGATATGCAGGTGTAGTTTTTCTTTTCTTTTTTAAATAGATTTTTATATTGTATTTTGAAAAGATGACATGAAACTCCCACTCCATGCCAGTAGCATCGAGGACATTGAGCCTGCTTTCTCTTGGGATTTACCTCCCACTTCCTGCTGTGATCACAGCAAAACGGCCCAATGGGACCACACCTCGGACCGTCTGGGCGTCTCTGTCACGGCTACTGGTCAGGGGCAGAGAGGAAAGGGGAAGGTGCTTTCTTCAGTGACATCTACAGATTTTTGAGCGGGGAGTCACCTATATCCATGAACTCAATAACTCTGTGTGATTAATTATCATGGTTTACAGGTGTAGTTATTTTTTATTGTTATATTTTCAAGAGATGACATAAAACTCCCACTCCATGCCAAAAGCATCGAGGAGATACACTATTTGCAAAACAGAAGACGTTGGGAGAACAAAGGCAGAGGAATACCAGTGTCTCTGAGGATGTAAACTACTGGCTTACCTTTGAGTGAACTCTGCTGGGGATGAGAATCAGAGAGATGTCTAATCGCTGCTCTCGTAGAGCTGCCTGGGCTATCGAGCCCAGCTCTGCTAACTGATGACACCACGAAGGGCGAGAATGAGTTAGCGAAGAGGGAGGGAGGGAGGGAGGGAGGGAGGGAGGAGAGGCCCCTCTGTGAGTTTACAAGTTCATGCTTTATCCCTGACCCAATACCAAACAGTGTCATCCGTGCAGCTGCCTATTAATATACCCGTTGCTTTATCCTCCCTGTTCTTCATCTCCTTCAGCCTCGGCGCACAGAACCCGCAACGTTTCATTAAATGGTCAACTGCGCTCACCGCTCCGCCCGGGCCAAATCAACGCATCGATCTCAAATCCCTCTTTAAGTAGCAAAAATACTTGAACTCGTTTGGTAATTAACAGGTATCTGTGTTGTGATTAAGACACGGCGGTGGCTTAACAACCATCGACTGCGGCTTAGAACAAGGTTGAAAGATCAATCTGTAAATACAGAAAAACAGAAACTCTAAAAACACGACCGCAGAAGTACATTTTTCAGATGATGAATAATAATTTCATCGTTTTAAAGTATTTAAAAAGATTTGAAATTGAACTTAATACACAATCTAGTGTCATGTGAATTCATAGAGCAAAGATGTGTGGACTTTTCAACTAACGACAAAATAATAAGGTCTCATTTCGGAGGCAGGATAGCAGTGAGAGAGACAGAAAGAGCAAGTGATGGGGAAGGGTAACAGTGGACCGCTGTCGGGTTCAGAGAAGGAGGGTCGTCCCCTTGGAGGGGAGGTCAAGGGTCAGCCAGGCAGCCGTAATCGAATCCTGACGAGAGAGTGTGGGGGGGCGTAGACCCAAAAATGAGATGGAGATAGAAGGGGGGGGAGAGGGGGCGCTGTGGCGCTCACCTAGAGGTCACCATCCTTACAGGTGAGGAGGCCCTCGTTGGTCAGTAATAACAGTCCCCCCCCCCACCCCCAGTCATCTCCAGAAGCTTTGAAAGCTCATTGTTCCTCACTGCAAGCAGCATTACAAAACCTCCTTCACAGGAAGTCATAAAGGGCAGATCGGTAATCTGCCACAGAGGAACACGGTGAGAAAGAAACGGTGCATTTCGGGGGAATCATGTCATTATTCTAGTGTTATGAATACGGAGACATGAATTGGGCCTGGGTATCGCCACCGATTTCCTGAATCGATTCCGATTCACAAGGCTCCGATTCGATTGCCGATTCGATTCTATGTTGCTTTGATTAGGGATATGTCAGTTACAATACCAATTTAGCTTGGATATGAGAGGTACTCAGAGAACGTATGCTGTAAATTGTAAAAGGAACCCTCTAACCTGCTGCATTAATAAATGTTGCCGTTAATAATTGACCCCAAAGCAGTTACATAGAGACAGAAACATTTTACAAGTACAAGTGAAAATAGCCGTGCCAGTGGCCGGGTTGGTTCAGTGGGTAGAGCAGGCGCACATATACTTGGAGGTTTATGCCTCGACGCAGAGGTTCAGCGTTCAAAGCCGACCTGTGACGATTTCCTGCATGTCTTCCCCCTCTCTCTCTCCCCTTTCTCACCTAGCTGTCCTGTCAAAATTAAAGACAGAAAAGCCCAAAAAAGAATCCTTAAAATAAATAAATAAATAGATAAAAACTAGCCGTGCCGTTATTTAGCTTGACATGGGTTCTTAGATTGTCTAGTTTCATATGATACTAATATCTTCAGACTCTACAACAAACTACAAAACTCACATCATTTCAATGTATTTCTCAATGAAAATAAGAATAATGATGCAAAAATGATCATTCTCTCCAATACTGTAAATAATATCGCAATATCAGTCGAAATAATCGCAATAACAAATGTTTCTCGTATCGTGCTGCCTCCTCTCCTTCGATTTTAACCCAGCAAATGTGTTCTTTTTTGGGCATTTTAGGCCTTCATTTTTATAGGACAGCTGAAGACATGAAAGGGGGAATGACATGCAGCAAAGGGCCACAGGTCGGAATCGAACCCACGGCCGCTGTGTCGAGGAGTTAACCTCTATACGTGGGCATGTGCTCTACCAGGTGAGCTACCCAGGCGGCCTAACATTTATTATTAAACTCGATAACACATCATCCCGGTGCTTCTTGCCACTTTAGTGCAACTTGAGTGCTACTGATGCTTCTAAGACTATTATGCAAGACGATTTGGGCCGGTAACAACTACAGTTACTGGTTTAACACTCAGATTGATTATTGACACGTATAAATTATATGCAAAGAGAATGCCAATACTCCTCAGTGTGTTCTTAAGCGCCTCACACAGTGCGGGCTGCTCACTACCTCCAAACCAGCCTATTTTTAACTCAGCCTCCCTCCCACACAGGAGTGGAGTGTGAAGTGGCTTATAAATCCACACTTGGAGGAGCCACATGGTCAAAGGAAAGTCACATGTGGATACAAACGCATATTCGAGGCCCAAAGAAAACACAGCTACTAGATCCCCGCTGGGTAGCCAAACAGAGAAGTGAGGCAGCGGTTCAAGGGGAATCACAGAGGACTATAAAACAAAAGTTTACATAATTACATAATCACTTTTTTCAGTCTGAACAAAAAAACATGGATTACAATGCTACATTTTAATCAAATAAACACATCACAGAAAGTAAGATGTGACAAGGAAATATTTTTTATAGACTATAGTAGGGCTGCAACTATTGTTTTTTATCGTCAATTAATCTGTCGGTTATTTTCTCGATTAATCGTTTAGTTGTTTGGTGAAAATAGTGAAAAATGTCAATCAGCGATTATCAAAGCCCAAGATGACGTCCTAAAAAGAGCTGCAATTAGTTGTCAACTATTAAATTAATCTGCAATTATTTTTTATAATCGATTAACTGGTTTGAGTCATTTTTTAGGAAAATAAAGTAAAACTTCTGTGATTCCAGCTTGTTAAATGTGAATATTTTTCTAGTTTCTTCACTCCTCTGTGACAGTAAACTGAATATCTTTCACAAGACATTTGAGGACGTTATTTTGGGCTTTAGGAAACACTGATCGACCATTTTCTAATTGATTAATTGAGAAAATAATCTACAGATTATCAGATATGAAAATAATCGTTAATTGCAGCCCTAGTCCAACAATTTCTTCTTTTGTCCACAACTCAAAGATATTTAGTTTACTGTCACAGAGGAGAGAAAAAAAATTATAAAATATTCACATTTAAGAAGCTGCAATCAGAGAATTTTTCATTTTTTTTCATAAAAAAATGCCTCAAACCGATTATCAAAATAGTTGGTGAATAATTTATTAGTTGACAACTAATTGATTAATCTTTGCAGCTCTAGCATATATATTCTGCACAATATCAATATACTGTAAATATTCTCTGTCTGTGTGTTACATATCCATTACCTTGGCCAATAAAGCCACAAATGAACCACTCTCACATAAAACTGTAGACGTGTTTGTATGCAGTCTGTCCTGAACTCTGTTTGCAAAGCCTTGTACTTTTGTGGTGCAGTTTGGAACAGCTACGAAGCCATAGCTAACAGAGAGAAGGTTCACAGTCTGATTGAAGCTTGAGGGGGGTGAAGGAATTAGTAGCAGCCTAGGGAGCCATTTCTGCATTTCTCTCAACATTGAAGACCTCTTTCACCGCGCCATGCTTGCGAACACAGCCGTGCTCATGTTAAGCTTATTAGTCACCCTGGATGCGATCTTGCTAGCTGAGGCTTTCAACACTTTCTAGTGGTGGCTTTACACACATACACCTACTCACTGCCATGAAAGCATTTCTGCAAATGCACATGCTCAAACACAGTAACTACCACTAACAGGTACTCAGAAGTAGCATGCAGCCAGGCTAAATGAGGCGAGAGGGAAATATTTTTGTCATGTAGTTTGGCTGCTAAGAACACAACACAGTCAAATTACAGCACTGGACTCCTATCCATAATTACTCTGTCAAGCATGTCAAACACTGAGAGTCATAGATCTGCTTGCACAGCCAAGTGCAGCCTAGAAAAGTTTATGGTGAACACATTGTAATTACTTCACCAGGATTTGGGAATCTGAATAAACTATTTGATTCTAAAAGTACTAAGGGAATAATTTGGGAGATAAACAGAAATAATTAATATGGATCTATTGGGATTAGCGGATGCTTTGGTTAGTGGACTGTATGTGCAACTGAAAACAGCAAGTTGACATGAGATTTAAAAGCTGTAAACACCTAAAGCTCAAATTGAACATGTGTTCAAACAAATTAACTATCTGGGTCATTACATTTAATGTTGGCAGCTATTTTATTCATGTGGAAACCAATTGTTCCATTTTTTATTTGGAGTGAGAAGAGTGAAAGCTTGAGCTACATTATCAGTCTGGTTTACTTTAAAGGGTAATTTTGTTTAGTTTTTTTCAACCTGGGCCCTATTTTAGTCTCTATCTAAGTGACTAATGTGAACAAAAATCTCTGAAATTGGTCCAGTATTGAGCGAGAATGCTGTAACCGGCAGCCGTGAACCGGGCTGCAATGTAACCCTATAGGGCAAAAGTGCATCATCAATTTCAGTCCACTAAAAGTTCTGTTGTTGCCACTGACAGGCTCAGATTATTATTTTAAGTATCTGACAACATTATGGAAAGGATCCCTACAGAGATAGACCTTTTTGTTAAAGAGTAAGATTTTTTTGTTCAACATGAAACATCCCCGAAATCACCATTGTTCAAGTCGACGTAAACAAATAAAACTCAAAAGCTGCCTTTGTTCATTTTTCCACTGTTCCAACAATCACCACTCTGGTTTGGTTGAAATAAACCCTTAATTCTCTCATTTACATGTGAAAATATGCTGGCTCTATACACGCTAAAAGTACTGATTATTTACATGGAGTCTGGTGGGTTTGGTGATGGAGATTTCGGGGCTGTTTCACGTTAAACAAAACAATCTTACTCTTTAACAAGAAGGTCTATCTCTGTAGGGATCCTTTCCATAATGTTGTCAGACACTTAGAATAATAATCTGAGCCTGTCAGCGGCAATGACAGCACTTTTAGTGGACGTAAATTGACGATGCGCAACTGCCCATTAACGTTTCCCCAGTGGTCTTGTTTAATACTTGACCAATTTCAAAGATTGTTGTTCCCAATAGTCATTTGGACACAAAAACATGGGAAAATAAATCCAGGTTGAAAAGAAAAAAAAGTTACCCTTTAATGAAAGAGTAATTGCTATTTTTGCATCTACTTTGACACTTGGTGCCACATTTTTAAGGACTGTCTATAATATAATATCTGAAAGGCTTACAACAGTTACACTTCATGGAGAACCATCATGCAGCAAACACACTTCTGAAGACGATGGGATAAATGCTGCCATGACGGGAGCTTAGTTGTAAGCACTCTGACACTCATTCCTATTTGGCCATCGGAGCTGTTAAAGGTGTCAGGCCTGTTCACAGGCACTGTGTGTCTCACCAGCCAAGATGGCTTCCACATTTTTTCTATCATGATTAATTATGGTTTCTGATGGTAGTACAGTGAGAAAGTGTAAATTATTCCCACATTTCCTTGTGCCCTCCGTTCAGTCACTGTTGTGTAGGAAGATGCTATTGACGCCATCCATGGATGGCGACCAAAAGGCTTCTACATGGGGTGGCAAACTCTAGTGCCTATTAAGGGGTTGAATTTGTGGTGGTGGGGGGGTTGCTTGGCGTGTGGGCTGAACCTAGTCAAGACTGCCAGTTGACAGGGCCAGATTTTCCAGTATGGAAGAGTCTTGTTTCAGTGGGCGAAGCTGGGTGTTGGGAGACTGGGAGAGAGGACTGCCCAGGGCTTGGAAGCTCGAAAGAGAATATTTCAAACAGACAAGCACCGTCTGTGTTCCAGTGTCACCAGCCCACCCGTCTGACAATCAGGGCTATGTCATCGCACGGGCTCTGAGTAATTCACGGAGCACTCTTATCACCTTAGAAGATGTGGCAATCTCAGACGTCAGAGCAGTCTGAGGGCCCAGCAGCAGAAAAAGCGTTAAACGATACACAGCACAGAGTGTGGAAGACAAAAAAGAACAGTTAAAATGTTCACCTGCAGGCAAAACATTAAGAGCATGAACAGCAAACCTTGGAGAAATGCAACCACAATACTGCGCTTTAATTTTGAATCCTTAGCAACAATGTGTCCTCAAAAACACACGCTTTGCACGCAGCACTGAAAATCCTTAGTTTTGGAAAACTGGCTGGAATAAAATAATTCGTCTGACAGATCATTTTGTGTATGTTGATATATTTAGCGCTGTCAGAGGGGACATCACGGAGAATGGCACTTATATCACAATGCAAAAACTGTTATCACAGGAGGTACAGGTTTATGGTTCAAGGGCTCGTCCATTCAAAGAGAACAAGCTCAGCCTCTCTGCCTGACACACTGATAAAGACAGCACAAATAAAACAGCTCCACAGCTCCATCTTTGCCTCTCCCCAAGGGAATAATATATCACCCATCTGAATGTGGCACATATTGAATCATTTCCAGCGTTGATGATTCATTTGAATAAATCAGCCTTTTTTATTTTGCCAACTTGAACTGATACTGAAATAAGAAAAAAACAGAGTCACATTGTTAGATGTGAGGAAGGACAGGTGTTTAAGTGCTCTATAGGACTGGTAATCCTAATCCCCTTTCAAGCAACAATTAATGACTACAGCAATAATCTTCGCATATATGTTGTTGCAATTCCTTTTTGACTGTCAACCATAACCTGCCTAACTCACATACACCAAATCCAGGGGGATATGTCGCTGCAGGCAGATAGGATCTTATCCTGGATTTGCATAGATAAATGCACAGCAATAATTCAAGTAGCACTCGGGACAGACGCGGTTTTGACCTGAGATATGTCTTCAATCTGACCATACGCTATTGACAAGAGCTTAATTTTCATACACAGTTGATCCAGAGAAAGAGATCCACTTGTTATCTGCATTTGCTCTCAACAGATATCAAATATTTCAGGGAAAGAAAATGTAATATGGAAGCTTTTCTGAAACAAAAAACTTTCAATGTCTTCTGCAAGAAGATACGGATGCACAGGATCAGCCTATCGGCAAATTTGAAAAATCAGCAGCTTGTGCAATGAAAGGGTTACATCCGCATTCAAGCTAAGAGACATACTCTAACATACACAGACACAAATCCTGTTGAGCTGAGCCGAGCAGAGATACCCTACCAGCCCTCCAAGGCACAATTAGGATTTCACGGGGGGAAGAAATCTACATTCCTGCACACATGAAAAAAAGTCCTTTCTCCCTCTCCACAACAATATCAACTTTTTACTCAAGGAAAAACCTGAAGCACCACTCGATAGGATTTGGACAAAGAAATAAAAAAACAAAGCCAGAAAAAAAAGAAAAATCTAAATTTAAGCTGCAGTTGTTAAAGAAAAAATATTATGGTTGAGGAAAATCCAGTCTTAAGCCTCCCAGTTCCAATCAATTTCTCCTATTCTCTGTGATATGAAAAGAAGCAACCACTCATAGTTTGTTTGAAGTGCTCGACTGCGTGGAGCTGTGCTGCGTTCAACAACACTTTGTATGGACAGCCTCAGTGTATGATTTTAACAATTGTCAGACATTCAGTCCAAGTGCAAGAGGGGAAGTACCTGAGAGCTGGATAAGAGAAGGGATGGAGCAACATTTCATTTTAGGAGGTATCCTGATAAGTGGGCAGAAACCCATCAGAGTTAAATCATTATGGTATAGCACATTAGTGCGGAGATACATATCTGCAAGAGCAAGTCATCATTGTGTGCTGTCACACTCGTCTTGGCAGGCTGTTATATTGGTTGCATCAGATACATTTCCTTATACAAAAACATAGCTATGCAGAGTAAATGATCTTGTCTGCTTCTTAGGTTTGGAACATATTGATAATGACAAACTGGTACATTCATTGATGCACAAGTAGGGGGCTACAACTTTCTTGTACATAGAGAAATACAAATAAATGATTTGTTTTCATTATTCACAGGGTTTTCATTAGCATAATAAGTTTTAGGCGCCTCCATGTTGTCGTTTTATTGGTTGATTGGCCCATATTCGCGTTACGAAGCTCAGAAAAATCAGCATTGTTTCGAAAAAAAGATTAAGTGGCGCCGTGTAATATTCCAGTGTGGAAGAACTTATGACAAAAACAACTATTCGAAAAAATATATTAAAAACTATTTGGACAAATATATCTGAAATCTGAAATATTGTAATATTGAAAAGAAAGCCCCCCTGGTGTGTAAAGGCCTTAATACTTCAGCAGCAATCGAGCCACAGACTGGAAAAAAGTGAGAAAACCTGTGAGCTATGAACAGCTAGGTGGTGAGTAAGCTTCTGAGCACATTACATATTGAACGTGGATATTTGGCTTGTCAAAATGATTGCGGTCTTAATTTGGTAGCTGATATAACAGTCCCGCCAAAACTCGTCTTCATTTGTCAGAAAAAAAACATTCATCTATGAAATAAAACAAATGAAAACTACTTTACAGAGTAAGTTTAAAGAGGCCATTCTTTTTTAGGCAGCTCTTTAAACTCTTATCCAAAGAAAATTAATTATGCTTGTAGCACAGACACATTGACTTTTGACTGGACTGATTTAACTTTGACAGACATTAAGCTAAATACCATGAAGGCAATACATTGACTCAGGCTTCATCTACAATGACTGTTTTCAAGTTTAAATTTACAGTTTTACTGATGCGATCTGGCAAAACTAATGCCCTGAAGCACATCCATAGAGCATTATGCCATATAAAGGCATTAGCAGCACTTGAGTTTGAACAAGACCTTTTAGCTGCCCAGCCTGTGAAGTGGTGTTTTAAGGAAAAACACATTGTAACCGTCACTACTCATTCTCAGATTTGGGTTGCGTCTGAAGAAAAGGTTAAGCACATCATCTATCTGAACATGCCCAGATCTGCAGTCAGGCA
This sequence comes from Perca fluviatilis, assembly GCF_010015445.1. Lineage (NCBI taxonomy): Eukaryota > Metazoa > Chordata > Actinopteri > Perciformes > Percidae > Perca > Perca fluviatilis. Next base: position 37,892,995 of record NC_053117.1, read on the forward strand.
TAAAGTTGGCACCCAGATACATCGTGCAATCACTGTTTAAGGGTTGGGCATCGTTTTGATTTTAACAATTCTGATTCGAATTCTGATTCTTCCTTTCGATTCCGGTTCTTATCGATTCTGGATTCGGATTCTTTGAGGGCTGGAGTTGAAACGGGTCACACGCTATTTCACAGATAAAAAGGAAAATGTTATTTTGTTTCAATGGTGATTCACAGTTTTCCCCGGCTTTTTCCAACGTAAAATCAAGCCACACTTTAGAGCGCTGCTTGCTGTGCTCCGTGGCTTCAACACAACAAGCACCTGGAAGTACGCTGGTCGCTACGTAAACCAAAACTTGCACGTGTTAAATTTTGAACCGATGATCGGATTCAAAACCAAATTTTCCAAATGATTCCAATAAAAAAAAATGAATCCAAGTTGGAATTGGTTCTTTATGCCCAATCCTAATCACTGTGCGTCAGCTTTCTCATTATCCATACCTCTCATGACATTCATAGAAAGAAACAAAGCATCCTGCCAACACCTACTCTGCTGCGAGAGAGCTCTTTCAGTTCAGCTCAAAAGCTGAGAGCTCCCAAACCTCCACACCACAGTGTGGGCAGTTCTGGCAGAGCCATGTGCCTAAGAACACTGACTGAGTGCAACAGTTGGACTAATAACAGTACAAAATAGAATAAAATGGACGCACGGCTTGGACAGCTCCACAGCTGAAAAGCAGGTCGAATTCGGCCCACCTCTGTCTTATTCAAGAGCCAAAGATGTCCACAATACATCTCAGGTCTTAGTGCCATGAGGGGCGTTGAGCTCGCAGCTTCAGCCACTTCAGGGTAAAGCAAATCACTTTAATATGTTAAGAAGATTAAGCTGGATAAATGTCTAGATACATTTTTTGAAAAGCCACGTAAATCTGTAGTGTTTTTATTTGGGGAGGGGCGGTATGTGAGTCAGTTGAGACGATCAACACAAGCCCACCGAAATGCAACGCGATTGGCTAGGGGAAATTGGGCTTATTTTGAGATTTTGCATTTTTAAGCTTCTTGAATCTAAGACCATCCCACCTCTTTCTTATTATTTTTAACACCAACCTTTGGGACAACAAAACTATAGAGAGAAATAAATATATAAAAACGCTGGTCACAGTTTCATGTGCCACTGCTCTCCGGCTTAGACTTAAGACTGAAACACAAAGAAGAGAAAGAGGTTAAAGTTGAAGGTTTTTAAAGTGAAGTACTCGAAGGGCTTTCAGGTATATCATTCAAGTCAAATTAATTGATTGAAGCAAGTATATTCTAAATACTAAATACATGGCTGACTTTTTTTTTCTTAAGAATTAGCAATCTGAGGGTGTCCGCCTGTCAGCTCGCTGTGCTAGAAATTGAGTGTGAAAGCGAAAGGGAGAAATGGAACAAATAATGTAAAGGGATTAACAAATCATTTGCATAACATTTTCTCTGATTTTCTCTGCTTCCAAACTACAGGATCGGGAAAAAAATGACAAGGAAGGCAGTTTAATCATCCCCGTTCTCAGATCAATCAAGCATCAATTGACCTGATTGCTACTACTATTAAGTGACAAAAGCAAAATAAATCGCTGGTAAAATATCCTAAAGAATGGTTTTAAAAAACCGACCCACAAGGTAACTAAACAAGTTGGGAAAAGCAGGAATCATCTGATGAAAAGCAAAACTTGAATAGGGTGCATTTGTGAAAAGATACTTTACTTTCACCGTGCCAAACGTGTATTAACCTGTTTTTTTTCTCAACACTCTGTCGCTCCATCCAGAGTTAAGACAATAAGACCACTGAGGAGATGAAGGGGATGGCATTATGGAGAGTTAAGCATTATGAGCAGCCCTGAAGCTGTTCCTAAAGAAGGTGAATCAGAGGATTGGGACAGAACTGTAACTAAACCCTGTGCCGGACCACAAATGAGAAGCACAAAACATTTTGGGCAAAATGCCACTAAGCCAAGCATCTGGGTCTTAAGTAAACTTCCAATCATCACTCTTAACTTTGTAATTACTTAGTTCTAAAAGAGAAGAGGCTGTCAAGGAAAAAAGAAAGTAAAATTCCTCCGATACAAAAGCACAACAGTAAGTGCTCAAGTGTCTATATTAAAACTATTATTTATTTAAGATAAATTATAGAATCTAAAAGAAAGTTTACATTGAAACTACAATAAGTCCTCCAAATCATATGGCAATATGTCGTTTAATCGTCCCTCTAATACGACCCACAGGAGCGTTTTTGTTCTCATATCTAAATCAGAGAACGCGGTTTTAAAACACGTCATTAACATTGTGAAACTAGTTGGTGATGTTTAGGTATAAACACCTCCTATTGTGGGGCGGCATTGCTCAACAAATTGTAACAATTGTTAATTTTGTAGTAAAAGCCCCCAAATTGGCAGATGTATTGACAGATACATGGGGAACAAAACTGGATACTGGGCCATCGCAAACTCACACCCTGGTTGCCGTGAATGGCTGCCAGCGGTTGGTCAAAATGCAATAACAGACATTATCTACATCCTAGTAACCCTGAGAACTAAATGAAATACTTACTCACAATTATATGTAATCATATAATTTCATTATATTATAATTTTATTATATAGTGCCGGGAATCAGTAAAAACGGTTCCCGTACACAGTTCTCAGTGGGTGAAGTGGGACAGTAAAGCTTCATAATTTTTATCTGTACATGTATATACTGCCATAATCAAGGCAAGGCAAGGCAATAAAATTACTGAGCTCATCATAAGCAAGTAGGAGATTACTAAATATAGATTCTTCGGTTATGACACTACTCCCGGGGGCGTGGCACACCATATGCAGACACAGAGAAGGTAAGTTAAATGACTCAGATGAATAATGTTAAGGTAAAAAAAAAAAAAAAAACTGATGGATAATGAACAATAGGTTAGCTATGCCGCCCCACTATTAGTTAAGTTTAGAAAAACATTGTTGTTTGGTTTCAAATCAGACGTTACTTCACTTTTGGCTACGCATGTGAGGCTGAATGTCACGTAGCTCCGTAAAAAAAAAAACGAAAACAAACTGGGGTTTGTTCTACCCATCCACCACCCCAACCTGCGTCCTTACTTGGCTAATTTGGCGCTCTCATACAAGAGGCTGCAGATGTCTCCCTGCTGGACAGATCACATTAATAAAATGTACAAGTTTCTTACTGTGCCAAAGTGCGACCGAGTCTTCATCCAGATCTTACAATGATTCCCTGGTAAATGTTAGGTTTCTGTGGCTCGTATAAATAGAAATTTAATCTTGTATGTTTGTCTAAGTATCCACAGCAGCAGATGCACTTCCCATGCAGATTATGAATCTCTGTTTAAACAGATCTTGCCGTCAATGTATATGAACTGACAAGATAGAATTTCTGTGTGAATACTGAATAATAATCAGGAGGCACAGGTTCAGGTTTTTTATTAAAGACCTGCTCCTTTCCTAAGTCTTTGCTATTGCCTCTGTGCTGAAGCAGGCATGTGTGGTCTCGTGTTGGAAAAATGTGCACCCGATTCCAACATGCAGACATCAGGCTGTTCTAATGAACATTCTTACATATCGCTACGAAATGTAATGCATTGTAATTTCCATGTATTTATTTATGCATGCGCCACATTGACCCGCTGCTGTATAAGACCGCCCTGGTCCGCGTAGGGAGGCAGTTGGAGTGGATGGATGGTTCATAAAACACAGCTTTCAAGCGGGGGAGCGGAGTTCGTGTCCTGGAAGAAATTAAGGGGAAAACGCAAGACTTTCACCCAGGAAACGTGCGTTTATGTCCCGTGATTGCTTCCTAAGTGGACTGCTGTTTTAACCCAAGCCAAAATCTTTTTTCAAATATTAACTACTCGTTTTGGTGTCTACACTTAAAGGTCCCATAACATGCTGCTTTTTGGATGCTGTATATAGGAATCAGTGGTCCCCTAAAACTGTATCTGAAGTCTCTTTTATATAGACCTTAGTGGTCCCCTAATACTGTATCTGAAGTCTCTTTTATATAGACCTTAGTGGTCCCCTAATACTGTATCTGAAGTCTCTTTTATATAGACCTTGGTGGTCCCCTAATACTGTATCTGAAGTCTCTTTTATATAGACCTTGGTGGTCCCCTAATACTGTATCTGAAGTCTCTTTTATGTAGGCCTTAGTGGTCCCCTAATACTGTATCTGAAGTCTCTTTTATATAGACCTTAGTGGTCCCCTAATACTGTATCTGAAGTCTCTTTTATATAGGCCTTAGTGGTCCCCTAATACTGTATCTGAAGTCTCTTTTATATAGACCTTAGTGGTCCCCTAATACTGTATCTGAAGTCTCTTTTATGTAGGCCTTAGTGGTCCCCTAATACTGTATCTGAAGTCTTGTTCCCGAAATTTAGCCTTGGTACAGAATTACAGCCACTAGAGCCAGTCCCACAATGAGCTTTCCTTAGTATGTGCCATTTCTGTGTCTGTAGCTTGAAATGCTATTGAAGACGAGAGAGGGGGGGGCAAGGTGGAGAGTGGGGGTGTGGTCTTGACCAACTGCCACTTTGCTCGTTTGAAAGCCCTGATGTCTCTCTCTCTCTCTCATGGGTGGGCCAAATTCTCTGGGCAGGCAAAGCAGAGAAAGGGGAGGTAACCTTGCTCCTTATGACCTCATAAGGAGAAGATTCCAGATCGGCCCATCTGAGCTTTCATTTTCTCAAAGGCAGAGCAGGATACCCAGGGCTCGGTTTACACCTATCACCATTTCTATCCACTGGGGGACCATAGGCAGGCTGGGGGAACTCATATTAATGTTAAAAAACCTCATAAAGTGAAATTTGCGTGCCATGGGAGCTTTAAAAGCAGGGTTGGTAACTTCTTCCGATTTAGTCGGAGCTCCGAGTAGATGCTACTTTCAAATCTTGCTAGCTTTTCAACATTACCAACCATGCCTTTAACTGTCGTCGCCGCATGACAGTCAACTTCTGTCAGCTTAACTTAACTGTAACGGCCCCAGAAAGGACCAGCACCGCTCGGTGCTCTGTACCCGGCTCACAGTAACCTTTTCCAGGCTAAATTTAACTGTAAAGACGGCTAACCTTAACTGCCATGTGACCGGTCATCACGTGACTTACGAGGGTCACCATAATTTCGTAGGATACTGAATACATTTTTGTACGATATCACATGAACCCGTTCGTGAGAATGGATTGCAGACATTAACTTTTGCACATTTTCTTTCAACAATGGACGGTTACATTTTAAGACTTTGATAGTTTGCTATGTAAGGAAAGTTGACCTCTCTTTCAACACTAAAAACGTTCCCATGTATTGAAGCAAATAAACTAGTCTTAAGAACATCAGGGTCGGTTGAATCGGCTTTGCATGTTGAATCACCTCCTTTAGTCAGAGCTTTTGCCAAACACTGAAAATCATTTTCTCCAATACTGCTGCCTGCATAGAAACCTGACCATTGTCATCTGTAAGAGCATCCCAGAGCTTCCTTAATCTGTTCTTATCCTCCCATTGATAATACAATACATTTTTATGGTAATTGAAATCACATTTTACTCACAGCCACAGAGTAAAAAGTATTGCTGCCTGCCTACGCTCTTCAACCAAATGTAAGGTGAAGGAATACCATGCTGCAACAGCAGGGGTACAAAAAGGGTCGCTCCAAAAAATAAAATAGACTGTTGGTGTATAAGCGAATGCATGGGTGAGTGGAGAGGAGAAGAAAACAGGAAGAGGGCAGGTAGGGCTGTGCAATTAATCAAATTTTGATCGCAATTTTTATTTTGGCTCCTAACGATCAAATAAACAATGTAATTGAGAAAAACGATTATTTTGGCCATTACGTTTTGCAAGTAAACTTTTATTTTGTCTTGTGTTCTGAAGGGGAATTCAAAAAGTTCAACGGGAAAAGTATGAAGGGAAATTTCACAGTTCAATGTGTTTTCACTGTTGATTTGTTTAACTGTTTTGGATGTTTTTTAAGTTCAATAAATGCAACGTCTTTTCAAAAGTCAATGAGGAATCCCGTTAAATAATCATCATTTCAATATTGACCAAAAATAATTGTGATTATGATTGCTTCCATAATCAGGTTTCCCTATAAGAATAAGAAGGTATAAAAATATTGGTCATGAATGTGTCAGGTGCATGAGAGACGCAATATCCTTTTGAGTACTTCTGCTTGCACCTAACGGTCCACGTGCTGCAGCGTTGCTTCATAAAGTGCAAATTATTATTCTTCTGTGTGGAAAGGTGGTTTAGGTTTATTGCCTCTCTTCATTCCACTGAATATGCATAATCAATCCAGCGCTCCTGCTAGCAGAAGGTTGTAAATCTTTCCTCTTCAGGAAGCTTGCATGAATCATATATGTTGTGTAGTAGTGGGCAATGACTGAATGAAGCGGGACACGGGTCAGCTTAACAGGGTGTTATAATGACAAAGGGGAACATTAGCTAAGGAAATAAAGTCACTGAATCTCGGCCAAACGCGCTTATTTAATCCAGCAGAGCCAAAAACACCCACCTGATGACACTGAATATGCAATTAGATGGATATTACAGAACATGTTTCACTTGTTGACCCTCAAAGGATCAAGTAAGCGCCTTGTCTGTTCATCTAAATATATATCCTTGACTCTCAGCTGACTGAGACCATCGCCTACTGAAAATAAAACCCCTGCCTTTGCACTCTCACATCCCCAACATGAAGACCTATCAGGAATCCTGCATGGGTGGACATGTAGGCTTTCCTAGGAATGACATGGTCTGCTAAAGAGGAACCCCACCCTCGCTTTCTCCGGCATGCCAACACAGAGGAGAGTGGGCAGCGCTGAGACGGCAGCCTGCCGTGGGCACTGCCAGGCTTAAAGCTGCCCTGTCGTCATCAGAGGCTTGCAGAAAAGAACGCTGAGATTCACAAAAAAAAGAGAAAAAAAAGAAGAAAAAAAAGAGGAGGGGGATCGTTGCATTTAAATCCTCTCTCAACGCCCCCACATGTTTTAGCAAAGCATAAAAATCATTCACAGAGAGAGAGAAAGCGAAAAAGAAAAAGATAGAGGGAAATAGAGAGGAAACAGCTATTAGCAGCAGTAAGCAAGCTCAAGAGATCATAGTGAGGCAGCTCTAATCGCAGTAATGGTTTAAACCCTCATTCCATCCACCAGATGCAAGAAATGTCTACCAAAAAAACAAGGCTTTGAAAATCCCCCATGTCTAAGAATGTGCCCTGTGGCTATGGTCCTTACTAAAAAAAAAAAAAAAAAACTCCAACTCAACTTTTGGACTAACTATGAGGTAAACATAGCTTCTGTGGCCTGTGATGTTTACACCGACTACGTCGAGGAATGATGAGAATGTCTGTATCAAAATAAATGCACATAAGTATTTTTAAATGATCTGTAGTGTACATTAATGTCAAACATAAGAATGCTCTAGTGGATGCTCTAGTGGATGCACATAAGACCAAACTCTCTGCCCTCTAATATAAGTTCAATATTTAGTTAGTGAAAAAAAAAGAAACAAGAGACATCACTTTTCATTGAGTTGACTTACTTTCCAATAAACCAGATCATGTTTTCCTCCCATCACTGAATGGTATTTGGAGTAGTCAGACCCTCCTTCAGCGTGCTTTGGAGGAGGGCCTGGCAAAGCGAGACTATGTCTAACTAGACTAAAATATTTGACAACACACCTAACTTGAAAAACCATATTTCACGTTTCTTGTATTAATCATCTGTTCATTGGATCATTACGAATATGATATGTTTTAAAAGTAGCATGTAGTCACACGGCAAGAAAAAATAAATCACGTAGATCAAGGCTGCCCAGTTTGGGGCCCGCGGGCCAAGTGTGGCCCATGCTGTCTCTTTGTTTTGGCCCGCCACGGATTTGACATGCTCATGCTTATTCTCCTCTAATTTTGAAAGAAATGACTACAAAACGTACATTTTGTGCAGTTAAAAAGTACATAATCTGAGTTTAACGGCAATGTAAAGCACAGTGCTGGTAAACTTCCCATTTAAATTACATACGTACGTTTTATCTACGGAGAATGGCAAGAATTACGGAATTCTTCAACATCAACGTTTATTTTTGGCCCGTGGCCTTCCATCCAGATACATTTTGACCCTTCATATGAAAGAATTTGGGCACCTCTGCTGTAGATAAATAACAAATTTTGACGATTGATAATCGTTTTATAACCGCATGGTAGCCGTCTGAATCACGAGGTGCCTATAGATTCTCATCCTTACTAAAATCATGTCATCAGGCTGTTCACAGAGGACAATAAAAGCTCAATCAAACACAAAGTTCACGATGGTTTAAGAAGATGAAAGCTCACTAAAACATTAGTTGCACACATGGATGAGCTGACATGTAACCAAATATATACAGAGCGTTTTAATCCTTTCTAGTTCAGAGTTCTTTGGTTATTTTTGGAATCTTCTTAATTTCCACTTTTCTTTTATGATGTTCTGCAGGCAAAGGTTTATCTGTTTTCTGTCATGTAGCCAAGTTGTTTGGTTTTTCAAAGAGCTTCTACTAACATGAGAAACTCATGTAGCCCTTTATCTCTGTGAAAACAAATCCTAAAAGCATTTTGGCACTTACAGCAGATATTGCTGTTGAACTGAGACACTATGAGCGTATATTTTTAACAGGAAAGGTGTTACGGTAATACATCATTTTGCCATTTAGAAACAACTTTCAGCAGTCCATCATTAATCTGCATCTTTATATAACAATTAATAAATCAACAGTAATGTTTCTGCAGTCTAATGTAGGAAAATATCTTTTGTACAGGTATATCAGGATTTTACTAAAAATGAAATTGGATGATGACCAGTGCCAAGCATCTTCTTTGTTTCTTGAGCTGACTTCCTGACCAATTTATAACAGCACAATTTTAACTTCTAACTGAAGATATTTATCTTGTGAACCTAGAAGAAGTTCCAATTACAGCTTTGGCTCCTCACCTCTAGAAGTGTCTTCAAAAGACTGAAGTTAACAGATATTTCTGTCTCTTACTGAGAAAAGTCATCAGGTTGTGAGACTGGAGCAAGAAGCTGGGTTTTTCAGCTCAAACATAGACCTTAAAGGGTAACCACCATTTTTTTCAACCTATTTTCCTATGTTTTTGTGTGTAAGTGACTGATTGAAACAACGATCTTTGACATTGGTCCAGTATTAAGCAAGATCGCTGAAGTCGGCAGCGGCGAAACAAGCTACAATTTAAGTTAATAGGGCAATTGTCCAGCTTGTATTTACCTTCACAAAAGTGCTCATTTTGCCACGACAGTTCTCAGATTAATATTGTAAGTGTCTGACAACATTATGGGAAGGATCCCTTCAGAGATAGACCTTTAAAACCTCTTTGAGACCTTTCTGTTTAACCAGAAACAGCTCTGAAGTCGCTAGCGCTAAACCCACCAGACTCCATTTAAAAAACAATACTTTTAGCGTGTATAGAGCCAACGTATTTTTACATATAAATTGGTAAACTATGTGTTTATTTCAACCAAAACTAGAATTGTGATGGTTGGAAAAGTGAAAAGACGACCCAAAACGGCTTTTCATAGTTTTATTTTCTTTCTGTCGACTTTGAATGAAGTGTATTTTACGATGCTTAAATGACTGTTTATTTACATGGAGTCTGGTGGGTTTAGCGAACGCAATTTCGTGGATGTTTTTATGTTTAAAAAAGGATCTAATTCTTTAACAGAAAGGTCGACCTCCTTAGAAATCTTTTCCATAATGTTGTCAGACACTTAGAATATTAATCTGTGCCTGTCAGCGGTAAAACAAGCACTTTTGTGAAGGTAAATACAAGCTGCCCTATTAACTTATATTGTAGCTTGTTTCGCCGCTGCCGACTGCAGCGACCTTGCATAATACTGGACCAATGTCAAAGATTGTTGTTTCCATCAGTAACTTAGACCCCCAAAAAAAACAGTAGTTACCCTGTAATTTCCACAAAGACACTATTCATGAGGTCGCTGTTCTATGTCATTTTGGATATTACAATTAGGACTACAGGTCAAGAAAAGATGGTGAACATTTGTTGCTCTGCTTGGGTATGACCCATTTAATTGGTGTTTAATATTCAGAGAATTCATTGGCATTTACCATTTATTGTAACTAAATTCTAATCAGACTTATATTATGTATTCCCCTTTGAAACACTAGCTGTGTCCTTAAACTTTAAGCCTGTAGTTATTGTACAAACATGGCACAGTATTTCAAACCTTCACCAGGAAATGAAAACAAAAGCTTTATCTTCCACAGAGTTCTAGTGTTGCAGAGTTCAGAGGTTAATTTATTAATTAAACTAAGTGACTTAAAGTGCATGTCTTTTAAAACTTACATGGCAACCTTCAGCATTCTGTACTTCAAACTAATTACAATAAACAATTTTCAAAACATGTTCCCATGAAATAATATGGCCAGGTCTGTTTCATTTCCAATCCGTTTTACCACTTTGAACTTTATTTATGAGACTAATTGTAACCAAGTCATGTTGTAACAGTTTAGTCCCATTAGCCAATACATGTCCCACTTGCTTTTGAGGCTTCTGAGTATAATTAGGATTTCTAAAAATGCTTCACATACACACACACACACACACACGCCAGCTTTAGCTAACACATAAGTTTGAGTGTTGAATCACAGTTTGAACACAGAAATCTGCAGTTTCTGTGGCCCTTTGCTTTTGTTTTTGGTTATGAGCACCTATTTAGAAGCGAGTTTATGGGACTACTGCCCATTGCGCCCCATTACAGTTACGTCGCAGTAATGAAGTGGGTGTTGCAGTGGGTGGATTTGAAACTGAGCGGCCACTATTCTGTATTCTTGCTACTGGGTACAAGGGCTGAGTGGCAGAGAATAGCAGCAGCGCTGGCAGCATGGCACAGGGACAGAAAGCATGGTGGACAAGCGGACCAACCACAGAACCAACGGCAACAATATGATCCTTCAACAGTGTGCGCTTACTTAAGTGTCAGGAGAAATGGAGAATTACATTTCAAAGCCCAGTAAATAAAGTTTGTATTGATTTAATCTAACGTGTAATCTGTTTTGCTGTCTGACACGGATTCTGGCAATAAAAGAGAATCATGTAAGACAGCATTATAGATAATACGACCATAGATCAAATGGAGTTTGGGCAAGAGAAGGGCAATAGATCATGTTCAAGCCAGACTGCTTAGCTCTGGAATTCATAAACTACTTCCTAAATCGAGGTGGCTTTCAATTTAAGTTTTCAATTTATAGATATAGGATTTGGTGCGCGCTTGATGCAATTTCATTGTCAACTTCAGCAGAGGTTCTATAGATTGGGAGCTGTGTCTCTCTCAATTTGTTGCTCAACAATAAAAGAACATGATCCACTGAAAAATACACATATAGATAAATTAATCTTACACATCTTAATGAAGCTCTGTGATAATTTTTATATCTGGCATGATGAGAGTAGGTATTTTCAGAGGAACATACTACATGTTAGGGCTGCACATTGTATTTGTGATTGTTCAAATCTAAATCGCGATAACAATTTGATTAACTGCACAGCCCTACAGTGTTTTCCCTCGCTTTGTGGAAGACTTTGGTGCATGTATTTAGTGTATAGGTGTCCTTTTCTCAAGAAAATGTTATGTTTTTCAATTTATTTATTGTTAAACTGCAATTTTCCCATACATTTTGTGTCTCTTCATGGGTTTTTACGTCTCCTTGTAGTCGTGTTGCGTCTCTTTTTGGTCATTTTTGTTTTCTTTGGGGTTGTTTTGTCTCTCTTTGGTCATTTGGCATTTCTTTGTAGTCGATTTTTGTCTCTTTGTGGTAGTTTTGCGTCTCTTTATCACATCATTTTTGGACCATTATTATCTCCATATCTGTGTCTAAAACATTGGAAAAGCTAGAGCAGATAATAAATAAATACCACTCAAAAAGCTTAAAATCAAACTTGCAAAAGAAGTCCAACTACAATCATTAGATCTGAGAAAACTCTTTCAGTGACATTCATTTGGCTTAGGTGGTGCCCAAAAACGGCTCGGGTGCTGCACCTAAACATTTTAATGGCAGGAAAACCCTGCTACATGTCTTTGAGCCCTACTTGATTTACTGTCGACCCATTTCCCAAACATGTTTCTCTTTTCAGTTTATGCAGTATAAAAGTTATTTATGAGCTGTAATGTTAATGCCATTCTCTTCTCAAAAGCATTTCCTTTGTTTTATCATCACCAAAGTCATTCTGACATTGCAGTTTATATATTCTTAAATCATATTTAGCACAAGCATAGTATGGATGTCTTATCTAAATCTAATATGGCACTCAAACTTCAAACTGTAGTGTTACTGCTTTACTTTCAATGACAGCCTACTCTTTAAGATAAATTAAATACATGTAGCTATATATATTTTAATCTTAGGGTGATGGTTTTCTCTTCAGTCTTTATATAAATAAGTAATTAATTTAGTAAACCACTGAAGAATATTGATTTATACACTGGTGCTCTAACACACACACACAGCTTTGTGTTCTGTCTGATGTAATTTAATTTAATAACTGTAATGCCACCGAACTGAGGATGGAAATGTCTAAACAGAGATTACAGAGATTTATCAGTCAAAATAAGTCACTGAATTATGAACGTTAATGACAGTATTATCTTCTCTACAATGTATGTTATCTGACGTTCTGGATAGTATAAATTGTGGATAGGACATTACTTTGGTTTATCAGTAGTTCAGCTAAAGACTTACAAGTATGATGTGCTAGCACCACCCTCTGGTGACAGAGATTACTACAGTGTATCAGTAATCAGAACAGGTAATGCAGATAATACAAAGTGGCACAGAAGCTCAAAGCTAGAGAGAACAGCCTGACATTTTAAAGGGCTCATATTATGCTCATTTTCAGGTTCATAATTGTATTTAGAGGTTATATCAGAATAGGTTTACATGGTTTAATTTTCAAAAAACACCATATTTTTGTTGTACTGCACATTGCTGCAGCTCCTCTTTTCACCTTGTGTGTTGAGCTCTCTGTTTTAGTTACAGAGTGAGACATCTCACTTCTGTTCCGTCTTTGTTGGGAGTCGCACATGTGCAGTAGCTAGGTAAGGACTACTAGCCAGTCAGAAGCAGAGTATGAGGGCGTGCTCTGACAGTACCTAGGTAAGGACCAGTAGCCAGTCAGAAGCAGAGTATGAGGGCGTGCCCTGACAGTACCTAGGTAAGGACTACTAGCCAGTCAGAAACAGAGTATGAGGGCGTGCCCTTATAGTACCTAGGTAAGGACTACTAGCCAGTCAGAAGCAGAGTATGAGGGCGTGCCCTTATAGTACCTAGGTAAGGACTACTAGCCAGTCAGAAGCAGAGTATGAGGGCGTGCCACGCTAGCAGCTAGGCGAGCATTATAACGTGTGTTACAAAGTGACCACGTTTGTCTCTGAAGTAAAGGCTGGACTACAATAGAGCTGTTTGGAGCAGTTTGTGAACAGTGTTTTCTGTTGGAGATGGTAAGTCCCTTTGGGGTGGACTTTGGGCTTTTTCACTTTGGAAGCCTATTACATGCAAAAAAAAAGATATATAACACAATAAAGGTTATGGGAAAATGCCAAAAAGGATAATATGGGGTGGCAGTAGCTCAGTCTGTAGGGAGTTGGGTTGGGAACTGGAGGATCACTGGTTCAAGTCCCGGACCAAAAAAGTACAGAGTGTGGATTGGTAGCTGGAGAGATCCCAGTTCACCTCCTGGGCTCTTGAGCAAGACACCCCGGGTGCTGGTCCAGCACTGGCAGCCCACTCACTCTGACATGTCTCCATTTGTGCATGAATAGGACCTGAGCATGTGTGTGTATTTCAGACCTGTGTGTAGTGAGTGTAAATTGTAATTTCCCCACTCGGGATCAATAAATAAAAATATGACCACTTTAAAAATTACTGAGTTCATGCTTATACTTTTAAAGAAAAATGCTGTTAACCTTTTGTTTCTTTTGACAGTAACGTAAAGCCTGTTCTGTTGAGGTAGAGATGCAGCTGGTTTGATCTATCACTGCACTCTAGTGTTAACAATAAGCATGTGCATGTTTGCCAAATAACAGAATATACACAAAGACAACATTTCAGTAGTAGTTTAGTACAATGTCAAAATGTACCCTCTTTGTCTGAGTTGCTTTGTTTAATGAGAAAGACCTTTAACATTAACCTTTTAAAGTCAAGTAAAAAAGGTGTTAAACAATGTAAAATTTAATTTGCAAAACTTTAAGCAGATCAGACCATTTCTGACAGTTAATGCCGGCAAGATGTTTTACACTCGATGATATTTTCTTGCATTGAGTATTGTTGTACTGACTGGTCACTTACAGGTATAAAACACTTTAACAAATACAATTACTATTCAAGAAAGCTATAAAAGTGTTTGATAAAAAAACCAACTCACATTTAATCATCATAACATTCTAAAAAATATAATTTCTTAAGCTTTGAGAATTTTAAAAGTTTCAAATATGCTTTGTTTTTTAAGGCTTTGTATGGGCCTGATTAAAGGGGACAGTGAGGTGTCATATAAATTTAGTTGACCACATTTTGACAAACTGTGCTGTCAGTAAAGATATGTAAATATTGGAATAGCCGAGCATGTGCAGTAAGGGTGTGCCCTCCATATCCTACTTTTAAGACTCATCTCAAACAATGGCTCAAAGCAAAACAAGAACTGTGCTCACTTTTTACTTGACATGTTGCATAATGTATTTTGTCCTCTTCTACTTGTCTATTGTATCTATATCTTGCTACTTGTAATGTTCTGTTTTTGTTACCTACAGATGTTAATTAGCATTCTTGCTAACTCCGGCATGTTGACATCTTGAATTACTACTAATGTTCATTAAAGTGCTCTGCTCTCTTAAATCCTCTGTTCTATCAAAGAAAGAAACAAACAAAGAAACAAACAAAAAAGGCAGACACAAAGAGATGAGGATTTCTTTTTAAATCTGACGTACCGATGTACCAATGGGTGTCAGTTTAGAATCTGTCAAATATATTTGTGTTCTGTGACAGTTCAGTCAACTATTTAATAAGAAAAAAGTGGTAACTGTTCTCTTATTTAATAACCCACAGTTGTTTAATTATAATAACTGTGCATGTAAATACCGGTCTACTAGAATTATTTGATTACTCTGACGTGCCACAACACAAACAACACAAACAACACACACACACACACACACACACACACACACACACAAACACACATCTTACTGTTCGTGCTCCAGGGAAGTATACATTTGGTGCATTCCAAACTGTGCTCATCTTTTCTCGAAGGTCCTTTGAAATTACGAGGCACTCATCAACATCCAGCTCTGGATAGACGACCTCTAGTCCACCTCTTTATTGAAAAGACATAAAAGATTAAACTCAGGCTGCGGTTTTGTATAACATTCTGTATCGAGGGCAAAGTGAACACCTATCACACCTTCAGATAAACATAGTCAACTTATTTAAAAAGGTTCCCATAGTGCCATTAGCAGATGCTTCAGTGCAACATTAAGTGAGCAAATAAAGGTTCAGTTCAAACCCTTCCCTCTTTACCGGGTTACTTTTATGTATGGTTTACCTATCATTGTAATGACACTATGATCACAGCTCCCTGATGCATTATGGGCTACTTACTGACAGAAAGAAGCATCCAGAGAGCTCAGGGCGTCTGGTGTTGCTTCCACACCACGGTAAAGCCCCAAAACACAGGCACATAAGACCAGAAACGGCACCGGCACAGCCTGCAGAACAACAGTGTTCGCTATTAGTCAAGGAGTACGGCTGCACGATATGATTAAAATGTCTAATTGTGATTATTTTTGACTGATATTGCAATTGTGATACGATTCCAGATATTTTTTTTTTAATCATTATTCTCATTTTATTGAAAACTGTTCTATTGTGTAGGACAGGATTTGTAGGCCGGAACCTCTCTGCAGCACCACAATGTTTCATTCAGAACGGTTTGACACAGTAGCTGTGTTTGAAACCGTTCCCTATCACGGAAATAGTTCCCTATATGATGTGTTCGTAATTTTTTTAGTGGTGTCTGAATTCTTCCCGTTTAATTTCATTCACTATATAGTCCACTATAAAATACCCGCAATGCACTGCTAATTTTACTGTACATAAGATGTACCCTACATTTTACTCCTGTATACCCACAATGCAACACAGCCGTGTTGTTCCTCAGGAGAAGAAGAAGCAGAAGGACCGGCGAAAACTGAAACGGAAAGATGGAGCGGGCTTTGGTTTCTAAACAGTGGAAATGTAACATGCAACATATATAATAAACATCCTTTTATCATTCTCCTGAGTGCTCGGTTTGTTTTAGGGACGTATTAGAGGTATTTTCGTTTTGGTTTGTTTACATGTTGCTGGGCGCACCCGCCTCCGATACTTTCAGTGAGTGTCCAAAATCGTGTTTGGTCGTTCCCTATATAGTTCACTATTTAATAAACACCATATAGGGAATAATGAGTGAGTGAATGAGGGAACGGTTTCGAACACAGCTATAGTTTACCTTTAACAAATATTGTGCCCCCCTGTGATTTAGATAATGCACTAGTCCATACTGTGATTTTGATAAAATTGCAATTAATTGTGCAGCCCTATCAAGGAGTCATTATTTTCAACAGACAAATGAGTTGTGTTTGTTTAAATATGTTAGATTTAAATAGTGTAGCCCTTTGCCAAGCGATACAGTCCGGCTGACACCCTAGTGCTCACACTAGTCATGTTTCCATCTAATGTCAAATGGATTTTTAAAATGTCGCAAAAAAAGAAAAATACGAATTAGAAGCGTTTCCATCAACTGGTTTAGAGCGAATAAACTAGACTACACAAAGCGTAGTTTCATCACAAGTTGACGTTATGCATGGTTGTAGATTGCAAACCGTCTTGCTAAATCAAAGAGTTTAGAAGCGAAGTTCTTTGGCTAAATGGAGAGAGGTAACATTGTACAAGTTGGCCACCTGTGCAGAATGGGGTTGTGGCAGAGCCTTTTGGTGTCAGCAAGACATCCGTTCACCGACTGTCTTTGGATGTGAGATGGTCACACTTAGGGCTGGGCGTTGTGGAGAAAATCAGATATCACGATATTCTTGACCAAATACCTCAATATCGATATTGCGGCGATATTCTAGGGTTGACAATTGGGGCTTTAACAAAATATCTTCACACTTAGATTTTTGATAAATAATCATCAGTAATGTGGACATAATGTCTAAGTGGGGAAAAGGCAAATAATAGAACATTTGTCTCCAAGATTATGTCCCAGGGTCTGCCGTCTGATAGGGTTTTTGCTTTTGGATATTTTATTACATCAAGTGTACGGTACAGTATGAAACCCGTGACCAACATAGCCACACAATATGTCATTGTGTTACTTATGGATGGAATAATAACGTCAGTGGCAATAAATTATTCCCCTTCTTGCTGGGATCCCCTTGGAACCCCCTCATGACCCTTTGGGGGTCCCCGGACCCCACTTTGGGAACCATTGGACTAGACAACACATCACTCTGCACTACTCTGCAGTGATGAGAAGAATCCTAGTTTACTTAACAATGGGTCTTAATTGGTCAATGTCGGTGTTAAATTACAATATTCAAAAATGTGTCACGCGCGTTAATTTACTCCAACTGAAGGGGACACGCGTCAAGACATGTATTACGTGCTGCTAATGCGTTTCTATATTTAAAGTTGAACTTAATAGTAACATTTGGCTAACTTCCTCCTGCAACAAGAGAGAGGGGCACACAGCGCCCTTTCGTATCATTACTTTCAGTTTATTTTTATTCCATGGTAACTAAATTATCTATACTTATATTGAAATGACACAAGAAGACTGAAGACAATTTTAGACGTAGCACATTACACAAATTAGCTTAAAGTTAGCCTGCACCTGCTTTTAGCTTGTTTATGATATGCAGTGTATATAGTAGCCTATCACTTTAACCTTACACGAGACGCTATTTTTTTCAATGCTTCAAGTGTCAGTTGAGACGGAGAGCAGACTTTAAATTAAATATCACTGCATGAAAACTACAGTCTTCGTACGGTAGGTACATTCATTTTTAAATAACATTACCATATCTCAGAAGAAGTTGTCCACTTGTGTTTTGCTGCAGGTTTCCTCTTCTGGTTCACGCGCAGTTGCTGCTGCAGCCTCTGCGCAGTGCACGAGCCTATAACATTACCTACTGACCTGTGTTGCAAAAGTCAAAGACTTTAGGACGGGACCGTGGTAAAGTTGGTTTTATATTGGACGTTGGATATTCGACACATTCGAAATATCTATTATACAGCTTACCCTTTCAACCTATTCATGTCAAACCACTTGTGATGAACTCAACTAACCCCCCTACACATTGCACAAAGCTTCTTTTTTCAAAAAACCCATCCTTTAATTTTTTAAATATTTTTTAATGTAAAGAAATGCCATAAATCTATTATGCGGCCTGACCTTTTGACCTATTCATGTCAAACCACTTGTGATGAACTCAACTAACCCCCCTACACATTGCACAAAGCTTCTTTTTTCAAAAAAAAACATCCTTTAATTTTTTTAATATTTTTAAATATAATTTTGTTTTATAAATCTATTATGTGGCTTGACCTTTTGACCTGTTTTTTTTTTTTTTTTTAAAGAAGCTTTGTGCAATGTGTAGGGGGGTTAGTTGAGTTCATCACAAGTGGTTTGACATGAATAGGTCAAAAGGTCAGGCCGCATAATAGATTTATAAAACAAAATTATATTTTAAAAATATTTTAAAAATTAAAGGATGGGTTTTTTGAAAAAAAAAGCTTTGTGCAATGTGTAGGGGGGTTAGTTGAGTTCATCACAAGTGGTTTGACATGAATAGGTCAAAAGACATTTACCTGGGTAGACCTGTGAACCGGGTCAGTGTAACAGTCCCTTATGCATAGTCACTGGAAAGACCCCTAACACTGCCAACTCTTACTCCCAAAACAATAGGACATAGCCTACCTTTTTTTTTTTTTTTTACATTTCAAATCAATTTTATATTTACTGAAACTGAACTGTATAAAACAATGGAGCAGGTGAAAGTGTTTGAGCATGATACATTCCTAAGACTTTACACAATCGCCCGAAATATATTTTACTTCGATATTATATTTGACAAAAAGCGACTTACAATTGCTATATGTAGAGGTCGTACGCCTCTGGAGAAACTAGTGGGAATTTAACCCAGATCTGCCGCACCAAATTGGCATGTGTCATATCCACTGGGGCCATCACCACCCCATGGATAGTATTGTAGCTGAATTTGTAGAACGCTGTGTGGACTAGCCAGACCCTCCTCCGCAGCGCTGTGGAGGTAGATCTGGCAAAGCGAGACTGTAACATTACCAATGCTCAAACTCCTGGTGGCCCTGAGATTTTATTGCCAGCTATTATTTGGCCATATTGCTTCATTAATTCGGTTAAAAAAAATTTGGGAGAAATTTGAGTTTCTCTGCTGACTCAAACAGTAAGTAAGTAACGTTTTGATTCAAAAGTCAGTTAACCTAAAAAGTTTTGAACAATGTGAGGTTTTGTTAACGAATAGCTACAGGCATACCTGTATGTTGTGTTGCATGTCATTTGTGAGAATTTACACATAAAGTTGTGGGGGAAAAGTAATAGCTACAGGCTAGCTAACTGACATTTTAGCTAGCAAGAAATACAGGCTTTATAGAGGATCTTTGGGCTAACTACTGACCTGTTAAAGGTCCAATGTGTAGGAATTTCTCCCATCTAGCTTGAGATCATATATCACAATCAACTCTCTGCACCAAGCAGTTCAAAGTAGGTATTACAGCTACAGTAGCCTTCACGCTTCAAAAAGCCGGTCTCTTGCTCTTTTCAATATCCTTTTTCTTTTTCTGGGCGAAGAAGAAGAAATTTGGATTTTGAATACGTGTGGTCTTCCATGTTTCCTCCTGGGAAGCTACGATACCCATTAGCAGCATTAGCAGCACCTGTGAGTTTATCATGTGACAGCGAAAACGCCAAAGGCGGAGCAGTATGTCCTGTATGTCCCTTACCGGCTAACGTATTTCAAGATGGCGAATGAATATGGAGCGTCTATCCCAGTTCATGCACATGCAATTGTAACATTTCAAGCCAAAAGGAATACTTGGAATTGATGGTGGAGGTAAATATTCATGAAAAGGACAAGTTTGTGAACGGGCAACACCGATTTTGATAATGAACAACTAAATACGTTACACACTGGACCTTTAAAGTGCACTTATTATTCTCATTTTCAGGTTCATAATTGTATTTAGAGGTTATATCAGAATAGGTTTACATTGCTGCAGCTCCTCTTTTCACCCTGTGTGTTGGGTTCTCGGTTTTGAGACATCTCACTTCTGTTCCATCTTTGTTGGGAGTCGCACTAGTCAGACGCAGAGTATGAGGACGTGCCCTGACAGTACCTAGGTAAGGACTACTAGCCAGTCAGAAGCAGAGTATGAGGGCGTGCCCTGACAGTACCTAGGTAAGGACTACTAGCCAGTCAGAAGCAGAGAATGAGGGCGTGCCCTGACAGTAGCTAGGTAAGGACTACTAGCCAGTCAGGAGCAGAGTATGAGGCTGTGCCCTGACAGTACCTAGGTAAGGACTACTAGCCAGTCAGAAGCAGAGTATGAGGGTGTGCCCTGACAGTAGCTAGGTAAGGACTACTAGCCAGTCAGGAGCAGAGTATGAGGGCGTGCCCTGACAGTACCTAGGTAAGGACTACTAGCCAGTCAGAAGCAGAGTATAAGGGCAAGCCCTGACAGTAGCTAGGTAAGGACTACTAGCCAGTCAGAAGCAGAGAATGAGGGCGTGCCCTGACAGTACCTAGGTAAGGACTACTAGCTAGTCAGAAGCAGAGTATGAGGGTGTGCCCTGACAGTAGCTAGGTAAGGACTACTAGCCAGTCAGAAGCAGAGTATGAGGGCGTGCCCTGACAGTACCTAGGTAAGGACTACTAGCCAGTCAGAAGCAGAGAATGAGGGCGTGCCCTAACAGTAGCTAGGTAAGGACTACTAGCCAGTCAGGAGCAGAGTATGAGGGTGTGCCCTGACAGTACCTAGGTAAGGACTACTAGCCAGTCAGAAGCAGAGTATGAGGGTGTGCTCTGACAGTAGCTAGGTAAGGACTACTAGCCAGTCAGGAGCAGAGTATGAGGGCGTGCCCTGACAGTACCTAGGTAAGGATTACTAGCCAGTCAGGAGCAGAGTATGAGGGTGTGCCCTGACAGTAGCTAGGTAAGGACTACTAGCCAGTCAGGAGCAGAGTATGAGGGTGTGCCCTGACAGTACCTAGGTAAGGACTACTAGCCAGTCAGAAGCAGAGTATGAGGGTGTGCCCTGACAGTAGCTAGGTAAGGATTACTAGCCAGTCAGAAGCAGAGAATGAGGGCGTGCCCTGACAGTAGCTAGGTAAGGACTACTAGCCAGTCAGGAGCAGAGTATGAGGGCATGCCCTGACAGTAGCTAGGTAAGGACTACTAGCCAGTCAGAAGCAGAGAATGAGGGCGTGCCCTGACAGTAGCTAGGTAAGGACTACTAGCCAGTCAGGAGCAGAGAATGAGGGCGTGCCCTGACAGTAGCTAGGTAAGGACTACTAGCCAGTCAGAAGCAGAGAATGAGGGCGTGCCCTGACAGTAGCTAGGTAAGGACTACTAGCCAGTCAGAAGCAGAGTATGAGGGCGTGCCACGCTAGCAGCTAGACGAGCATTATAACGTGTGTTACAAAGTGACCACGTCTGTTTCTGAAGTAAAGGCTGGACTACAGTAGAGCTGTTTGGAGCAGTTGGTGAACAGTGTTTTCTGTTGGAGATAGTAAGTCCCTTTGGGGGGGACTTTGGGCTTTTTCACTTTGTAAACCTATAACATGCACAAAAAAGATATATAACACTATAAAGGAAAGGGAAAAAGCCAAAAAGCATAATATGAGCACTTTAAGGAATAGCTGCAGGCTAACTAACTGACTTTTTATCTAGCTAGTAAACAATTTATTTTGAATGTTTTGTTAAAAAAGACTGACGCGAGTTCACACATTGCTCCTTTTTTATTTAGTAAATATTATTTACACATTTTCAAGAACACATGCTACAGAATTTCAGATGTACAGCTCCTAAACAATAAAAACAGCTCTTGAGAACAAAAATACCTGACGACGAAGGAAAATGTCATACAGGCTTTGAACACTGAGAAAACATTCAAGTTTGTTTCTTTATATGTTTATTTATATTTCATTTTTTTCATTTTTTAACCATTTCTGAACAAGGCCTCTTAAACTATGCAGTAGTGATTGTGCAGCATATTTAATATATTCCTGGTGCTGCTAAAGCTCTCCCTTTGGTTTGTGCTTCTCTGCAGCGGTGAAATTAGCACCCAAACGTATGGAAAAGGGCCCCAGTGACAACTCCTTTATAATTTAATATCTAATTCTTTATTTATTCTTTTTACCTGATGTTGTCTACATATCTAATAATGGTGCTGCTATACCATCTAATGTTATTTTAATAGAACCTGGTGCTACAAAGCAGTGCAAGTTTGTAATTTCAAAGTCAGACATTTTTTATTTACATTTGAGTTGTTACAGCTAACTTCCAATAGCCACCCTGTCTCGGCATTTTGTAATTATGCAGACTCCAAAAATCGGATATCATTAGCATAAAGCTTCTTTTAAAATAATGGAACAGATTTTAATCCCTGCATTCATTTCATGGTTAATGTCAGAAATTGATGTGTTGTCGTGATGTCAGTCTAGTGCGGCCTTGACGGTCAGAGTCTTTAATTATTTTTGTGTTTACGGCTTTGAGAAGCACATAAACCCTCCGCAGTGTTCAAACTAAAGCACACTCATCCATCGATCAAACTAATTATGGATTTATGTACATTTACAGAGACGCACACAACCTAGAGAGCACCATGGTAACTGAACAGAGAGCAAACAAACTAGTAACCACAGTAACACTAGTTTACATTTTCGATACCACGCTGTACATTAAGGCATGAGGTGTTGTTGATGCAAAACATCAGCAGAAGACTCATTGAAAAAATGCAATGCACTCACACCACTAAGGCAAATGATAACACTATAGACTCTCCTGCTGTTAAACGATTATATTAAACTATATTTTGTGTGAAAACTGGACATTATTATTTATAAGACCGAGGGTCTAATAAATGAAAACATTCAGAATTAGGATAAAGCTGGCTCTAAAAGAGGCTCATCCTTCTATCGGCCTGATGTCTGACCATGTGTGCCAAAAGATTTGATCGATTAAGATATTTAAAATGACTTTAAAATGAATCTTATGTTTACTCAGCAATAGACACAAGTTAATGTAATTGACAACAATTTAAAGCTACTGCTTAGAGCACCAGCACCACTACTCTATAGCTATATCTTACACTTTAAATGACAATTAATAAACTTTATCTATTTCGGCGAGCCCTGTTCATGCAGTCTAGGTATTAGATCAGGAGTTCATACAAGCAAGAAATACATTTTTTCACTGAACGGATTCATACCACTTAACCGTCTAAACTGTTTGTTGAGCTCTAAATATATGTTTTAGGATTAAAGCTAGCCTTTCTTGAACATATGCTGCCATCAGAAATGACATTTTTGCTAACAATGGCATGTTTTATGTTTGCACCCAGGCTGTTCTCATGAACCATTCTTAACGTATGTATTCCACGAATTTATTACGGTATGCGCCACGATGACTGCCGATGTAGAAGAGCGCGAATAAACCGCATAGGGAGGAATTTGGGGTGGATGGGTGGGACATAAAACACAGGGCTTTCAAGCAGGGGAGTGGAGTTCGTGTCCCGGAAGACTTTCGCCCAGGAAATGGGTGTTAGTGTCCCGGGAGAACTACTTTTAACCCAAACCACAATCTTTTTTTCTAATCTTAACTAGTCGTTTTGGTGTCTAAACTTGACTGCCATCGCCACATGATGGTCACCTTTTATCGGTTAAACTAAACTGCAACAGCCGCTTGAAAGACCGGGATCTCACGGCGCTCTGTACCCGGCTCACAGTCACCTTTTCTCGGCTAAACTGACCTGTAAAGACCGCTAAACTCAACTGTCATGTTACCGAAGTCCCTGTAATGATAATATCATACGAATTGTTGTGCATAGGTTTTCGAACGCTGTCATATGAACCCGTTCATGAGAATGCCTTGGTGTACCACAAGTCTTTATAATGTCATTTATCTAAACATTTGTCTACTTTAATTTGCGCTCTAATCTTTTTTTTTACTATTAGCCAAAACTATAAGTTAGTTTGAACTGCCTGTAATTTGCTTGGAAACTACAATATATAATAGCTGTAACTGGAGGTCAGCACAATGAGCGTTTGAGTTTTACTTTTTTCCCCAACAACAGTTTGTATAGCTGCACAGAAACTAAATGCAAGTCAAGTGTATATTCACTTCATGTATTACTGAGTAATACTTCAATTCTGCTCACTGCCTGCAGTGCACAACATTAGGTAAAACAGCACATTAAAGTGATGCCAGTTACTTGTAGTTCGTCTGACATTTTGTACAATTGACAATACTACCCATCTACACTGAGCACCATGCTTACAAATCCAAATAACGCTGCAGCGCATACTACAATCAATCAACGGTAGAGGACATTCTTGAACATTTACTGTGAGCTGTGCAAAACAAATCAATGATCCGATCTAAACATCTTCACAATCTTTTTTTGAAACGTTTAAAATATCATGGTCTTGTATTCTCCACAGTTTTTTTGTGTGTTTTATTTTTAATTTGCAGCAGCGTGTCATGATGACACCATGCTGTCTTTAGTGCCGCTCACCAGGATGCTGCTACTGGAGGTTCTTGTGTGTCCAAAAAGAGAAGAGAAGAGTCCAAAAAGTGCTTAAGGTGTATAGAAGAGTATGGATGACTTCACCTAGGCATGAGGAAGCCTCCTGCATGTACAAGTCTTTACACAGCCAACTGGAGACGGTCCATCCTCTGATCCACTAAAATAAATCTCTAAAAAGGCCAAATGAGCATGAAGTGTATATGATGAACATGTGGACGCCTCAGCTCTGGAAACGCTGCTGTCGACTCGGAGATGCATTATGTGTTGCTTTCCACTGGACAGTGATCAAGGTGATTGAATCATTCAATGTAAAACTGAGGGACTCAGGAAACGTGTGTGCTAACAAGCCTCATCAAGCAACACATCTTCACGATCTGGTTTGTTTTTGCTGGCTTTTTTACAGAAAATACAGATATTTTCCTTGGTTTGGGATCTATTGTGTCTCTTGTGGACACTGAATGCATGTAAACCAAAGCCCTTTGGTGACAAGACGCCACAAATATCAAATACAAGATCACAATACGTTAACGCTGAGCGTTTATGGGAACATAGACTGTGTATAAAGATGGACGACAGGTCTCCACTTCCTCCCGCTGTACAAAAGTGAAGCCAAAAGTATCCCAGATATGGGCGCCGCCATCTTGTAATTTTGGAGCTAGAGTCTGCACCGTAGTGATTGGGCGGTGGAGCCGCGGTATCGAAGTCCAGCCCGGAACAATCGCGAGTCAATCCCAGCTGTTAACCATAACGTTTAACCCATCAAATAACTAATAAAAACCAAACTTATCAGAAAAATAAACACTTGAACAAACATCAGCGTGATCAGCAGGGCCACACGGAATCTGCTGACTAGTGTTAATTTTGTCACCTATTTTTAATTTAGTCTTAGACTTGTGCCAAAAAATTTTGTTAGTCAAGTTTTAGTCGACTAAAAGTCTCGTAATTTTAGTCTGGTTTTAGTCAAAAGAGAACTCAAGGTATCTTAGTCAAGTTTTAGTCGACTAAAAGTCTCGCCATTTTAGTCAAGTTTTAGTCAAAACATTTCAGTCAAATAGTTATAAAAATAAATAAATTATATAAAGTTATATAAATATTGAGCCTCTTCCTTATTTCACCAGTTAACGACAAAAACAACCAACGCATGGGAAAAGGATATTTTACAATAAAATAAATGCAGCTCGAAACTGGCGAGGCGTATTTTAAGTGAACGCAACATGTGTTGTTTTTCAGACAACGGCAGCTGCAGACTGTCGTACGTCTCGTGTTGGAATCCTACATGGTGAAATAGAGACAAACTTTTACACAGTTTAGCTGTCAGCATTGTAACCCTTTTATATATGTCAATGATTGTAACCGTGTTTACTCCAACTGCTAGCTAACGGTATGCTAACGTTACCTGCTGCCAAGTGTAGTGTTAACTAGCTAACGGTATGCTAACGTTACCTGCTGCCAAGTGTAGTGTTAACTAGCTAATGGTATGCTAACGTTAACTGCTGCCAAGTGTAGTGTTAACTAGCTAACGGTAGGCTAACGTTAACTGCTGCCAAGTGTAGTGTTAACTAGCGCCCCGTGCATCAGAGAGCATCAGAGAGAAGCGCAGGCTATTCAGTCCGGTAGATAACGGTCGTTAGGGCACCTGTCGGTGCCGTAGCACCGGGTCTCGGTAACAGCTGAATATTCTATCTCATGATGAAAAAGTAGAGACAATTGTAAACGAAAATGAAGAGAGATTTTATGCAAAACATTTTAGTCTCGTCTTTTTTCGTCAACAATAATGCATGTTAATTTAGTCTTAGTCAGCGTTTTTGGACATTGGCGCAGTCTCATCATCGTCTCGTCTTAGTCATGGGAAAAAGGTCATTGACGAACATATTTAGTCTCGTCTCGTCTGACGAAATTAACACTACTGCTGACGCTGAATTCCTTGCAGATTTTAAACAAAAATAAAAATGCTGTTAACACATGTCCACCTGCAGAGAAAAAGAGGCGGTTAAATTCCACAGATTTTCATTCTAGATCACCGCTGAAAACGGTAAAAATAAAAACTACCTAGAATGACAGAAACCTTAGGCAAAAAATTATTTCACATGTTTTTTGATTTTTTTAGTTTGGCCCATGTCCAGTCGCTAACATGGAGGGGGTGGAGTTTATGACCTGTACTGCAGCCAGCCACCAGGGGGCGATCCAGATATGTTGGCTTCACTTTTACAGTCTATGCGTTAACCCCTGGTCCAGACTCACATCACTTTTAGCGGTGCAAGCCGTGCACAAACTATCAACAATAGAATGACTGTACACAGATAAACAAGAGTGGAACTTGACAACATTTTCCTTTATGCTTACACGATCATAATCAGCAGGTTAGAGTTCAACGCGACTTCAATAATGGATTCCTGGCAGGGCATACTATCGTTGCATCCTGTTTATAAGATCATACTGTACACACAGTTTGGTAGATAGATTGTACAAACACTTAAGGGCAAAGTGTTATATCTCTGAGACGGAGTAGTTGAGTGTGTTGAGTTGCTGGTTGTTGCAGCTGATAAGCAGCACTTGGTAATCACTTCAGGTTAATTGATGATAATTACGATCACAGGTGGAAAGTTCTGTGCCAGCAGAGTCCTATAAATTTGAAACTTAAAAACTCAGTGGAACATACAACCATCAATATGTGTATGTCAGTGAAGTTCATACCACTGAGGTTCTTGTACACCAAGCTAAAAATCTAAGGAACAATTACTTTAACTGCCAGATAGAGCTGACCGTGCAGACCTGGAGGAGTGCTGTTTGACTGCAGCGGCAAACAAACAGGACGAGAGACTGAGTGCCTGAATAATTGGGGCGTACCTAGCCAGCAGTGTTAACCTTCTTTTGTATCTTTAACAACTCGCCACCACCACACTGAAGTGCATCAGTGTGGACCTGGCCTTACCGCTGGGTCAGATGACAGCGGATGAACCAGAAGAAGGAGAGTTTGAGTTAGGGGAGGAAGGAATGTTCCAGAAGAGCCACTTGCGTTTACATTGCCGTCTCTGGTACAGGTAGTCCTCCTTGTCGCGCTCTTTGCGTGCTCTTTGGTAGTGGTCATCCTCTTTCAGATACCACACAGGTGGCCAGCGATGTTTCTCAAAGTAATCTTGGTTCTCTGCATCAGAATAAACTGTCTTAGGGATTTGAAAAGGCTACGTAGGAATTTCAATTGTCCATTTTCAATAGTCCATTCCCCTTACATTAGTTTTTGCATTTCAACATGGTCATAACACAAAATGCTGCACATACATACTGTTTAGGTAGGAAGAAACAGATCTGAAGTGATATTTGCATATTTTTCACAATAATAATTGTGCTAGAAAACATTACAGAGGAAATCTTATACCGTATCGTGTATACATTGTTAAAACTATATTTTACATAAACCCCATCATGTCTTAAATTAAAAAATAACAACATTCATGAAGGAAAAAGAAACTTAAGAAGCTGTTGTATAGGCCTACTGTAGTTACTGTATCTGCTTTAACATATTTTGTTTGCATTGGACCATATTTTCCAATGTTTTTGTGTCTAAGTGACTGATGGGAACAACAATATTTGAAATTGGTCCAGTATTAAGCGAGATCGCTGCAGTCAGCAGCTGCGAATGCAGTGTAACAATGGGCAACTGCACACCTTCAGTTTCTGTCCACTAAAACTTCTGTTTTTACCACTGGCTCAGATTATTATTCTAAGTGTCTGACAACATTATGGAAAAGATCCCTACAGAGATAGACCTTTTTGTTAAAGAGTAAGATCCTTTTAGTTTAACATAAAACAGCCCCGAAATCACCATCACCAAATTCCACCATAAAATCGACAGAAACAAAATAAAACTACCAAAAGCCGTCTTGGTTCATCTTTCCACTGTTCCAACAATCACCACTCTGGTTTGGTTGAAATAAACCCTTAATTCACCCATTTACATGTGGAAATATGCTGGCTCTATACACGCTAAAAGTCCTGATTATTAGTACTTATTAGTACTGAGACTGGTGGGTTTGGTGATGGTGATTTTGGGGCGGTTTCATGTTAAACATAAAGGATCTTACTCTTTAACAAAAAGGTCTATCTCTGTAGGGATCCTTTCCATAATGTTGTCAGACACTTAGAATAATAATCTCAACTGTCAGTGGCAAAAACAGAACTTTTAGCGGATGCAAACTGACGTTTGCATTGCAGCTTGGTTCGCGGATGCCGGTTACAGCGTTCTCCCTAAATACTGGATCAATTTCAAAGATTTTTGTTTCACATTCGTCACTTAGATACGAATGCATGGGAAAATAGGGTCTAAATTGAAAATACCAAAATTCTCCATTAAAGCCTGTTAAACATGTTATCTCACGATGCTCAAAATGGCCAAACAAGACACTCAAGTTTGTATCCATACTGTAGGTCAGGTTAGTGTTTAGTACAAATGAAAGGGCATTAAACCAGATCACGTGTGTGTTACCTGTAGATTTGGCCTTCATCTCTCTGGTAAACTTGCGGCAGACACTGTTGTAGTTGGTGCAGATGTGGTGAAGACACCAGCCAGTGAGCTGTTGGGCGCCGTGGAACTGTCAACATACAAATCACCATTAACAACTAAATAAATAAAAATGTAAAAGCCATAAAGTCCCTAGCATGCTGGCATTAGCATGGCATCTGAAAAAGTACACACATGGCTCCTCTATAAAACCAAGATTAGAAAGAGAAACTAGACCTCTTCCATTTCATTGTATATCTTATTTTTGTGCTTTAGTGGTGCATATTACAGAAGAAATGAACGATTGTTTCCGAGCAACTTTTTCTGGTTGGGAATCCAGCCTTGCATATAACACTGAAGAGCTAGAGCTGAGGCTGAAATACAGCTGAGTTATGAGATGAGCTAAAGTGCTGAGCCTGACTCCGACGGTACATCTTAAATGCCAACTGCCCCACAGATCCAGGCGCCATTAGTTATACCAAAAAGCTGACTTGCACTCTGAAAAAAACGGAGTTCCTTTAGCTCCACCTTGGAGGAGTAAAGATTATTTCAGCCTTTCGGAGCAGCACTCCCTGAGAAATGCCCTCAATAATAAAACTCCGCTTTGCCAAAGCATTATATAAGAGCTTTAAGTGCCATCTCTGTTTATGGATGATTGACAGCTCATACAACCTGAGCCATATCCAAGTACACCAGCACGTCTCCATCAATGTCGGCCCCCATCATCGCTGCCTCCGTCAACACTGTTACTGTGTAGAGCTCTGAAAAGGAACAGAAAAGCTAGTCACTGTATGCATTAGCACAATGGCTTTGTGTAATACAATCCTGTGGTTTACAGGGTAATAACTATACCAAAATACTACCTGTAAGCGCAACCAGATGGGGGAGGCACAGACGATTGGCAAGGACAATAAGCTCCATTGCATCCAGATCAGACCGAGAACAAAACCGCCCCGTGTAGAGATATTCTAGCACAGCTCTCATACAGCTGCGAGTTGTGTTTGGAAACAACACCTAACAAACAGGAACATGGCACGGTCACACGTAAAAATAATAATAATAATGAACTTAGTCATTCAGCACTTTTCATATAGACAGTGTAGCTCAAAGTGCTTTACAACAAAGTGAGAAACCAGAAAACACGCAGAGTTTGAGTGTCTTCCGTCTGGCCGTTGATTCAGGGTCCCGAGGGCGAGCCGGAATATAAATAAGAGGTCTTTTATTCCCCATGCCATACATGCACTGAATGCAAAATGACTGCACAAGGGAAGACCCAAGTATTTTAAATGTGTTCTCCTGTAGGCTGTCACTTAACCTACTTCCTTTCCACCTGCTGCTACTGCTGTTTTCTGCTCATTGCACTTGCAATTGTTGTTGTATGTTTAATGTTTCACATGTTTGCTTGTGGTGTCATGGTTGTATTTTAATGTTTTGAAGAAGCCAAAGACAAATTTCTACTAAAGGTGGATAATAAAGTCTAATCTAATCTAGTCCAAATTAAACAAGTGCAGACACTCGTGTGATAAAGCCAAAACTATCAAATGATTAACAAGGAACAGAGGCAGCATATATATCAAGAACAGGTATGCCAAGAACTACAGAATATGTAAAAGATCAAAATAAAATGGGGGGGAAAGCATAGGAACAACAAAACAGACTCATGACTTAAGGGCCAAAGGATTTTGCAGTGTTTTGCATTTAATAGGAAACTGAAAGAAATGTACTTTTTAGGGACCAAGCATGAAAATGCCAACAGTCCCTGGCACTGAAAGTGCATGGAACCTAGTGTTTTTGAAAGAATTATTAGTTTTCTACTGTGCAATCGCATTTTTGAGGGACTTGGGATGCTCGAAGTGATTGGGTCAGCAGTGATTGGGCCCGTGCGTAGGCAGCTGGCTCCAAAGCCCCCACAAAAAAAGCACGCAAGAGTTGGGATAAAAAAAAGTTTCTTTGACGTTCACGAAATTTGGTGGGAACATTGTTCTCATCTTTAGGAACAAACAGAATTTTTTTCACCTGACAGGAAGCCAGCCATCGCTGCTTGCAGCTTTAATCTCTTTTGTATGTTTATGATGCAATGAAAATCTAAATAAAGAAAATCTAGTTGTTTTTTAAAAATCGTGTTTTACTTTTTCAGTTCTGCTTTAGCTGCAGGAGCAACAACAATAGTCCCAAAACAGCATGAAATGTCTCAAAGCTGATGATTGGTCAGTAAAGCAAAACAAAATAAAAAACTGCAGAAGTATTCCTTACATGTTCTGGTAAGGTAGAAAAACAAACTGAGCTCACAGAACTACAGTATGTTTGGGTCATGGAAGCCGGCGTAATTGCATTACAACAGCAATCCTCTAATTAAATAATCTGTTGTTCGCAGACCACATAGGTCACTGGTGCTCTACTTTATCAGTACATGCAATGATCTTTGCTGCACCAGTGTGCTTCGTGTAACTATAAAGTAATTACATTTTAAATGCTACTGCTTTATAAATCAACTGGCAATAAGAATGCCACCGGGAATTACTGACTTTGGTTTGTACTTGAGCTCTGTTGGTCTTATTTCACAGCCCAATGAGCCACTGATGTATTACCTCTTTGGTGCAGCTCTCCACAAAAGGCCCACCAAACATAGCTGCCATCCAATCACAACTCGAGATGAGTAAAGGCTTGTGGGCCATGATGGTGCCGTCATCAAGCTTGAATACTACATCTGAAATACAGAAATGACACACAAATAACACCTTACATGCTCAGGCTGTTCTCATGAACCATTCGTACATATTCGTCATCTTAACATGTTCATCTTAACATACTCTTCTAGCTGTATCACTACCAGGTATGGGGTTCCATTTGTGCCAAATTTATGTCACATGTCGACTGAAGATGTCACGAAACATTTGTCTGTGTCTACTTGACTTTAACTTCTGCCGTCTTGTTCAGGCTGTTCTCTTGAACCATTCATATAGCTACGGAAAGTAAAACACTAATTTGTATGCATTCCACGTATTTATTACTGTATGCACCACATTGACTACCGCTGTTTAAGAGCGCGAAGAGCCACGTACAGAGTTGGTCAGCGTGGATGTTTGGCTCCTAAAACACAGGGCTTTTTTAATTTTGGGGCTTTTTTGGCCTTTATTTGATATGATAGCTATAGACAGGAAAGAGAGAGGGGGGGGGACAACATGCAGCAAAGGGCCATAGGTCATACTCAAACCTGGGTTACCACGGTAAGGCCTGAGCCTCAGCATATGGGGTGCACACTCAACCAGGTGAGCTACCAGGGTGCCCCCAAAAACACAACTATTTCACCCAGGAAACGGGTGTTCTTGTC
This sequence comes from Perca fluviatilis, assembly GCF_010015445.1. Lineage (NCBI taxonomy): Eukaryota > Metazoa > Chordata > Actinopteri > Perciformes > Percidae > Perca > Perca fluviatilis. The sequence goes on from NC_053117.1 coordinate 37,925,711, forward strand.
TGGTCTTGGGACTACTTGAGGAGGCTGGTGTTTTAACACAAACCACAATCTTTTTTCTCATCTTCACTAGTTGTTTTTATGCCTAAACTTAACTGTCGTCACTGCACGACAGTCACCTTTTTTTGGATAAACTCAACTGCAACGTCCGCTAAAAAGTCCGTGACCTCACAATAGGGTAGGGCATCGACAACCGATTCCTACTTGGAATCGTTTCAAAAATTACGATTCCATCGGAATCGTTTCTTTATTGGAATCATTTGGAGGATTTGGTTTCAAATCTGATCACTGGTTCCAAATTTAACATGCGCAAATTTTGGTTTCCGAAGCGGCCAGGCACTTGTTGTGTTGCAGCCTTGGAGCACAGGAAGCGGCGCTCTAGCATGGCTTTATTTTACATTGAAAAAGCCCTGGAAAACTGCAAACCATCATTGAATCAAAATAAAACTTCCCTCTTATTCGTGAAAATAGGCATGTGACCCGTTTCAACTCCACCCCTCAAAGAATCGGAATCGAGAATCGATGAGAACCGCAATCGAAAGGAAGAATCGCAATTGGAATCAGAATCGTTAAAAACGATGCCCATCCCTACCTCACAATGCCTTGTACCCAGCTCACACTCACCTTTTGTCGGCTACACTTAATTGCAACGGCCACTGAAATGAGCATAAACTCAAAGTGTTCTGTACCCGGCTCACAGTCACCTTTTTTTGGGCTAAATTTAACTGTAAAGATTGCTAAACTTAACGGTCATTTGACTTTGTTCAAATGACCGTTGTTCTGCTAAGTTTTCATAAAATATCATACAAACCCGTTCATGAGAATGCGTTGCCTTACTTACACCTGCATCCACTCCATTCAGGCAGAACACATGAACAAATACAAATTCATTATTTCCACTCACCAGAAAACGTGCCTTTGGCCAAGCATTCTTTGACTCTGTTTGTGCGCCGTACATGGAAGGCTTTGGTGATTTCTTGGTTCATGAAGGCTTCATTGTTAAGCACATTTGCCACCATCATGCGCAGATCAAAGACCTCCAGCAGCTCAGCAATGTGTGCAATGTGCATTAGCTCTTTCTCATTCTCGTCCAGCTGACCTGTGTACAGGTAGCGAAGCACTGATCTGAAAGGTCCGAGCTGCATGGACTGGTCCATGTGCACGACAGTGATGGGCCTGGGGCTGTACGTGACAGGGTCATCTACCACCTCCTCCTGGATGCTGATGAAGGCTCGGCTCCACGAAGAGAGCACTCTGCCCCGTCGGGCCCCCTCAGAGTCTTTCAGAGTCCCGTCACTAGTGCAGGCCCTCAGGTTGGCCCTGTCCCCGTCGTCACTGCTTTCGCAAACATCGAAGCTAGCAGCACGCATCAGCAGCTCCCTGCCGGAGAGAGGGCCCCGAGACGGCCTTTCAGTCTCCTCGTTGCGCGTGTCCATGATAAAGAGGTCGTAGAACTTTGAAGAGGATGTCGCCAAGTATATCTTGTGTGCAAAGATTTTCTGTCGCTCCTGCAGCACCAGGATGACGTCGGCACAGTGCGGGTCCTCCAGGAGACCGACTGGATGCTCCTCCGTGGTGGTTGGCGGAGGAGGCACAGTGATTATTGGTGGGGGAGGTTTCGGTGGCAGGAAGGGCGCCTGAAGGAGAGGCCGCTGGACATTTCTGAGGTGAGATTTCCAAAACTGCAGGTGTCGGCGTGAGATCAGCGCAGCTCGGATAGCATTGTCAAAGACGTCCTTGACTCCAAATTGAGCAACAACACTGGTTTCATAATATGGCACCCCCAACTCTTTGGCCACCTCCCGGCCTCTCTCTGGAGGAAGAATCTCATTAGATTTAATCGGTCTGAAAAACAAGAAAATATATCAAAATCTATTCTGGCACTAGAAAAGAGTAAATCTCACAAATAACCTCTTTAAATCTTAAACCACAGACTGTAAAAATAGTGGACGTAGCAGCAGTGACGTCACCCATTGGTTTGTGGCCTGCCATTTTGAAGCCTCGAGTTTGGCAATTTCGCCATTGCAACCTTGGTTTTTTGAAAACTTTGTGACAATTTTTAACAAGATTGGAGATGGGTAGGCTGAAGCGGCCAAGCCAGTGTTGTTTATGGTTGCAATGATGCTGCGCTAAGCTAAACGATGAAAAGGGAAAGTTGCCAATTTTCAACCCTCCTGAAGTGAGTCATCAAGCGGAGATTTACTGCCGGGTAAACACAGACCTCCTGGTACTGGTACCGTTCATCTGCATGTACAGCAGGACAGAAAATCTGCAAACATTCCCTTAAGTTAACAGCTAATGCCAGCGCTACCTATCTAGCTTGGTTGGCAGAACAAGACATTTTTCTGTGACCAAAATGTTCCAGTTAACTTTGATGAAGTGAAAACACACAGTGAGAGGGTCACAGTTTAAGATAAAAACACAGACAACAGCCAAAAACAAGTTGAGGTCTATTTTAATGTCCACAGAGTTAGCATGGTTAGCAGTGCTAAGCCTCTGTCCTGATTGGCAGGTCCTAAAGCTTCCCCTGCTTTATCGTCTATTTTAAAATAAACAGCACCATCATTTACTAAATGAACATCACGCGGTGTTGAAGAAGACTTGAAACTAGCAATTGAGACCATAAACTCATTATGAAAATTTTTACTGAGGTAATAAATCAAGTGAGAAGTAGACTCATTTTCTCATAGACTTCTATAGAAACAGACTTCTTCTTGGAACCAGTCGCCCCCTGCTGGAAATTAGATAGAACGCAGCTTAAAAGGAGCTTCAGCGTTGGCTTCACTTCGCAAACCAGGAAGCTTTGTCCATTATGTTTTACGGTCTGTGGTTAAAACACAAGTCTCAGTACCTAGCTAGAGGTCTCCGTGCCCTGTTCACTGCCTCCAGGTCTGCATAGCGCAGGTCCAGCTGACAGCCCACCAGGATGACAGGAGCGCGGGGGCAGAAGTGCTTGATCTCAGGGTACCACATGGTCTTCACATGGTATAGAGAGTTGGGGTTGGCGATTGAGAAGCACAGCACCACCACATCAGACCTGAAGCGAAGGTGCAGGACAGATTTAATGAACTCAGGAAGACTTACATTGAACTTTACTAGAGCTGCAAATTACTCAATTAATGGATTAGATGTCAACGATTAAATTAATCGCCAATTATTTTGATAATCGATTAATTGATTTGATTCCAGCTTGCTAAATGTGAATATTTTCTAGTTTCTTCTCTCCTCTGTGACAGTGAACTGAATATCTTCGAGTTGTGGACAAAACAAGACATCTGAAGATGTCATCTTGGGCATTTGGGAAACACTGATCAAAATTTTTTTATCAATTTCAGAATTTTTTTAGATCAAACAACTAATTGATTAATCAAAAACAAAAAAAATCTTTAGTTGCAGCCCTACATTTTTACAACATCTCACCTGCCGTATGCAAAACGCCGGTCCTTATGATGGTCTCCAAAAGTATCCCAGAGACGAAGGGACACGCTGACATCATCCACCACATCTCTGGAGCGCTCTAATACCTAGCAAGCAATGACACATTCAGGGATGTTTAATTTCTGTAAGTCACTAGTGTGAATGCTTACGGCAAAATGGGCAAATTAGGCACGGTTACCATACAAAACCATTTGATCATGATTGTTTTGCGGTTCGTATCAAATCATCTACTGGCTTGACCTCTGTGAGTTGATTCTGAAGGCAGTTACGAGCTCGGAGAACAAAGTGAAATGAAGCAAGCTTCAGTTCACAATGTTCTAAAGACGCACAAGAATTTAAACAGTTTCTAACAATTGCTCCATTTAAGGAGCCAAAAAACGCTCCCAGGGGTTGTTTGCACAAGCAGCAATTACAAACCATATTTAAGTTTACAGTGGCGGCGCCCTCAAGTGGCCGTAGTAGTTTTGACAGGAGAGCAAAGCAGGAAGTAAGGTGACGAAGTTTAAGAGAGCCAAATTTCTGCGTTAGGAGGCAGGTTGGGGTGGTGGATGGGTCAAACAAACACAGGACTTCCCTCCCAGGAGACCGGGGTTCCGGTCCCGTTTGAAAGTAAAAGTAAACGGCTTTTACTTTTTCTAAACTTACCGGTAACTAAGTAGTTTTGGTGCCTAAACATGACCAAACTTTGATCGTTTCACAACCTTAACGTGTTTAAAATTGCGACTGTTTCGTTCAAAATCACGACCGTTACGTTCTCGATGAAAAAAACTATATTTTACTAAACTTAACTAGTTTTGGTGCCTAAACCTAACCAAACTAGGACCGTTTCACAACCTTAACTACATGTTTAAAATCACGACCCTTATGTTCAAAACCGCGACCGAAGTTCTCTATTCTATTAAGTCCACCTTAATATCAAGATATTAAGGTGGTATTTCCTGCCACCGTTAGGGGCGCTAATTTATGATATGCTCCTGTGGGTCGTATTAGAGGGTCACGACTCCCATCGTATGGTTTGGAGGACTTGTTGTTACTTCGATGGCATGACGGTAGAAGGATAAGAAAGGGGCACCAGAGGAAATGAGGATTTGTTAAAAGGTAGGTCCATGCAGATAAATCCGCAGGGAAAAAAAGCAGTGTAACAATTTATGATACAAATGTATGATACCAATTAAAACAGATGACAGAGGCTTATGTTCAGAGTTTTTACAGAATGTAATATATTCACAACAGGCACATGTTGTATTGTATACATGTACACATATAGTTTGAGTCACAAGAGATTTCAATCCTCAAAAACATCACACATTCGGCACACCCAAGGCACTCGTCGACGTGTGCCTTGGATTTTTTCTTGATGCTCACTGGATATGTTCATGCCCCCTATCAAAGAACACCGTATTATTTTCTTAAGACTAGTTCAAAGAAGCTCTCCAGTTCTTCGGTTTTACATCTTTTGCGTACTCACCTCCTGGCATACTCTGTACTGGTCGATTGCCCAGACTGTGGGCACATGTGTGGCGAGTAACTGGTACTGAGTCAGCGTGGCGTTGCAGGCCCGGGCGCAGATAAGGCGGGTCTTTCCGACTGCATTGTCTCCCACCACCACACACTTGATAGTTTCAACGTTTGGCCTCTCATAGTCCATATCAGAATCTGTCAGCTGGGACCTGTTACAACACAAAGAAGCAGAGGAAGCTGCATCAGCATCTGAAACCCTAAACTATTGTCCTGAACAGAACAGGAACATTTATCGGTACGGCTATTAGACACCGGGACTACTCCTCATCTGCACTGCTCGCTCTGTCTGCAGAGATATCAATGGACTGTCTCGTGACTTCCCTGGGCCCATTCACAAGTCTCCTGTCCTTGCTCTCTCCTGATGTAGAGAAAGATTTAAAGGGACAAGCAAACAAAAGAAGGAGTATTTTCTATTTTATTTTTAAATCCATAAAGTTTGCAACACGCCCAGTACTGCAAAAAAAGATTTTATTTCACCTTTATTATTACAGGCAAGTCATTAAGAACAGGTTCTTATTTACAGTGGCGGCCTGACAAGTGACAAAGCCACTTAGGGGAAGGAAAGGAGGGCTGGTAAATAAAGTACATTAGATACAGTATAAAAATACATAAAGTACATTAAAAACATACAGTTTTATGCTACGTTTACACGTGGCCGGCTATTTTCATAAACGGACATTTCAACCTCTCAGTATTCAAAAATAACATCGTGCACAGCTGTCAGTTTTCAGAAAAGTGTTCGTTTACATGTACCCGTGTATATTAGGGGTGTAAGAAAAAAAATCAATACACTTGAGTATCGCGATATTTTATTTTGCAATACTGTATCGATGTTCAAAAAGGCAATATCGATAATCTTTTTTAATTAAAAAATCATTATTATTATTTAAATTTTTTCATTCAAAAATATTCATGTAAGACAGTTGTTCACGTTTATGTTGTGTTTAAACCCCCTAACGCTAGATGGCTATGCTGAGACGCACCACTAGTGTCCTTGCCTAACAGTGCCTAACAGTGCCTAGCAGTACCTAGCAGTACCTAGCAGTGCGTAGCAGTGCCTAACTTTTTGCTAGAAGCTAACAACGTAGCTATGGCTGACCTTTGGCCTACTTTAGCATATCAACATTAGCTCACTAAGAACCTGGGAACCACAATACCAAACTGGCAGTTTGATTTTCTGTGTACTGAATTGTTTACCTAAAGTAAACTTCTTTGACTTTTATGAACATCATGTCTTTTTTAAAATATTAGTTTTTCTAAAATTATACTTTTAAAAAATCCCAATATATTGCATTACGCACAGTATCGAAATATATTGCAATATATTGAATCGTGATACGTATCGTATCGCCAGATCCTTGCCAATGCACAGCCCCAGTGTATATATGTCGTAAATGCCGTCAAGAGCACCCCAAACCTGTAGGTGGCGGTGTAACGAGAAGCTCAAGCCCACGTTAGCCAATCAGAATCCCGAAAATAGCAACAACAGCAACGAATCACTTCTCTCCCCTCTTTCTCTCCCTCGGCTGCCTAAACCTCAGTTTGTCTCAGTTTACGTGCAAACAAAGTCTTCCAAAATCTCCACTCTGGTCGGAGTTTTTAGAAAGAATCGTTTTCAGAGAGAATCGTTTTCAGAGGCGAGTTCTCCATTTGCATGTAAACGAAGGGCACAAACGAAGGGAAATGTCTCCCCATGTTTCAAAATAACCATGAACATCAACATTTATTCATCAAGCCCTTTACAGCAACCAGCAGGTTGTAGCCAAAGCACAGAATAAAACATAACACAGTTAAATCAGAGAAGGATACATAAAAGCAGGAGGAAGAAAGGAAAATGTCACTGCGCTACTATGTATTAAAAGCCAGTCTAAATAAATAAGTTTTGTGGTTAGATTTAAAAAGAGCTACGTCTGTAACAGTTCGGATGGGGGAGCTTGCACCTCAGCCTTGGGACTTGATTGGATGACCGCAATGTTGGTCTACTACGGGTTAAAAAAAGGTTGATACAAATCTAAGCAGATACTTATGTAATCCCATCAACCATCTGCAAGCCTAAAATACCTTTTCCCTGTTTACGGGACTTATATAACAACCCAAACCTTACTGGTTCATAACAAGGAGTACTAAAAATCTGACATGCACAAATACATCTTCATTAAATGAAATGGAGGGACTATTTCTGTCTCTTGAAAATGTTTCTGATGATTTACGTAGCTGGACTAGTTTCCAAGGGAACTGTAGCCCCTGTCTCTGTGTGTCAGACAATTTTCCATCCATCTATTACTGATCATGCATCAACAGCAGTATATAGACATGACATTTATAACCGCTTTGGAACGCTACTGTCATGCTAGCGTTGCTGCCTTACTTTAGTTCTTACTCGTGCCCTAACAGCACACAGGACATCACAATCTGTGTTCTGTAATGTCCGAGCTTTGTCATATCAAGGACCAGATCTATACTTAGTCTATGTGCTCGAATGCCAAAAATCACCATCCGAGTTTCTTCCCAGCAGCATCTTCCCGCTTGTAAGATTTCCTGCACTGGGAAGGACAACCTCTGATCAGAAGAGTCATTCATATTTAGACTCTGAGATGGTGCTCACTTCTTATGAATGAGGTCAGATGCTCCTGGTGTTCCCATCCCTGCCTGGACCCAGAGGACCAAAAACTGGCCGCCTCCCTATAAAGCATCACTTTTGGAAACCATACACTAGAGCTGCAAAGATAAATCGATAACTTGTCAACTATTATATTAATCGCAAAAAAAAAAGTCTAAATTCTCTGATTCCAGCTTGTGTAAATGTGAAAATGTTCTAGTGTCTTCTCTCCTCTGTGACAGTAAACTGAATATCTTTGAGTTTGTGGACAAAAAAAACCCAGACATTTGAGGACGTCATCTTGGGCTTTTGGGAAACACCGATCCACATTTTTTACCATTTTCTGACATTTTAGAGACCAGACAACTAATCGATTAATCGACAATGAAAACAATCCTTAGGTGCAGCCCTAATATACACTACAACCACATGTCTGGTTCTCTGCGATGACAATCAGAAACCATATGTTATCATATATCAGAATATTTTGATGTAGCCTACTTGTATGCAATGCCCTCGAGATTACTACAACGGGTTACTATGATGTTTTTTTTTTTTTTTTTGCAGCCATTCATAAAAATCAGCCTCTCATTGACTGCACAATCTGCATCCCCATAGGCTTAAGTCTCACCTCCATTTATATATCAAAACATCAGACAGTCACAGTGTGACCTTAGGCCGGGCCTGGATGACATTACACAGATACACCGCCTCTAATATTGCTCATTCGCATGCCCTTTCCGGTTCGTCTTCACTGCGCAAATCGCGAATTAATTCATCGTTTTTAAATACTCTACATGAGCCCCGCAGCCTCCAGACTATCCTCCGAAACGAACCATCAACAAAATAAGCGTGCAGCCTCAGTTATCATGCACAACAACGGTGATAAAACATGAGCATATCCTACCAGAAGGAGCGAGCAGTCCCAGCACCACCGAGACACACTAGTCATGAGGCTCTGCTGCATTATTCCACCTTATGTAACACGCCGTCACTGACTCTTGAGCCTGTTTATCTGTCTCCGCGCGCATCGCAACAACACACAGCGACAGTCCGGAAATAAAATCAGTTTTGTAATTTTGTATTTTTTTTTGTTGCAAGGAAACATGTTATTCCTTTCTTACCTCAACATAGGGAAGTGCTGCATCGGGTTGGTCGATGATCGAGACAGAGAGCAGGGCTCCATCGGAAGCGGCTTGCACCTGACGGCGGCTCGCGTTTAACTTCATCTTCGAGGCAAAGGGAACAAGTGTTGGAGGGGGGGGAAGAGGCGGAGGAGGACCGCAGATGTTCCAGCAAACCGGCCCCCGCCCCCCGCTGGATCAGCGCGATTAGTCCGATTGCATTGCCAGAAATACGGATAGGCGGTGATGTGAAGCCTGCCGGTGCGATGCAGAGCTGCAGCCCGGGCCGTCCTCTCCTCTCAGTGAAGGCAAGCAAGGCCTCCGGAGCGTGGAGCTAATAATAGGCTGGCTCCGACCAAAACAAGCCATTCATTACAAAACACTGATCCACTTTAAAGTCGCACAAATCTCATTCCACAGCTCCTAAGCAGCCTGGATAGACTGGCCTGCAGTCTCCCACGTGTTGTTTGTGTGTGTGTGTGTGTGTGTGTGTGTGTGTGTGTGTGTGTGTGTGTGTGTGTGTGTGTGTGTGTGTGTGTGTGTGTAGAATAGAACGCCTTTAATTGTCACTATACACATGTACATTGGTATTAAAAGCAACTCATTTTACAGTGCCAAGATGTACGTAAAATAAATATAACAACTTGAAATAAAATAAGTGTAATTACACTTATTTTATTTCAAGTTGTTATAGTTAAATAAATAAAATAATAAAAAAAATAAGTTGTTATATTTAAATAAATAAAATAATAAAAATAAGTTGTTATATTTAAATAAATAAAATAATAAAAAATAATTTAAATAAAGTGTGGGTTATTGCACATTATTTGAATATTGCCCAATAGTGACCATATTCAATGAGTAATGAATATTGGAAATGAGAGTAATGATATTGCACAGTATACAGATATTGCACAGTGATGGAATTGCACAGTGTGTGTGTGTGTGTGTGTGTGTGTGTGTGTGTGTTTTCACCTCCCTTTTTAGTCTGCAACACTACACACACACACACACACACACACACACACATCTATTTTTTGTTTTCTTTTGGTTTTCATTTTGTTATGTGAAGCATTTTGGGCTCCATGTTTGCATAAAAGTAGGGCTGGGCAATATATCAATATTATACCCACATCGATATATGAGGTTAGATACAGTAACCTATCTCTTAGATTTTGGATATCTATCATAATATGACAAGTAGAAGTGTTGTTTTTTCCTTGTTTTAAAGGCTGCGTTACAGTGAAGTGATGTAATTGTTTGAACTTTGCAGCTTTTGTATTATGTGTTCTATTATTTGCCTTTAGTCATTATATCCACATTACTGAAGATTATTTATCAAAACTCTCATTGTGTAAATATGCCAAACCTACAATGTCGCCGCAATATTGACATTGAGGTATTCGGTAAAAAATATCTTAATATTGTGGCCGGATTGGATCAGTGGGTAGAGCAGGCGCACATATCATACTGAGAGGCTTATGCTTCGACGCAGAGGTCCAGCGTTCGAGTCCGACCTGTGATGATTTCTTGCATGTCTTCACTGTAAAATATTACAGACCCATTTAGTTATGTCCACCTATTTCTTATTTTCAACTGAACGAGCTTATACAAGTTGTGGATTTTGAACTCAACTTTATGAGTTTTTGAAAGTTAAACTTGCATTTATTCATTGGGTCGACTATTTAAAAAATGTATGTTTTAATTGAACTTGGGTATGTAAGTTTACTTATCAGTTGAAAAAAAAGCGTGTGTGTGTTGCAACAAAAAAGAGTTGCCTTTCGAGTTTAAAATAACCTGTCTTCTTCCACGGCAAAGTTAAAGCATGGACACAATAAATTAATTATACACCGCCGATAAGTGACGTAGCCTATTCAAATTTCTACTAAAATATAACACGTGTTGTGGCAAACAAGAAAGCACTAGTGCCCGGCGGAGGGAGTACCTGTCAACAACTTGTGAATTTCACTCTTCTCAAATTGAAATGGAAAGTTCTTTTGAAAAGGCAAACGTTTAGCTCCGCCCACATTTATCCCAACCCCGATCTGCATACTGCAGTCAGGTGCAATTGGTTCATTGGCTGGCCAATTCCCATGATGCAAGGCGGTAAATACAGTTGTGTTAAAATTTGCTGAAAAGTTTGCAGTTTGTTCGAAATACAAATGTAACTTTATGAATTCCGTTTATTAAACGTGTGTTTAGAATGTAGTGTTTTGTTGCCTGGTAATTGTCATTGTTGTGCTGGTTTACATTTGTAACAATGAGTTAAGTGACTGTTACGTTTGAGAAGAAGAGGTGGAGTATTAAGGTGTTAGACATTGAGTAGCAATAGGCTTCCTTCACCCATTAATCTGCTGTGTGTCACTTCACTTGTGGTTATTTTATGTCGAGTGACACAAGATCAGCAACTTCAGAGGGACCCCTATTTTGCATGGGGCCCAGGGATGGCCCCACCCAAGCACCCATGCTATCTCTGCTGTAAATGTGGTTATGTTGTTTTAACTTGAAACTGTGAGTTTAAATAAAGCAGAAAAGTATGTCTGTTATACTAGGCAAAGAAGGTTTCTTGCATTATTAAAGAAAATATTATTTGTTTTAACTTAAAGTATGAAGTTAAACCAAGTAATACAAAGTTAAATCAACTAAAAGAACAACTTTAACAAAACTAGAAAACTGTAGTTACATCAACATCTTTAACTTTAATTTCTAAGTTGAAACAAAGGCAGTCTTCAAGTTGAGTGAACTTCGATTTTCAAGGCAGCAGGGGAACTTGCATTTCCAAGTTAAACTAACATGAAATGTGTTCCCCCTCTCTCTCACCTAACTGTCCTATCGATTAAAGCCCCCAAAAAATAAATCTCAATATTTGATTTTTTTCCATATTGCCCAGCCCTAATGAAAAGTGCTATATAGACCTTTTGAATGGAATTCCACTGTCAGTTGTCAGTTGATGTCATTCACATACACTGCAACAGGAAATCAACGGGCCATTAATAATGTTTACGTTTACATCTGTGAAAAGGTCTATATAAATTAAGTTTGTTGAGTTGAAATAATCTGGGTTATACTATGCACAGTTTACAGTCTGGAACACAGAAAGGGGTCTGACGTCAGGGGGGGAGAAACGGTCACAAACTCATGAAAAATCACAGAGTCAGGAGCACATTGGACAAGGCTAGGCGCTAACTGCTAAAACTAAAATTAAACTAAACTGTCATTAAAGCAACATTTTGTTTACATGTTTTAATCACAGGGGGAGGCGCGGAGAAACAGCTGTTTACACCGGTTTGCCGCTGTCTTTCTTGTTATCGGGGGGGGTCACGACTCGAAAAGGTTGAGAACCACTGGTCTAACGCATGAAAATGTGCTGAGCATTTTTGGGTTTTAGCTCTTTTACTCAATTTAGTGCTGCACTTTAATGAAGCTGAGGGACTTGTGACAAATTTACCCACAGACAAAGATAACACATTACTTTCTTTTAAAGGAACGGTAGTAGAGGTCCGAGATATCTGGACTTCTGATTCCTACAGGTCAAGCTTAGAAATAATCCATCCTATGCTTCCCATGATGCAACAGTACCTATTTGTTAGACCCTTCTATCTGGTAAATGCTTTCAACCCCCATGTCCTCAGTTTGCAACGCTGCCTTTCGGTTCCAAGATAAGAAGTTTCCAAGGTGAGCGATATCCCTGATGACATCATCCGCTCTGCCTTCAATGCAGCGTTTAATTATACGTTCAAATATATTACATTCAAATCACTTACATGTTCTTTTTGATCCTTAAATGTTATTTCTTGCAAATCATTACAATCTTATATCATTGTTTTTGGTTAATAGAGACCAAAAAGGTGATTGAGACTGATTAAATCACTACGAATCACAGTTTTTGTGATAATGAACTTGTTTGATAAAGTAACATGTTTTTATTATTGAACAGATTACTGTACTCGGTGTGCATTACATTCACTTTTATCATCGATTCATTTAATAGTTGACAACTAATCGATTCATCTTTGCAGATCTGGGTGTGCTGACTCAACCTCAGGGTTGTGTGTGATAAATAAAAAGCTGCTCACCACTCGTAGGTACTGACAGCCATGGTGCACAGATGGCTGCAGGTTTTCTTTGTTAAATGGAGTTTATTTCCACTTCGATTCAGTAACTCTGTCTTCACAGCCTCAGATGACGCGGTTTAAAGGAAGGCTCGAAATCCACAACAAATCAAATTCTCCAGAGTTGGTTTATCGTTTACCTCCGTCACGCTGCGTTGCTCTGAACCAAGTCACATTACACGGTCTAACAATGCAATCCAGTGTTTGTACATCTTAACTTTGTCCCAGGACCAAGAGGATCAAATTACAGTTGAGCTTTATGCACACTTTCATGTTAAAGCTGCACTGAATTTATTGTGGAAGAAACGCCTCGACATCAAGCATCCTTCTGTAAACATAAAAATTCATGAAAACGGACAACAGAGGAGGAAAAAGAAAGTGTGAAGAATGTTTGGCTATCTATACAGTAAAATTATGTTTTTTTTTACTGATTTTTTAAATGATAAAGGAGAAAGTTTCTGTAGTCTGGAAGAAACGCCTCGACAACAAGCATCGTTCTGTGAAAAATGCTTTCATAGATTTATAGCCTGTTGTATTTCTTGTCTGAGCGAATGCAGCGTGTCAGCTTTCCGAAAATGATATCAACCAGTTCACATAGTTAAATTCACTTTTAATGTTGTTCTGCAATGTTCAGTCTTCTCCACCAGGTGACGCTGAATGTCTACATGTCTTTCAGTCCTCTCTTTATAACCGAGCCACAGCGTAAGCAGACATGAAAACAAAGCACAGGGTGGAACTATGTTCTCCAAAATTGGAACAAATCAAGCTGAAGTAATGCATTGTACTGTAACCAAAACTTTAGACTTGTAAAAAATGTTATGGGGCTATCAGTATTCATAAAAGCAGTCTTCATTTAACTTTTGGTAAAGCAGATCTAGGCTTGCCTCTAAATGACGTCTCAGAGTCTTGTCTCTGTTGGTTATTTTGTAAGATTAAACTAAAGTTTTACAGATGAATGGAATATTAATAGATTTGCTGCTCTGATGTTGACGTTTTTTTTTCAAATGAAAGGAAATGCAGTGTGGAAATGAATTCATGATTCAATTTATCGTTTCCTCTTCTACAACAGTTGTCAAAACTGGTTCAAAAGAGGAATGAACATCCATACCCTGGCACAAATAACTTCTTGGTGGCTTTCCCTCCAGATGGCTCACGCCCCCCTCTGAATGTAGAGGAGCACAGGTTTCCTGATGTCGTCCCCTGGAAATCACAAGTATGTTCTGAATCGATTCTTATTCTTACATTGACAGTCATTTAATAAAGGTGCAGTAGCTAAGCCTTAAAATAAAACTACCTTTCTGTCATATTTGCTGAAACTGACCCTATGTTCCAGTAGAACTACATGAAGCAGGTCATTAAAAACCAAAAAAATCTGGCTCCTCTGGCACCACCTACAGCCTGTAGTGACATTTGCAAAAATCCACAGCTCCCTGTTCAGATGCACCAATCAGGGCCAGGGGGGGTGTCTACCTGCGCGTCAATCACTTCTCATTCATTCTCCCTTGTGGGGGGAGGGGCTTAGGAGACCGTTTTGGGCTTTAGTGGAAAGGGGGGAGGGACTGAGAAGTTGTCGATGTTCAAATTTTTTGGCTAAGTCCTGGATCTTCGCAATCCTACCTACGGCACCTTTAAAAGGAAAACAGAAAAAGCTATGAGTGGAAGCTATATAGGAACTCAAACTGGATCCTGACTGGGAACATTTTGAGGAGAGAGCAGTCATAGTCATGAATGATCTGGTGCTCTCATGGCAGCTAAGAAGATGCTAAGAGGCTCCAGTTATGGCGCAAATTTGCCTAACAATTTTTTGCCTAACAGTCTGTACATTATATGGGAAAAACATGATCGTTGCCGAGGAAAAGAATGATCCCGTAGAGACGACCTCCTGTGTTCTATCTTCATCATTGTGAAACCAGAACACAACAAATGTTGAGGATGACTCATTTTAACTCCTGCCATCTAAAGTTACATTATGTAGGTAGGGTAGGAATTTGGTGTAAACAGCATTACTGATCTTGAAAACCTATTTTTAGCAGAGTTCACAGAATGAACGGAAGAACAGAATTTCCCCCCTTTTGCTTCATTGATTTGCCGGTCTAGTCAAAGAGACTGAGGGGAAATGACACAAAGTTATGTTAAAACCCTAAAATATTCGGGTCTTCTGAGAAAACATTTGGGACTGGAGCCCCAGAAGCCCCCCCACTCAAATGCAGATATAATCTGATATAATGTGATGTAATACAGTATAAATGCTTGTGAAAGTGTAAAAAAAGATAACAGTGGACTTCTACTAAATGATCCACAATGTGAAGCATACATTAGGTACTGATTAGCCAAAGTGAAGTGAGAATTGTGCAATAGCAGAAGTGAGGGGAAACGTTGTGTAACCAATAACCATTATTGACAGCAGCTTTAAAGCGACCTCTGTGCCAGAGTCCAGACAGTTTGTTTCAGATAGTCGGAGGATCGTCGCTGTCAGTGGGTTGTTGTATTTTTCTCTATGGCTGCTCCTGACTCCAACTCCAAACTTCTTTTCTCTCTGGACTCGTACCATGTCACCGCAGAGCTTGGCTTCATCCTCCCGGATCCTCTGGTAGGTGGAAAAGCCCAATGGATTAGTTTCCTTCTCTACCTTCTTACAGTTTTTCACATTATAGCAGTCATAATAAAACCTTTGATTATCATTTAACTGAACTTAAATGTAATTCACATGAAATGAAAACGGTGCTCACACATTTATACTGTAAAATGTGACCTCATGAATGGTGGTATTGATTGAGACGAATTGACTGAGGGAAGCTGGCATTTGGCATTGTTCCTATTTTGCTTTGTGTGAAGAACTTTATTCCAACCGCCACATGTGTTTACAGAATTAGATTTTGTCTAAGGTCACTGTGTATGTGCATCAACATAAAACAATGAAATGCAAATTTAGGTAAGAAGGCCTTAAAACTAAAAAATGAAAATGTCTTAGATCATTCCATCATTTGCACGTTCACATCATAGACTGTAAAAATAGTGGACGTAGCAGCAGTGACGTCACCCGTTGGGTTTGTGGACTGCCGTTTCGAAGCCTCAAGTTTGGCGATATTGCCATCGCCATCTTGGTTTTTTGCAACCGGATGTGGTGATTTTTTACGAGAGGGTGGAGCTGGGGAGGATGACGCCGCCAAGCCAGTGTTGTTTATGGTTGCAATGGTGCTCCAGCGGAGATTTACCGACGGGTAAACACAGACCTCGGGGTACTGGTGCCGTTCATCTGCATCTACGGCAGTACACAGAAAAACGTTCCCTAAAGTCACAAGCTAATGCTAGCTGTAGCCTAAAAGAATACTTTTAGGCGACCAAAATGTTCCAATTAACTTTGACTTTTTTTAAGTGAAAACACACAGTGTTTTAAGATGAAAACACGGACAACACCCAAAAACAGGTTGAGGTCTATTTTAATGTCCACAGAGTTAGCATGGTTAGCATCGCTAAGCCTCTGTCCTGATTGGCAGGTCCTAAAGCTTCCCCTGCTTTATTGGCTTTTTTGAAATAATTGGGACGAGGCGTCCAGACAGCTCAGTTGGTAGAGCGGGAGTCCATACATAGATGTTTACTCCTCGATGCAGCGACCGCTGGTTTGACTCTGACCTGCGGCCCTTTACTACATGTCATTCCCCCTCTCTCTCCCCTTTTCATGTCTTCAGTTGTCCTGTTGAATAAAGGCCTAAAAATGCCCAAAAAATAATCTTTAAAATAATTGGGACCATAGTTTACAAAATAAACATCATTCTGTGTTGAGGAAGACTTGAAACTAGCGATGGAGACCATAAACTCATTATGAAAATGTTTACTGAGGTAATAAATCAAGTGAGAAGTAGGTTCATTTTCTCATAGACTTCTATAGAAACCGATTTCTTCTTGGAGCCAGTGGAGTCGCCCCATTCTGGAAGTTAGATAGAACGCAGCTTTAAGGCACTTGGCTTCACTTTTTAGACTCATTTCCATTCCACATGTTCTTATGATGCTCTGCCTTGCCTTTCAAAGGAAGAGCTTCCACCTTACTACCAACCATGGATGGATATTGCCCTACGAGTCCCAGAGCTCGTGGACTCTCACGAGTTGCGCTTCCATATTAATGAAGTAAGTGAGGACAATGAAATGAAAAGGACAACTCACTATGTTCATGGAGCCATGTGTTCACTGCTGCTACTCCGTGTGTCCAGATGCCGCTGCTGAGCAGCCAGTTTCTGCAGAAACACCGGGAGTTACGGTTGGCCCACCTGGCCCTCAGCGTGATGACCATGGGTTACGCCTGGCAGGAGGGAGAGAACGACACAGTCAAGGTGTCCTGTTTGAGTTTTTCTGTTTGTCATACTGCTCCCAATTGCTCGACAATCTGCAATTTACATGAATGCCTTTCCATCTTTAATGATCTTCCTCTAAGATGCTGCCACATAACCTGGCAGTCCCGTACTGGGAGGTGTCACAGCGCTTAGGACTTCCCCCAATTCTCACCCATGCAGATGCAGTACTTGCTAACTGGAAGAAGAAGGATCCACAGGGGTAAGGTAACCCTAACCCTATGTAACCAGGCCCAGTAGAGGGCTTAGCCCAAAATTTAGCAATTTAACAGTCGACAACGCCACCTTGGGACTTTCACCCAAAGAGTTTAAAATTCAATTTGATATCACTTGGTACCAATCTGGGGAGTCCCACAACACAGGCAAGCCCACATAAATAATCAGAGACGAGGTTGGCTTGGGCAACTTGAAATTATTTATTATGAACCCAAAGACAATATTCATTTAAATATAACTGTAAAAATAAGCTAAAAACAAAACTAATGCAACAAAAACAAAACAGCCAAAAAAAATACAAAACACAGTAGGAGAGGGGAATTTCATTCAGATAAAGACTATTAAAGTGAAAACTATTTAAGTGGTCAAAATGGTTATTGTGGGTGGATCATATAACAAAAGAAACAAGGACTGCAAATAAACACAACATGCAAAATATCAAAATAAACCCAAATCACATTAAATCTCATTAAAACCATGCAATGTTACTAATAAAATGAGCCAGTTATTCGTCCCCACCTCTACAAATAACTCGAGCAGCCACTAGATTTCTAAAATCTCAGACCAGATTAAAAGTCACTACACAATAGCCAAACGAAATGAACTCTCCTCAATACAAACATAAAACCCGTTGGTGAAAAGATACAGAAAAGTTAAGATTAATAAAACAGGTAAGCTAAGTAAATAAGTGTAAACTCAGACTAGGCAAAACAACAGCAGCGCTGTGCTCTGCATGGACAGAGAAAAACAAAAGGTCAGTGTCTATCCTGGCATGGCAAAAACACACAGTAAGAGTGACAAACAAAGCAGAAGTACCTTGCTAGGCAAAGGGAAAGTCGGAGCTTACCGGACGGGCATTTATTTCCGTGTGTCTCACGTGATGTCTCATGTGACAAGGTACTTAACCTACCGGTTACACCTAGTTTTGCATTTCCAGACCTATCTCCACAGTGTTGTGGAGTAAGGTCTGGCTACACCACAGAAAAAAAAGCCACTCTGGGTTGTTCGCATTTCTTTAAACCAATCACAATCGTCTCTCTGGGCGCGGCGACGGTGGCTCTGCTAAATAGTCTCAGGAAGGAACTGGTTTTGGTGGAACATTTCCCCCCCCGCGAAAGAAAACGCCACATACAATATTAAATGAAGTTAACTGTTGACACAATACAGTAACGTGAGCTATTTAAATTAGCTGATACATGGTTAAAGCTCATTAGCTCTTACCAGTGTATCTCCGTGTGTACTTCGTCCACAGCAATCCCACCAATCGGTCCCAAAACGTCCCAGTTAGAGAGGAAACGCCCTAAACATATTCTTAGTAAATCTTTACAATCATTCCCTGAAAGAACCGAGCAGGCCTGCCTTGTTGCGGCATCCAAATTTTCTTCAAAATTTGACACTTTCAGCGTTTAGCTTGCTAGCTCGAAGGTTGTTGCTGTTTCTCAAAGCGCAGAGATTTTGAGAATGGCAACACACAGAGAGCAGACATCCTCTGGCTTTTTCCTGGAAATGTATTTCTGTTGATCCAGACTACCCTAACCTAAAGTGTAAATCTGTTCTCTCTCATTTTCATGTCCATCTTTATGTCTCCTGTGCCAGGCCTTTTGACATGGAGTAAGTACATTTTCACTTGAATTCTTGTACTATAACATTGTCACGTATGCAACGGTAATTGTTTTACGTTTGTCTTGCAGGAACCTGGAGCTGCTGTTTAGCCTGCCGGGTGGAGACAGTGTTCGAGGTTTCTTTATGGTTACTCTGCTGGTGGAGCTGGCAGCAGTCCCTGGTCTGAGGGTATTTATCTAAAAAAAGAATCAATTCATACAATGTGTACTTCTTATTAAAAAAAAATATTAATTATGTTTGAGTTGTTGTCTGAAAACTATTAAAGTCCCCTTTAAACGAGGTAATTTCAGACAAAGTTATTGTAACTTAACCTGATGTGCATGATGGTTTGACAGCCCAGAACGTTTTTCAAGATTTGTGATCCTGCAATTCAACACGGCCCCTTAGCTCTTAATCTGTGGCAGTTTCACAGAATCGCAAAAAATTCTGTGATGGGCCCACGGAAGAACTCCGTGGAATGAAAGTTAAGGAAAAGGTTGTGGGTGGGCTTATGTTTCCATGACACGCGGGGAAACAACGGGACGGTTGGGTTTGGGAAAAGAAGAACGGGAGGGTTATGGTTGGGTTTAGGAAACGTGACACACGCGGGACACGGGACTACTGGATCTCATGATATCGCAAGAATAACTACCTGTGTTGCAGAACATTCCTGTTGTGATCAACGGTGTCAGGTGTGGAGACACCGAGGCTGTGGCCACAGCCCTGGACGCCGTCTGCCAGTCTCTGCAGGACATGACCGATGCACTCAAACTGATGCAGGGTAATCACTCTAACTTAACTTTAAATTATTACTATTTCCCTAGATCCTTTTTTAACATACTGCTCGGGAGGGGCTGAGCGAGGGGGTGTCTTCTGGGGCTCCAGCCCCCAATGTTATTTTGAAAGCCCCAAATCTTTTAGGTTTTAAAAAAAAAAAAAAATCAACTTTGTGTCATTTCCCCCTCAGTCTCTGTGACTGGACCGGCAAATCAACTGAGCCAAAGTTCTGTTACTGGGGAAGTAGATCGCCATTCATTCTGTGAACTCTACTAAAAATAGGTTTCAAGATTAGCAATGCTGTTTACACCAAATTCCTACCCTACCTACGTTATATAAGCGACTTTGAGTCCATGAAAAGCGCTATATAAATTCAATTTATTATTATTATATGACCTAGAAATAGAAACATCAGACAACTTTTGCCTCTCTTTAGGTGGCAGGAGTGAAAATGAGTCATCTTCAACATTTGTTGTCTTCTGGTTTCAGAACGATGAAGACAGCTGGAGAACAATTAGATATAAAACAGGATGTCGGCTCTACAGGATGATAATTTTCTCTCGACAGCTACCATGTTGTGACCAAATGATGTACAGATTTTTAGGCATTTTATTATCAAATGGCTTGAAAAATAGTGCACATACTGTAGCTGCCGTACACACCCCCGGGTTAAGGTTGGGTTGGTTTTAGGTTTTTTTTATGTAGAGGGAATTCTTTTTTTAGCTAAAACACTGCAAATGATATTTATTGTCTACGCTGCTGGACCTGGGTAACTACTTTTTTAACATGCTTGAATGACAATAAGCTATTCTGAATCTGACAAAAACAAATTGTTAATGTGACTTTTCTTAAGCGTACGTGGAGCCTTCGGTCTTCTATGGCATCATGAGGATCTACCTGTCTGGGTACAGAAATCTGTTTGCATTTGACTGATAAGTTATTCATTTGTAAAGTGAAACATGTTTTTTTTTTAAATACCGGTGTGCGTGTTTGTGTCTGTGTCCATGTACACATGCATCCTGTAGGTGGAAAGACAACCCCTGTATGCCGAAGGGTCTGGTTTATGAAGGGGTGCGGGCCGAGCCGATGGAGTTCTCAGGCGGCAGCGCTGCACAGAGCAGCCTGCTGCACTGCTTTGATGAACTTCTGGGAGTCAAACACGAAGCAAAAAGTGGTAAGATGGATGTTTGTCCTTTGAATAATTACAACAGTTGGACCAAGAGGATCAAATTACAGTTGACCTTTATACTTGCAAATTTTAGAACACATTTATGCCAAAGCTGTACTGAAAAAACGTTGAAGAGACATTACTGTAAAGACATTAAATTAAAAAAAGGACCCCAAGAGGTTTGCCATGTTGGGTTCCCTGCAATTATTCAACAAAAAACATAGTCTATGAAAAAGGACAGAACAAAGAAACAGTCAAATGAGTAGAGGAAATAAAGAGTGAAGAAAAGGAATCATAAAAAAAAAGAATCAAGTTAGGCTATTGATCTTTAAATCAGTTTTACAGATGTTTTCAATGATAATGTGGAAAGTTTCTGTAGAAACAAACGCCTCGACAACAAGCATCATTCCATGAAAACGCTTTCACAGATTTATAGCCCGCTGTATTTCTTGTCTGAGCGAACACAGCGTGTCGGCATTCCGAAAATGATATCAACCAGTTCACATAGTTAAATGCACTTTTAATGTTGTCTTGCAATGTTCAGTCTTATCCACCAAGTGACGCTAAACGTCTACATGTCCTTCAGTCCTCTCTTTAAAACCGAGCCACAACATAAGCAGACATAAAAACCAAGCAAAGGGTGGAACTACTTCCTCCAAAATAAGAACAAATGGAAACTGAAGTAATGCATTGTACTGCGACACATATTACATACTGATATAATAACATGTATGTCGCATTTGTGTTGTAGGTGAAGGTCTTCTACCCACTAAAAGCAGTCAGTCAAAGGAAAACTGGGAGTGGAAGCTATGTAACTGTTCAGGCTGTTCTTATGACGCATTCGTACATCAAAAAGCAATGCACAGTAATTCATATGTAGGCTATTCCACATATTTATTACTGCATGCACCACATTGACTGCTGCTATATAAGAACACTCTGAACCCCGTAGGGAGGAGGTCGGGGTGGATGCACACGTCCTAAAACAAAGGACTTTCACCAAGGAAAAGCGTGTTTGGGACATGGGAGGGTTTTAAAACCACGGTCTTTTTTTTCTAATCTTAACTAGTTGTTTTGGTGCCTCAACTTAACTGCCGTTGCAGCATGGCGCTCACTTTTTGTCGGTTAAACTCAACCGCCACGGCTGCTAAAACGACTGACGGCTCATGGTGCTCTGTAGCCGGCTCCCAGACACCTTTTGTCGGCTAAATTTGTCTGCAAAGACAGACATTCGTACTCCCACCGTGTCAAAAAGTGATGCTTGGTTATCAGGGGCCTTTAGCGTCAGTCAGACGCTTGGTCAGGACTGTTGGTGTCACCTTACAGCGCTGCGGTCGAGCTGCTGCTTTGCCAGGTGCGTCGGTATGTGGCGCTGAGAGCCACTGATCAAGCGTCGAGAATGGGTTGTATAGGCAGCTAAACTTTTACTTTTCTTCATAATTGTTCATTTCTTATAGTTATTATTTATTTTTATTTACCTTTATTTAACCAGGAAGACACTCATTGAGATTAAAAATCTCTTTTTCAAGAGTGTCCTGGCCCAACCCGGTCTCACGGCAGTTCGTGTAAATGTCCACGTTATTCTTAATCTATTGATACGTGTTCACGGAGACGTTTTTCTCGTTTTTTACGTGTAAATGTCACGTTATTTTCTCGGGGAAGAGGTCGCTCCATAAGCCGGGAGGCGCCCGCGAGGCGGCCCGCGAGGCGGCCCGCAAGGCGGCCCGCGAGGCAGCCCGCAAGGCGGCCCGCTGGGGACGCCTCACAATAATGGGATGGCGGAGGTTGGGTTTAGGAAAAAACTTACGGGGAAAGGGCGCCTTAAACGCCGGGGAAAGGGCGCCTTAAACGCCGGGAGACACGCCACAGTAACACGCGGGACAAAACGCCACACGCAGGGACGCCATCCCCGGGAAACAAAGCGCCGCACGCGGGACGCAATCCCCGCTCGCCCGGGTGAAAATCCTGTGTTCTTTGACCCATCCACCACTCCGACCAACCCCCCTAAGCGGATTTTTGGCTTTTTACATCACTCCCTACCATTTCGTGCTGTGGCCACAAAATATGCTTCCCATTGAAATACATTAGTTCACATTTTCGTGTTGTCCACCACGTAAAAACCGACAAAAACGTCTCCGTGAACACGTATCAATAGATTAAAATAACGTCACATTTACACGAACTTCCATGAGACCGGGCTGCCTGGCCAAGACAGGCAGCAGTACAACCACACATACACACATACATACAAACACAAAATACACAAAATACACAAAATACACACAAAATACACACAAAATACACAAAATACACAAAATACACAAAATACACAAAATACACAAAAACACTAAAAACATAAAACAACTGAAACAGCAAATCCCTCGAAGTCAACCACAATCCTAAGCACATCAGGCAAAACGCCTACAGCCAGATGTGGCCGCCTCCAAGTCAATCAACATCCTCTTAAAAGCGACCAATGAAACCAGCTCATTAAGTTTCATGGATTTCTGTAACTTGTTCCATGTAAATGGAGCAGCAAACTCAAACGCCTTTCCCCCCCAGCTCAGTTCTAACCTTTGGAACAGACCCTGTTCCCAGATCCTGGGAACGAAGATTGTAAGTCCCGTTACTATTTACACTGATATAGGTCAGAAGGTAGGATGGAGGTAGACCTAAAATAGCCTTGGCTATGAAGATATGCCAGTGTTGAAGTCTCCGTGTTGATAGAGAAGGCCATCCAACACGTTCCTACAGTTCACAATGGTGAGTGAGGGCTTTAAAACCAGTGATGGACCTCAGAGATCCACGGTACACAGTGTCCAGTGCACGTAAACTTTGAGACGAAGCATGCATGTATAAAACATCACCATAGTCAAGTATAGACATAATAGTGGCAGCAACCAGCCTCTTTCTATATTCGAACGAAAGGCAGGATTTGATTCTGAAATAAAGCCCTAGTTTAAGTTTTAATCTTTTTGCTAGCTGCTGAATATGAAGGGTAAAATAAAGAGATGGGTGGTGATGGCGCCGTGGATATAATGCGGGGGCAAGAGATGCAGGTTCGATTCCCACTGCGATACATCAACCAATGTGTCCCTGAGCAAGACACGTAACCCCTAGTTGCTCAAGAGGTGTGCAACCTCTGATATATAGCAATTGTAAGTCACTTTGGATAAAAGCGTTAGCTAAATGACATGTAATGTAGTAATGTAAAGATTGATCTATTAAAATACCAAGATATCTGTACTTAGATACTGCACTGTAACTTTTATTCTTCTATCTCATGTCTGTCTTATTCTATTTTGACCTGTTTTTAACTGTTTTTTTATGTTTTATGTAAAGAGCTTTAAATTGCCTTGTTGCTGAAATGTGCTATACAAATAAAGCTGTGTTGCCTTGCCTACAAGGTGCTTGAATGAGCAGAAACTAGCGGCAGAAATACAAAGCGATGAAAGTAGAGATGAAGTAGGAGAGATAAACGCAGGGAACTGAAAGAGGGTAAATGAGGGTTTGAAAGAGAAGGACTCATTGTGATGATACTTCCCCCTTAGGTGCCTTTCTAACCCGCATGAGGAACTACATGCCGCCTGCCCACAGGCAGCTGATCCAGGACATCTCGTCGCGGCCCTCCCTGAAGAGTTTTGTCCAGCAGCAGGCCAGCGAGCGGCTGCACCAGGCCTTTCAGCACTGCGTCACAAAACTGTTGGCCCTGCGCAGCTACCACATCAACGTCGTCAGCCGCTTCATCACTGTACCCGCTGCCCGCGCACGACAACTTCGACACCAGAGGCAGGAGTTAGAGGCGGAGGTGATCAGCAGAGCGCCCGCAGCGTTAGAGGAGAGGGGCACTGGCGGCTCCGGCATCATGACCTTCCTTAAGACTGTGAGGGACCAAACAAAAGACGCTCTGCTGCCCGAGATGAGCAAAGAAACGATTCCCCACAGCTGATGCGAGCCGTCGTCACACATCAGGATACACAGCAGAGTGTCAACTACTGTACAGATAGATAACTCTTGTTATGATTTGATACTATAAATACAATGTAATTTAAGTAAATTGTACATCACATAAAGAAGGCAGTAAAACAACTCTGATTACTTTTCTTTTTTGGGGGGCATTTCTGCCTTTATTGGATAGGAAAGCTAATGGGGAGGGCAGATTGTTAATGTGTTATATATAAAGTAGTTATGTATTTTGACTGTGCTTTTTTTATGAGTGGAGAAAATCAACTCTGATTAAAGAAGCAGTGTGTAGGATTTAGTTCCATCTAGCGGTGAGTTTGCAGATTGCAAACAATTGAATTCTCCTCCACTAACCCCTCCGTTTCCAAGCGTGTAGAGAATCTACGGTGGCATTCAGGCAAGGTAAAAACTTGAAAGACCCTCTTTAGAGCCGGTATTTGGTTTGTCCGTTCTGGGCTACTGTAGAAACATGGCCGTGCAACATGGTGGGCTCCGTGGAAGAGGACCTGCTACCTATAAAGAGGCGAAGTCCCTCCCCTTCCGGTTGACCACCAACGGGATCAAAAAACCATTTATCTCTCCCCCGTATATATATTCTTGTCGAATGAAGGTCCGAGGTCCACCGGAAGGTGAGGGGTGACAGGTGACTAACGCTAGAGTTGGTTTAGCAAAGACGCTAGCAATGCAACACAGTCAGAAAATAAGCACAGCAGAAGGGTCAGATAGGTCGGACCTGCGTGTTTAACTTCAAACCTGTATTCGTTACAGTTACGACAAAGCAGAAGTAAATAAGTTTGCGGCTTCCACATATCTCCGCAATTCGAAATCAGCGGCCATTTGTCTACCCGGATGGGATTTCTGCGACAGTACAGATATATAGCGATCATGATTCAGGTAAAAATCGGCCGGAGTTCTCCTTTAAGGTGATTATACACTCATGAAAACATAGTTTGTCTATCTAGTATTCCATTTCTGCCGATAGATCCTGCTGAATCATGCTCCCCACTCCCCTACTAGCTTTGTTGTGTCTGTAAACAAACGTCGGCTTAATCGCCATGAGTGATACCCATCATTCAGTCCAAACCATAATTCAAACCATTGTTGTTTCCATTAAATTCAACCACTAATTCCTTCTTTAATCTGATCTGGAACGCAAAAAATGCCCCAGCTCCAGACCCACGTATCTAGAGGACATTTGGATATCAGACAATTGAAGTCATTGCTAAGCCCCCTTACATACTTTTTGGGAAAGTACTTTGGAGATTCAGGTCAATCTCAGTTTCAGAAGTAAAGAAAGTTTTGTCTTCTCTTGCTGGAAAATGTAGCAGGTAGCAGCACAAAAGGTTACTGTCACTGGTTTAAAGTAGAAATAAAAATGTACAGAAGCTGTCAAAAAATGTATTATGTGAACAAAATGGATACTGCAATACCTTGTGAAACCATGGCAGGGCACTAAAAGGAAGCAATATAATTCACACCAAAATAATGTCTCACAGGTTTTGTCTTTAAAAAGCTGAAACAGTGGGCACAGAAGGCATGCAGGACACTGATTTAGCCTGGTCACAAAAGGACTAAATAAAATCAGATTTTTGTCCACATGAGTACCCTTATTTCTTTATTTATAGATATATAGAAACAGAGAGGAAAGGTGAGAGGGGAAGGCATGCTGCAAAAGGCCCAGGGCCGGACTCGAACCCTGGGGTGTTGGACTAGGGGGGGGGGAAGGAGACTGAGTACCCAGGGCCCTCATGTGAGGAGGGCCCAAAAAGATGCTAGCATGAATAGCTGTGGATGTGGGGAGGGGCCCATAGAGAATGCATTTCTACAGGGCCCAGAAATTTGTGCTAGGCCCTTGCTCGAACCTGGCCACTGCGCTTAGGACTGAGCCCTAATGGTACGTACCCTACCTGGTGAGTACCCTTACTTCTCATGGAGTACTGCCTCCTCAAGTATGTACGCACCCCTGAACACCTGCATAAACATGAGCGCTCACTCCGAACCACTTTCACTTCATCTTCTACACCAGTGATTCCCAACCAGGGGAACTTCTGCAGTTGCCCAGGGGGTTCGTGGAAAGATTGTGGAGCAGCTCGACTAATTTGAAAAAATAGAAATTATGATTTGATTACATTTTCTGTAACACCTAATTATGTGTTGCAGTGATGTAAGAGTGCTTGGAAACTAGTTAGCAAGCGAGCGCAGAAGTTTGAACAGGTAGCCAAACGTAATGACTTAGCAGTTTACATGATTAGCTAAAAATGGTTAAAATAGTTGACTAAAAGTACCGTTAATGAATAAATGGTTGAAACATTCAGCTCCACTCCAAGTAGCATAGTCTGCGAGTATTAGTCAGATTGCTAACCAAAACTGACGTTTAAATTGACAGTTTAATTGTATGAGAAAATCCAATTTTTATATAATTTATAGAAGAGTTTTACAATTGGAACAGACATTAATAATCGAAGATGGGGTAAATGAGTTCATCAGACAAGGCTAAAGGGGTACTTTAGACCTAAAAGGTTGGGATCCTCTGTTCTGCACCCCTGCACCACTTATACAATAAGAAGCTACTCTTTAAATGTCTGCGTCTTAATCGGTTGCACGTTTTGGTATAAAAGGATCTTTACACAAAACCTTATCACAGCTGAATACTTCACCACTGTAGTTTTAGAGCCTACATATTATGTAGAGTAATGCTTTGTGTTGTCATTTACATAAAAAAAACAAAAACCTGGTTGTGGCGCCTGGGTAGCTCACCTGGTAGAGTGCGCGCCCGTATACAGAGTCTGCGGCCTGCCTGTTCGACTCCGACCTGTGGCCCTTTGCTGCATGTCATTCCCTTCTCTCTCCCCTTTCATGTCTAAGCTGTCCTGTCATAATAAAGGCCTAAAATGACAAAATGCATCACACCACAGTCAACTTTAGTGAAATTGGTGCATGGCTAAACTTTGGAAAACTACTCGCCCCAGTGGCTGGTGAGCAAAAAAGTTAACGTCAAGCCATGAATGTATGTAATGAAATGAATTTAGAAACAAGTTTGAAGTGATATATTACCAAGATATGCGGATAAATATAAATATACCCGAGACACATGCAATACTCATGTCATGCAACTGCTGAATTATTAAGTATTTATCATTAATATTAATCATTTGACAGTAAAGTATTGACAGGCTGGAACCTGACCTTTCGCTCTGAGAAAATAATCAGCCTTTGTTGCGTCTTTACTCTACAGAACGTCCCCACAATGGGGTTGTCATGTCAAAGTACAATGCACAATGCAGCGCAGAGATGCATCACTTATCAGAGTGGTTACCTCAGAACTCCTCCAGCCCACATCCAGCCCTCACATGCCCCGCTATAGGCTACTTCCTGGACGGAGAGTGTGGAAAACCCAGAGCAATGAAGGGATGGATTGTGCCATGAATGGCTAACGCTGTGTAATCTTCATCTTGCTCGTCTCCAGCGGTGTTTCATTACAAAAACAGCCTTTGCAAGATCAGATAAGGAAGACGATGTGGCAATTAGACGTGACAATCCACCCCCCTCAACCTGAGCGATCTACTTTATCTTGCCCTCTTTTTTTCACATGCTGGGTAGCAGGGAAGACAATGGAAGAGCAAATAAGAGAGAAAACAATTACACATGATCCCTGGCAAAGGTCTTAGTGCGAAAGAGACGTTTGTTAAAGGTTTTTTGGAGTGTGTGTGAAGACGTTTTATTCTGATTGATGTACAGCAAACACATTAAAAAGGGTTGCCTTTTGCCAGATTGGATGTCACACTAGAACATGGGGAAAGTACCTGAGCTTTCTGGAGGCTTCCTGAGAAGCCAGGTACTGTGGAGAGACGTATACAAAGTGCTTATTGTTTTGCCATATATACATATGTTTATTTGGTTTACAGCGGTTTATTTTGTTATTTTATTGTATTGTATTGAATAATTATGTCTGTTATGTTATCTTATGTTCGGGGGGGGAGGGGATGTGTTCACGTGGTAAAATATGTGTTTTGTACGCTGTTTAAAAAATGTAAAACAAATTGTCATTCATGTTTTCATTCACTGCAAACCCTTCTCACAGCCTGACATGTTGACATGTTTCACAGCCTGAGAATCTGTTTGTAGGAAGCCGCGAGGTGAGGAGGTGAAAGGTGAACGGAAACTGCGGCAACTCTCTGCGGAGAGTTGGGTGGCGAGGAGGACAAATAGTGCGTTCACGTCACGGTGATCTGATTAGAGCCTTCTTCCACAGCCAAAGCAAATAATCCCCTTCCTTATTGGCTGACTGTGGACTCCCTGACAACCCGGCAGTAAACACAGGCCATCTCTAAGGATGTCTTCATTGTGTAGTCGGGGCTGGGCCGCTGAAGTTACACCTCGTATCACAACAGTGGCTGGTTTCAGTGTAGAACATGACACACACATATGCGTGCACGGACCCGCTTGTTTTGTACTGACAGTGCCATGAGATGTATTACAAAAAAAGTCTGCAAGATGTCAGCTTTTATCCTTATGTACAGTGGTAATATTTTGGCCTACAGTAAATGTTCCAAATGAAGCAACTGTAGTATTTGAGTTTGAACCTTCCAAACAAATGCTATCACGAATCAACTCGGCGAGCTAAATAAGTGATATTCCTCACGGCAAAGGGCATCTGGAGTCACTCTTGTTTTCACAAAATCAACTCAAACATCCATATTCCATCTATCAGAGGCGACAGGATTACAGGCGTGGTGGGTTCTCCTTTTTGGTGAGACATTCGAATATCTGTGCCTTGGTGGTTAACCAAAGGATATCCTGGATTCTGTTATTCCAAAAATTTAATTTATGATGCTCACCTCAAGTCCCAAGCAAAGCCAGGACCTTTCCTCACCCTGCGAGCAGCCGCGATGGGAGCAGCTCGGGATTGATTGTCTTTGGCGTGCAACTTGATGGGCGTAGCTGGGAATTATGAGCTGTGTGTGCAGCGCAGTAGGTGACTCTGGGCGTTTTAACCACTTTTTACTCATCTGGACATCGCTATCATTGTCAAACATCTAGGTCTACACACCCATGAGTCAGATTCATCTTCATAATTCACTTACTGATCAGTTTGGACACACCCTCGGTTAATTTTGAGCTCTATATATCCAAATGTTCGGCTGTCATCACCTTTCTTTCACAACCAATGTTCAAAATCTGTCAGGATAATCAAGGTTTAGTCTGAAAGTAACTCTGGCTTTTTGTCTTGCTTAGCCTAAGATAATTCACAATGCCCATCCCTAGCCGGGCCTTTAATAGACATAAAACTCAAAAACAAATACATAAAAGACGTATTAAAAGCTAAAACACAGAACAGAACAAGAAAAATAACAGACGAAGCAAAACAAGACAAGACACAGACAACAGACTCATACAGTACATTAAAGCACCATTAAACAGGAAGCACCAGATCATTCATGACTTCATGACTGCTACCTCTTCAACAACTTTGAATTGGAGTTTCGGATTTGGATGTTCCCAGTCAGGATCCAGTCTTAGTTGAGTAGGAAAGGAATTCCACATGTTGATTCCCCGGACAGAAAAAGCTGTTTGTCCAAATGAGGATATAAAAAAGGGCAACTTACAATTCGGATGCATCACGTGTTACTGAGCCTGAAGCCCTGAACACCTGGGGAGCCTGTGTTGCATATATATATATATATAGGAGTATATATAGGAGTTTGTGTTGCAGGGAATACAGACTTACACCCAGGAAACGTGTGTTGTGTTC
This sequence comes from Perca fluviatilis, assembly GCF_010015445.1. Lineage (NCBI taxonomy): Eukaryota > Metazoa > Chordata > Actinopteri > Perciformes > Percidae > Perca > Perca fluviatilis. Next base: position 37,956,326 of record NC_053117.1, read on the forward strand.
CAGGAGTACTACTTAAAGCAGGGCCACACTGGAAAATGAGAATCACATTAAGGGCCAGACATGTTTGACATGCTTTTTTTCAACTGAAAAGTTGAATAACACCTTTGACTGTATTATTTGTGTCTCATATAGCTTTCTCACTAACAGTTTGGTCGAAATAAAGCCCTAAAAAGTCAGCAAAAAAGTTCCTTAGCCATCATAGAGGTTTAGCAAATCAAAGATAATTTTTTTTTACAACAACCTGTTTCACAGCCTGAATATGTAAACTCTCTGGTTCTATGGCAATTTCTGAGCCTCAAAGTCGGCAAATCTGCCAAATTCTGCTTTGAGTGTCGCACAACTGCAGTCTGTAAAACAGTTTCCCATCTTTTTGGTTTGGCTCACATCTAGAGTTTGACACATGTGACTTAAAGGGACAGGGTGTTTTGATCCAAACCACGTTTTGGTGCCTAAACGTAACGGTTGTAGCCGCAGGACAGACACCTTTTGTCGGCTAATCTCTACTGCAACGGCCTCTGAAACAATCGACTCATGGTGCTCTTCACCACGGCTCGGAGTTACCTTTTCTCGGCTAAATTTAACTTTAATGTGACCAGTCGTCACGTGACCAGTCGGTCGTACGATATCAAACAAACTCGTTCATGAGAATGTGTGGATATATATATATTAGGATTGGGAATCTCAAGTGGCCGCACGATACGATATAGTCACAATACTTATGTAATGATACCATATTGTGATTTTAAACATTGCAATATTATGCGATACATTTGCAATTCATTACCTTTTTTCCAACTTTAAATTATATCCCCGAAGGAAAACTTTTTAACATCTGTTTCATCTTAAAAAGATGAATTTCTGTTTGTTCATCTCACTTTCAATTTTTTTTATTTTTTATTTTAGTACCAAAAAGTTCATTCTCATGTTTAATTTACATAAGAATAGATCGATACTTGGCGTCCCTGTATCGGTACAGTATTGCCATGGAAAATATTGCTTCATACTTGAGACCAGATGAGTAAGTCTCTTAATTTGGGGCTCTAGATAGTCATCACCTCCCACAGGGTATCCAGTTAGTGGTCTAAAAGAATATAAAGAAATATGTGACAGTTCACCCCATGGGCAGAAGTTCCTAACATCTCTCCTAACGCCACGATCACCTCCAGACCGGTGAATCATCTTCCTATAGGACCCCCATTTAAAAGGTTTCCATAGAAGCGTCTCTGAACACAAGTAAATGAAGCCGACATTCACTGGGTTGCGGGTTTTCAGACTTCACTTTTCTGCCTACTTGTCACCGTTAAACAAGACATCAAGCTTCTCTTTCAACGAGCCCGTCTTTTACATCATTTTTTTTTTTAACCCCCAGCTCCTCTTTGTTCGTAACTTGTGCGTTCTGTTAGGGCAGGTTAAGGGCTTTTGATGTAGTCATCTTACAGCAACTTTATCACTTCCTCCCCACTGACTCGACTGAAACTGCATGCCCACATGAAGAAAGAAAGAGGGAAAAAAAAGAAGCTGTCATGTTCACAGCCAGCTTGAAAGGCTGCTTTTTCAGGTGTAGAGTTACTGTTGTTGCCTGTGTTGATGATCTAGCCCGGATGACGTCACTGACTACTACAGAAAAAGCACACGTCACATTGCAGCCTTTATTCTTCCAAGAGGAACCTTGGGACGTTTTGGCCCCCTGTGAGATACTGCATCGTGCTGCTTTGTACTAGATATCCTTTCGGGCTTTGCATCGGATGGATGGTTACGTTCCATCCCTGTTTAGCTGGATAAACGTGGGAAATTGTCTCCAAGTGTTTAAATGACTGCTGTGCCAGTTTTGTTGAGTCACCTGTGGCACTTTCTGAGCCTACAGCCATGCGTGCGGCTTTGTATCGTAAAAATAATCAACGTTGCATCAGTGACGTCACCCATTGGTTTGCGGACTGCTGTTTTAAAGTGAGGAGTTGGCATTTTAGCCATCGCCATCTTGCTATTTTGGAGCCAGAAGTGACTATATTTGGACAAATGGGTGGAGATAACTGGGGAGAATGACGCAGCTAAGCCAGTGTTGTGTATGGTTGAAATGGCGTTGTGCTAAGCTAAAAGCTAACATGGGGAATGTTCCTGATTTTCAAACCTTCTGACACGAGTCATCCAGCGGGCCTCCTGGTGCTGGTGCCATTCATATCTGCATGTACTTCAGTACAGAAAATCTGCAAACTTTCCCTTAAGTTACCATCTAACGCTAGCTAGTTAGCTTTGGCTGAGAAGATGCTACCGAACACTGAACAAGACATTTATAGGCGACCAAAATGTTCCAATTAACTCTGATGAAGTGAAAACACACAGTGAGAGGGTCAAAGTGTAAGATGAAAACACGGACCGCAGCCAAAAACAAGTTGAGGTCTTTTTTTAACGTCCACGGTGTTAGCATTGTTAGCATTGCTAAAGCCTCTGTCCTGATTGACAGGTCATAAAGCATCTCCTGCTTTATCGTCTACTTTAAAATAAATGGGATCATAATTTACTAAATAAACATCATGCTGTGTTGAAGAAGACTTGAAACTAGCGATTGAGACCATAAACTCTGGCTTGGATGCGTTTCTTCAAAAGTTTGTTTTTTTAACTCTAATTTTTTGTTTCCAGCATCCCCTGCGGTCTTCACCGCCACAGCCTCAACAAACTTCTCCACACTGAAATGAACAGGAGGACTGGTGTTTTTTTGCTGTGAATGCATCCCAAGTGTTATTGGAGAGCAGGACGACTCACATTGACCAAAATGCCCTTACAAATCAGTTAGACTTGCCGAATGGTTTTCCCCCAGAGACCTCAACCAAACATTTTAAATCAGATTTTGATGGCAGCTATAAGAATACATGGCATTCAGATGACTTTCCTCACAGGATTAGCAGAAGCCCACACACATCACAGCCTTTTGTCTCAAAGGTTAACACAACTTTGGGCTGTGTGACGGGGGGAATACAGCTCAACCTCTCACCACTGCTGACTCACTACTGGCCCGGCCAGGTGCGAAACAGAAACACACACACACACACACACACACACTCCAACACACATGTAAATGGACTTAAATGGCGGGGACACACGCCATGCCCAAATGAGCACACATGCGTGCACGTGCAGCCGCAGCACCTCGTTGCCTCTGACCTGCAGACAGAGATACCTCTTGTGTGTGTTTACTCCCACTTTCCCCACTTGGCTTTCCCCTCTATTGTCCTCCTCCCTCTCGCTCCGCTGATTGACTTCCTCTTCCTCTGAGTTGTCGCTAATGTCACCTTCCCCGCTGGCGCCCACACGCTCACGTTATCAACAGCTTCTCATCCGGGTTACAAAAATACAGGAAGTTCCCCGGGGGGTGTCCCATGATACATACGGATCGACACACTGCAGGCTAATAGTGTTCGAAGATAATACCAGTAACCCCGGGAAGAACTGGAGATAATATCCCCACTGGGATGTTCACACCTCCATATTCAACACCAACATACAGGAGACTCAAGCTCACCAGGTGTTGAATGCCAAGCCAAATTCGTAACAGAAATGAAACACAGTTACAGACTACAGCAAAGACTGCACTTCCTGAGAGTGCTCAGGAGGCACAGCACCGAGAAGAAGCTGCTGGTGGTCTTACCTTTACCTTACCGGGTGACCATAGAGAGCCTCCTGACATACTGCATGTCAGTGTGGTATGCGAGCTGCTCTGTTATGTATAAAGGCTGATTTATAGTAGTACATTGGATCTTCGCAGAGCCTACGCCGTAGCCTACGTAAGTGGCCCACGCCGTTGTGGGGATTTATACTTGCGCGCTAGTGTGTCTGCGTCGTTCTAGCATATCTCTTTGGGAGAATAGAATAGCCGGTATGTGTGTGTAAGCTGTATCAGGAGAAGTTAACCCTCTTCTTGCGGAAAAGGAGAACCCGGAAATGAGTAGGGGGAAATGTGACGCTACCACCCGCAGTTGTTGTGGTCTGCATCGCCGCGACGTGTAGTTAAGTTTCTGTAGAGGTGCACGTCAGGCTACGGCGTAGGGTACGTATCTTCGCGTACATACATATGTAACTATGTACCTACGTACCTACGGCGGAGATTCAACCAGAACCATAAATCGAGCTTAAGAAAGCGCTCAAGAGTGTGGTGAAGACTGTAGAGAAAGTCACAGGCTGCCCCCCCGCCCTCTCTGGAGGACATCGCCACCTCACGCTACCTCAGCAGAGTAGGCTAAAGTAGGCTGATGAAAAGATACAGGCAACGCAATTTAAAAAAAAAAACATGTTAAAAGCAGTTGATAGACGGTCATGCCTGCTGGAGGTGCGGAAAAACTCGAAAAGCCGTGACACCGGCTACAGAGCTCCATCATATCAGCAGCAGTTGGTAGCTGGGTTACCCGAGAACAGGGGGCTTTGAGCCGGGTACAAAGCACCGCGAGCTGCCGGCCAATTCAGCGGACATTACGGTTGAGTTTAGGCGACAAAAAGGGAGCGTTATGCGCTGACGACAGTTAAGTTTAGGCTCCAAAACGGCTAGTTAAGTTAAGGAAAAAGATTGTGGTTTGGATTAAAACACTCATAAGGAACACTCATTTCCGAGTTGTTTTCCCCGGGAAAGCGAACTACGCTCCCGGGCTTGAATGTGCTGTGTTTTATGACAGTTCTATAAGTAATAAATAGAAAGCATTAAAAAATATACATATATATTGTCGCCCATTTTTTGTCCTGATCCGATCCGTTTTTTTTTTTTTTTTAAACGACAATAAAGTCAATTCTGATTCTGACTGAAAAGGACAAACATTGGCAGATCAGATTTCACTGTTAATAAAGTGCTGTAATACACAACGAAATTGTTTCATGGCAGTTAATTAATGGGCAGCAGAGAAAGGGGAGTCTTTTCTTCCCTGACCCTGCTGCAGCTCAGTCATGAACACTCTGTACTGCAAATTTGTGGACACAGTCTAGTTGGCTCTTTCTGCATGGGATAAAGCTCATTAATCCACATTGGCGATGGCTTACTTATGTAAGAAAAAAAAAGGGGGCTTCCTTTGGAGTGCAGCTACCGAGAGATGGAATGAAAATCCTGCAATGGTCGTCTAATCCCAAACTTCCCAGTAAAAACATTCCACTTCCTCCCAGGCGAGATCCGGACTTTTTCGCATGCAGAGCTGAGGCAGGCGGAGGGTGGGCTGCTCCGACCGGGGGACACGCTGGAGACAGACGGGGTCAGGCAGATGGGAGGGGGGTCAGGTGCAACTTACAGGCCTGGGGAGACATGAGGCTGTACATTTCTACCATTGACATGAAGAAGTATAAACAGCTTTGTTCTGTTTTTGTCAGCTGAGTATTTTCCAATTGGTCAAAACGAAGGACAGGATCTTTTTTTGTGCTGGAACTCTGAAGAAAGATTTTGTTAAAGTTAAAGGTCCCATATTGTAAAAAGTAAGATTTCCATGCCTTTAAAGCTCACCTATAAAGCACTTCAAGATATTGGTGATGGTGCAGTGGATATGACACATGCCTTTGGTGTGGGAGATCTGGGTTCAATTCCCACTGCGATACATCAACCAATGTGTCCCTGAGCCAGACACTTAACCTCTGACATATATAGCAATTGTAAGTCGCTTTGGATAAAAGCGTCAGCTAAATGACATGTAATGTAATAAGTGTATAAGTAATGTGAAAGTATCAAAGCGCTCAATCCACAGAGAAATGCACACGGCCCGTATTCAGAAACTGCCTTTAAACGAGCCGTCAGGACTTTTCTTTAAGGTTGTGATGTCACAACCTGAGCATATTGGACCGGTACAAATATCTGCTCCTCGATCACGGAGCTGTTCGTTCCTTCCGCTCCCGGCCGCTCTGCTCAATAACGCTCCGCGTTCAGCTCCGATTTCCCCCTACTCTGCGCAAATCGCTCAAAAAAAGGGAAAAAAGCTGCGTCGTATTCATCAGATGAGCGCCACCTGCCCTCCCTTCATGCCCGGAGCTCCGCCAGCAAAAAGTCTGCTGGATGGCATGGGCGCTGGCGATATGGAAAGGGGCGTCATTCATCTGCATAAACTGTGCTGCAGTAGTCTCGCTTTGCCAGACCTTCCTCCACAGCGTGGAGGAGGAGGGTAAACAGATACATTTTGAATCGGGAATGGTGTTTAACAATGAAACTACAACTCCCATGCAACTTGACGACGTCATCGAAAATCCGTGTTAACATGCTTTGGTTTAATTGAGTGACCCCCAGTTGGCAGAAAATTAGATATTGCACGTTTAAAACAGACAGTATAAGGGGAATAAAAAGTGTTTTTTGAACATTAAAGCATGTAAACATCTAGTACAAACCCTAAATACCAGTATGAACCTGAAAATGAGCATGATATGGGACCTTTAAATCAAGTTTCTGTCAAACAGTTCTTGAGATGGAGCCGACAGAAAAACAACGGACTGGTTTTGGTTGCCTTGGAAACTAACACCACTAAATATTTCATTTAAAGAGCTGATATTATGCTCATTTTCAGGTTCATAATTGTATTTAGAGGCTTACATGGTTTAATTAAAAAAACAAAAAACATATTTATGTCGTACTGCACATTGCTGCAGCTCCTCTTTTCACCCTGTGTGTTGAGCTCTCTGTTTTAGCTACAGAGTGAGACATCTCACTTCTGTTCCATCTTTGGTGGGAGTCAGTACCTAGGTAAGGACTACTAGCCAGTCAGAAACAGAGTAGGGCGGGGCCTGACAGTACCTAGGTAAAGACTACTAGCCAGTCAGAAACAGAGTAGGGCAGGGCCTGACAGTAGCTAGGTAAGGACTACTAGCCAGTCAGAAGCAGAGTATGAGGGCGTGCCCTGACAGTACCTAGGTAAGGACTACTAGCCAGTCAGAAGCAGAGTATGAGGGCGTGCCCTGACAGTACCTAGGTAAGGACTACTAGCCAGTCAGAAGCAGAGTATGAGGGCGTGGCCTGACAATACATAGGTAAGGACTACTAGCCAGTCAGAAACAGAGTATGGCGGGGCCTGACAAGCATGCTTGGCTGATCCAAAACAAACCTGCTTCAGCCAGTAACCATGGCTACGGCTCAGCCGTACATGTTGGACCCCGAGCCTGATCCTGAAACACAGCCAGAAACAGCCCAAACCAGCTTCTCAACCTAGACTGGAGCAAGACGTTTCAGAGTGGTACCTTATTTAAATGTTAACTAATTAATCTTTCATACGTAACGTTTTAATTCTGCACTGTCTCCTGGACATGGCGATACAGCTATCTGAACTCTTCGGGCCTCCGCTCTAACTAGCTTGGTTTGAGGGCGTGCCACGCTAGCAGCTAGGCGAGCATTATAACGTGTGTTACAATGTGACGCAAAATGTTGCGCGTTACAATAGAGCTGTTTGGAGCAGTTGGTGAACAGTGTTTTCTGTTGGAGATGGTAAATCCCTTTGGGGGGGACTTTGGGCTTTTTCACTTTGTAAACCTATAACGTGCACAAAAAAGATATATAACACAATAAAGGAAAGGGGAAAAGCCAAAAAGCGTAATATGAGCTCTTCAATTGTGTAATTGTGTTAGGACAATATCTCACAATGAATTTAACAAATGTTGGTTAACATATACAGTTGCGCTCATAAGTTTACATACCCATGCTAAAGTTGACTAAAAAGAGGAATAAAAAAAATCATCTTTTTTTTTGATCAATTTTCTTTGTGAATGAATAATGTATCGTAAATAAATAAATAAAATAATTAAAATAGCCCCACATCATCACATACCCTTCACCATACCTAGAGATTGGCATGGGGTACTTTCCATAAAATCATCTCTCAATGCAAATCAGACCAGCTATTAGGCTAACTGAAATAAAACCATGCCAATCTCTAGGTATGGTGAAGGGTATGTGATGATGGGGGGGTATGGTGAAGGGTATGTGATGATGGGGGGGTATGGTGAAGGGTATGTGATGATGGGGGTATGGTGAAGGGTATGTGATGATGTGGGGTATGGTGAAGGGTAGTATGTGGGGTAGGATGTGGGGGTATGGTGAAGGGTATTGATGATGTGGGGGTATGGTGGGTAGTGATGATGTGGGGGTATGGTGAAGGGTATGTGATGATGGGGGGGTATGGTGAAGGGTATGTGATGATGGGGGGTATGGTGAGGGTATGTGATGATGTAGGGGTATGGTGAAGGGGTATGTGATGATGTGGGGGTATGGTGAAGGGTATGTGATGATGGGGGTATGGTGAAGGGTATGTGATGATGTGGGGGTATGGTGAAGGGTATGTGATGATGGGGGTATGGTGAAGGGTATGTGATGATGTGGGGGTATGGTGAAGGGTATGTGATGATGTGGGGGGTAGGTGAAGGGTATGTGATGTGTGGGGGTATGGTGGGGTATGTGTGTGTGGAGGGTATGGTGAGGGTATGTGATGTGTGGGGGTATGGGGTATGTGTGTGTGGGGGATGGGGTTGTGGGGGTGTGGGGTGGTGTGGGGGTGGTGGGGTGTGGGGGGGGTGGGTTGTGTGTGTGGGGGTATGGTGGGGTTGTGGTGGGGGTATGGTGAGGGTATGTGATGATGTGGGGGGGTATGGTGAAGGGTATGTGATGATGGGGGGTATGGTGAAGGGTATGTGATGATGTGGGGGGTATGGTGAAGGGTATGTGATGATGTGGGGGTATGGTGAAGGGGTTGTGTGTGGGGGTATGGTGGGGTTGTGTGTGGGGTGGTGGGGTTGTGTGTGTGGTGTGGGTGTGTGTGTGTGGTTGGTGTGTGTGTGGGGGTATGGTGAAGGGTATGTGATGATGTGGGGTATTGAGGGTTGTGATGATGTGGGGTATGGTGAAGGGTATGTGATGATGTGGGGGTATGGTGGTATGTGATGATGTGTGGGGGTATGGTGAAGGGTATGTGATGATGGGGTATGGTGAAGGGTATGTGATGATGTGGGGGTATGGTGAAGGGTATGTGATGATGTGGGGGTATGGTGAAGGGTATGTGATGATGTGGGGGTATGGTGAAGGGTATGTGATGATGTGGGGGTATGGTGAAGGGTATGTGATGATGTGGGGGTTATGTTGAAGGGTATGTGATGATGTGGGGGTATGGTGAAGGGTATGTGATGATGTGGGGGGTATGGTGAAGGGTATGTGATGATATGGGGGTATGGTGAAGGGTATGTGATGATGTGGGGGGGCTATTTTAATTCCAAAGGCCAAGGGAACTTTATCAGGATGCATAGTATCCTGGATCCATGAAATAACTGGCCTTTAAAAATAAACATCTGCCTGCCTCTATGGGAATTTAACATAGGGGTGGACTGACATATGCCCCCTGTATTTAAAGGAAGAACATTTATTTATTTACGATACATTATTCATTCACAAAGAAAATTGGTGTCCTTAAAGGTTGGATTTTTCCTCATTTTTTGAATTAAGGCATTAAGATCAATTTCCAAAATATGTTTTTTTTATTCCTCTTTTTAGTCAACTTTAGCATGGGTATGTAAACTTATGAGCGCAACATATAGCTGTTCATACGGACTGAAAAGTGAGAGAACATTCAGAGCTTTTGTCCGATCCCTCCACTGGCCCTCCGCTGCCCACACAGCGTGAGCTTATACTTTACTTTGCTCGTCTCTGCTCCCAAAGCACCATGTCCTGAAAAACTGTATTCATAAAACAAACTATTACAATTTGTTCTGCCAAAACGTGTTCACCTAAGCCAAAAACAACCAGATTTAGATTTAAGACGTTGTACTTTCTGCCATGTAATTTGCAAAATTGGGGGAAGCCAATATTGTTAGTTTCCGCACTCGGCTTAATTCAAAACATACAAATGGACGCTTGCCAAATGTACTTGTTCAGTATTTTTTCATGGATAAAATTAGTTTGTGAGAACTAAAATATTTTTCATTGCAGAAATCAGGAAATCCAAAAAATACAGCTTCCAGCTCTGGGAACGTCTTATGCGGTGTCATCTGGATTACTACTGCTGAGTGCAAATATACAGCAGTCAAGCGAAAAGTTTCACATTTCTGTTGTGTAATTATATAATCTAGTCCGCTGCTGTATAATCAAATAACTGAGCTTGTTTTAAATACTCTCAGAGGGCCTTTATGCTCAGACATTTACATTTATATTAATCATTATACGCAGAGACACAGAAACACAGAACAAAAAATCTCATTTCAACCCCAGCTGCCTGACTTTTCAGATCAAGTGGCACCTTGGCAGTCTTGGGCACTCACTCCTGGTTCAGTTTTTTCCATTTATTTCTTTATTCATTCATTTGTATGTGAGTAACTTCCAGGAGTTTCATTCTGTCTCCATCCATACAATATTTTCAGTCTTCTCTGCCATCGTCTGCAGCACTGCACGCTGCCGGTTATTATTGCTCTCTCCACTAACCGAAACCTTTCTCCAAAAATAATTCTGTCAAATGATTCTCGTCTGTGTCAAGACAGTGTGTCTGGCCAGACCTAATTCAATAACTTAAAATTCAAATAGGCTTGATTGTACAACAAAATTAGTTGATAAATTACACTGTTTGGGCGTTTTCTCCTTTTCAAAAAAATCAGCAGTGCAAGCAGCAACAGGCATGAGAGTGAGGAGTGCGCGCACACACACATACACACGCACACGCACACACACACACACACACACACCCACACACACACACACACACACACACACACACACACACACACACACACACACACACACACACACACACACACACACACACACCACACACACACACACACACACACAAAGTAAATCCTCCACAGCAGGACAGCAGGGGCAGAATCTTCACTTGTTTTAACACCAGTCTGTGAGCAAGAGAGAGGTCTATAAAAAGTAACAACCCTGAACAGACTGTGGTAACACTGCAGAGCACTGTGACCTGTTTAACACATTTAAATGTTTAAGATTACTGTAGTAACAAAAAAAATAGTCTGATGTAACCTGTGTTAGTGCTACAATCACATTTGTAAATGTTGAAAAACTATCAAAACGAGAATGGATATTATACTGATGCTGTGAAGCCTGAAAACACCCCCAATAACACTTGATGCCCTTTCCAGTGGCACTACATTATGGAACTTATATATAGATATAGAACTTCTGTATAGAGCCAGATATATATATATATATATATATATATATATAGCCATAATGTCTAAACCATCCAAGAAAGACTGACCACGAGCTCCGAGGTTGTAAAACAAACGTTTCTGCTCCTGTAGAAGCTAGAAGTCCGTATGAAATCGACCTTGTTCTAAGAGAAACATGTTTTATTCGCGTTCTTATGGAGAAATACTACACTACCCACAACCCTAAGCGCAACAGCGATGTCTCTGATTGATGTACAAGCGAACGGCTAGAGCGAGCTGCTACCATTAAAGTCTATGATCGTTTCTGTACACAGTCTTGTACCTTTGCCTTTTTTTCTCATTTTCAAAATGTTATTTTTACGCCGCATCAAATGTTTTTTTGGTCACGATTCATCTCAGAGCTGGTTGGTGCGGTTCCAGGCTTGAAACTGTTTGTATAAACGTTTAATGAAACTTCAATGGAGATACCGAACGAGGAAAATTACTTCCGGATCCAGAGCCGTTTAAAAAGTGGGCGGTCGCTGTTGAGCTCTATTCCCACGCAGAAGCGCAACTGTGTTATGGTACGTGTCCATATACACGTTGTTTTCAGGGATGGGATCGCCTCGCTTCCCAGCATTGCGCGCTAGGAGCTCGCCACCAGTTTCTCTACCACCTACGAGCAAAGAACACACCCTCCTACAACCGCGATGGCTGCAACTGATTGGACGAACGCATCACGTGGGGCTGGCTGCTTCCCATTTCAAAACGGCGGCTCGTTTGGAATACGATCTCGTATTTTACGAAGATAGTTCACCGAAAAAATTTTCTGAAAACATTTTAAGCGAGAAATACACCATGCAGTTGCTGAATCTGTCTTCATTTCAGATCGAGCCACTACTCACTTGAAAGTAGTTGGTTAGATTCAACTTTATGCAAATGAGGAGAGAGAGACTCGACGCCCCACTTCTCCCAAGTCCCAGCGACGCTACCAGAATGCATTGCACGGCTGCTCCCATAGAAATGAATGGGAAGCGGGGAAATGACGCTGACAATGGACACACACCCCAGGCGGGGACTGCCCATTTCTCCGACGCTCCATTGTTTCGACCTCTCAATAACCCGAAAGATTCCCTTTGGTCCTACAGCCCACTAGTCCGACGTCCCTCTGGTGGCGAAATTACGAATCCCACTAATGCCACGCCAAGACCCGCCCTACGAATTAGCTCGATTGGTTGGGGTTAGGCATTTGACCTCGAGTGGTTAAGGTTAGGATAGCCGATTGGTCAGCGGATAGGACCTGAACAAATGGGGTTATACGTTACCTTGCGTAAGCATGGACGCCTGGCCAATTCAATGCTATTGAAGGGCGGGTCTTGGCGTGGCCATAGTGGGATTCGTAATATCAGTGTGGACGTCGGACTAGTGGGCTGTAGGACCAAAGGGAATTTTTCGGGTTATTGAGAGGTCGGAACAATGGAGCGTTGGAGAAATGACATGGCACCCCACAGGCACTGTATTATGCGCACATCAGCTGTTTGTAGTCTGGATTAACATACATTTCAGAATAAAGCCTGACATCCCGCTGGATGTCCCTCCGCTTCCACTCAGTGTGTTACCCTTCTCAAAATCCCTTCACTACGGTAAACAACAAACTTCGACCTAGCAGGCTACACACTAAAAATGGCATGTTTTGAAGTAAATTTGGATGGTGCAACAAGGCAGGCCTGCTCGGTTCTTTCAGGGAATGATTGTAAAGAATTACAAAGAATGTCTTTACGGCATTTCCTCTCTAACTGGGACATTTGGGGACTGATTGGTGGGATTGCTGTGGACAAAGTACACACAGAGATACACTGGTAAGAGTAAATTCAATCCCTTTAAGTACAGTTTTACACAAGGATAGCACTATGAGATATTTTTATGTCTTTTAATAGCAGTTTGACAAACAATTTTTGCACCGTCAACTTACTGGAAATTCTCCAGAGCTTTCAGCTGCGTCTCATGGCTGTTACCAATGGGTGAAGTTTGCTCAGTTGTCATGAAGATGGTTCAATTATTACATGACCTACTTATACTGTAAGTATGACATTTCAGATAACTTGGATTAAGACTGTAACTACCGTCTCCTTCTGATGAAGGCCACAAGAGATTCCCAGTAAGTGGAACTTATACAAAGACTTTGTTTTGTCAAATCTCCTTTGATTCTTACTTTTCCATTTTCCTGCATTGTATTTATTATATTCTTCTGTACATATCGATGTATGCCTTTTAAAACAAAGCACATCGAGTTCATTTGTATTGACATGTGCTTTATAAATTGATGCTGTGTTTACACGTAAGTTAAAGGAATTCCAATTTTCTAAAAGTTAAAAAGACAGCTGTCCATGAATATAAAAATAACTTCCAAAATTCACTTGGCATTTCCCTTCAATAGAACCAGCAATAAAGAAGAAAATCTCCACGTACAGAGGGATAGATTAATGTTCATCCTCCAGCATTTTGTGAAGAGGAGCGACACATAAAAACACAACAGGACATTGTGTCCCTGTGCAGTCCCAGTATACAGCAGTGTGAGAGGCAGATGTACTTTTATTGAGCTGATTATCCTCGAGCACATTGTCCCACTGTGACGGATGCTTGTGCCTCAGCTCCACTGTAGCAGTACGCCGAGTCATGTTTATGGGCTTCAGTGACTTTTTGTCTCCCTCTAAGCTCAGCACGGCCGACAAACTTTTCTTTTCTTTGTACATCTGCCGCAGAAATGCTGCAAAATGAATGAGACTGTCTTCCCCCGAAAAAATGCTACCATAAGTCGTTTCCTCATGCAGCAATTATAGGACTCATATTAACGTTTATAGTGGCAGCGCCTACTAGAGGCTGTAGTAATATGACGGGAGCAAAGCAGGAAGTAAGGTGACGAAGTATTAAGAGCGCCAAGTTCAGCGAATGGAGGAAGGTTGGGGTTGAGGATGGGTCCAACAAACACAGGACTTGTTCCATTTGAAAATTTAAGTAAACGGCAAGTTTTTTTAAAATTTTTAAATTTTTTAGTTACGTCACGTTTAGCGTCACATGATTAACCGGAGGTGAAGTAGCATCTGATTGTAACCCAAACTACAATGTTTTTCTAAACTTAACTAAGTAGATTTGGTGTCTAAACCTAGCCATGTTTCTAGCCACCAGTTTCATGTTAATATGTGTAAAATGTTAACGTGTTCAAAATAGAGTGCGGATCGGGCTGCATTTTTCTGTCCGAGCCCGGCTCGTGTCCGACAGGCATTACGATATTTATGTCCGAGCCCGACACAGTTAAAATCTCATTTTTTAACGATGTACGTTTTGTAGGAAGGCATTCGGAAATGTCAACAGATGAGCGCATCAGCGCACACGGGGCAACAAGCGCACATTAACACAGGCGCGCACCTACATAATAAGCTTTTTTAAATTTAAAATATTTAAATTTAAAATGTTCAATGCCCGATGTTACCGAGCCCGACCCGAACATCATTTCTAAATATCTGTCCGGGACGGGCTCGGTTTGGGTATCCGTCCTCTAGTACAAAACTGCGACCTTATCGCTCTCTGGTTTAGATAGGAGAATGGAAAACCCTCCCGTGGGTTGTGTATTAGAGGTAGGAATAAACGACCAAAATTGTTGTATAGTTTGGAGGACATGAATGAATCAATGTTACAAGATTTAAAAAAATATGCATAATTGAAACAGCTTTTGTTTAAATGCATACATACTGTTTTGTGTACTAGTGGAGTAGTGAGTTTTATTCCAGCAACAACCTTTGTAACTTCTTTTTTCTTCTCATTGTACATCTGCCACAGGAATGCTGCAAAATGAATCTTTAAAAAGGTGAGGATTTTACAAGATTAATAAAAAACATGAATGAAACAGTTTTGCCTGTTTTTTGTTTAAAGCTATAGTGTGTAGTTTCTGTCGCCCCCATGAGGAATTCTAAGTAATAACAACAAAACTATCGGCGCGTCCACATGATACAAGTTTTCCGTGATCGCACACCACAGCCACCCCTCCTCCACGCAGCTGCTAGTAGCCAAGGAGGACACGGAGGATTAAAATAACATGATGGACTCTTCAGAAGAGGTCATTATCTTCACTTGAGTTTCTGCGCGGGAAAGTCACCAGACGCCACAATCGTAGTCATACTGAGAGATCCAGAGAGAGTTGTGTGGAGCTGATAGTCTTAATTAGCTTTGTAGCAACTCATTTGGCAATGGCTTGAATGTAACGGACGTTCATTAATATCAAAAAGTTATGCACTAAAGCTTTAAATACAAATCACCTTAAAAGCAGACAAGTACTTCAAACCATACTACGATATTGGTAGTTTGTCCCTACCCTCTAATACGACCCACAGGAGCATTTCATGAATCAGCGCCCCTAGCGGTGGCGGAAATATGTCCACATGTCTAAACTAGAGAATTTAACTGTTGCGCTTTTAATGTTGAACGTCAACATTGTGAAACGTCAGTTTGGTTATGTTTAGGCATAAAAACTACTTAGTTAAGTTTAGAAAAATATCGTGCTTTGGGTTCTAATCAGACGTTACTTCTGGTTTACACATGTGACGCTGAACCATTTGAACTTGTATCTCTGTGTGTTACGTAAAGTATAAAAAAACAGGACTCGAGCCCCGGTCTCTCCCGTTTGTATGACTTATCCACCACCCCAACCTAACCTCCTTACAAGAAACATGGCGCTCTAATACTTTCACCTTACTTCCTGCTTTGCTCCCGTCATAACTAGTTACGAGTCGCAATTGCTGCTTGAACAAAGGACTTATGTGGGCGTTTTTTCAGGGGAATAGAGTCTCTAAAAAGCAGCAAGAAGCAACCATTTGAACTTGTGTTTCTAAGCCCTCCAGCTCCACAGAATTTCCACAAAGCACTTAAAAATCACTTAGATTCAATATGACTTAATATGTGAGTGTTTTCTTTGTGAATCGGAAGAGGAAAAAAAACGTAAGGTACAAACCCATAGGTCTGTGTGGTAGACAAGAGTTGTGAGAAATGAGCCAAATTATCAAAACAAAAATGTTGTGGGAACCAGAGTCCAGGTCCTCTCTGGATAATGGGGCAGGATGCTCTGTCTGTGGAGTCCTCACCTGCTGGCCTGGCACCAAGCAGACCCAGAAGAAATTATCGCGCAGCAGCTTGAATTAAACGGTCTCATGCAGACAAGCTTGTACCATTAACAGAGGACCATGGAGACAGGCATGTTTCACCATGCTCCTGTTGTGTCTGAAGTTTTAGGGTGCAAAGCTGGATGCCAATTAGAGGCTTTTGTAATGTGACTAAGGTGGAAGGGATTGGACGTTTAAGGTAGAGTGTGGCGCTTGAGAGAACAGTATTGAATTGTTCAAAGGTAATGGATATTAAGACTGGTTTCAACTGGTTATTTTTTTGTAAGTTACTATATGATTAATCTCAGCTTTCTTTGCCAATTTATACGTCAGTTTATTCCTCACAATGCCTCAGGACAACAGAGATGCATTCATCTGTAGAATATCATAAGCCATAGAATAATAACACAACTTTTCAAGTTCCAAAAAGTCAAACTTTTATCCGTAAAATACTTTCCCGCAGGGTCTTGATGCTGCTGTGCATTCTGGTTTATGAAGTCTGTCAATTAACCTTTTACCTCCCACGTTTGGAGAAACGAGCACCATGCATTTAACTGACTTTTAGTACTATAATAAGTCACATGAAGCCGTAGTCGTAGCTATGAAATTGACACAAGACTCTGGACATTTTTAAAAAGAACACCCCGTTTAAAAAAAAAAAAAAAGATTATTAAAGTCCATTATTATTATATACCATGGTACTTTTTTTTTTTGCTTCTATGTGACAGCGGAATAAGATTAAAATATTTACATTTGTATCGCTGGTTATAACTAAAATATTTATATAATGTGTTTTAGAAATTAATCTGGATTGGAATTTGTAAATGGTTACATTCAGGATAACATGTCGCCCTTCCAGTCTAATGAGCTACATTTGTACTTTTAGTTGAGTTGTTTTAGCTCATTCTCTTCTTTAAAATATATAGAGCAGTAATAATTGTCCAAAAAGTCCAATATTCACTCTCCTTACCCGCTGTGTGTGTGTGTGTGTGTGTCATCATGGCATAATCTGAGACTGTCCTCCCCTGAAAAACGGCCACATATGTCGTCTGTTCAAGCAGCAATTACGTCTCTTTTACGTTTGTAGTGGCAGCGCCCTCTAGTAAACAAACACTAAACTTTTTTTTTTTGTGCCTAAACCTAAACAAACTTCGACAGTTACGTTCTCTGGTGTAGATATGAGGCTGTATTTCCTGCCACCACTAGCGGCGCTAATTTATGAAACGCTCCTGTGGGTCGTATTAGAGCAGGGGTGTCAAACTCAACTTCACTAAGGGCCACACTGGAAAAAGAGAATCGCATCAGACATGACATGTATAGTTTACTGACATGCTTTTATTTCATTGAAAAAGTAAAATATCTTTGACTCAATTATTGCATGTCCCATATATTATATATAATATTAGGGGTGGCAGTAGCTCAGTCAGTAGGGAGTTGTGTCTGGAACTGGAGGGTCACTGGTTCAAGTCCCCACTGGTAGCTGGAGAGGTGCCAGGTCAACTCCTGGGCATTTACAAGGTGCTCTTGAGCAAGGCACCAAACCCCCAACTTCTTGGGGTGCCTTTCCATGAGCTCCCTTACTCTGACATATCTCCATTAGTGCATGTGTAGGTACTGAGCACGTGTGTGTAATTCAGACCTGTGTGTAATAACAACAGAGTGAAAACATTGTAATTTCCCCTTGTGGGATTAATAAAGTATAATTATTATTAGTCTTCTCACTTACAGTTTGGTCCACATAAAGCCCTGAAAAAGTGAGCAAAAAAGTTCCCAAGCCATCCTAGAATTTAGCAAATCGAGCAAAGCAATGATTACATTTTCTAAGTAGGCTACCACACAGCTGACCCAAAACATGTTTCACAGCCGGAATATGCAAACTCTCTGCTTCTGTGGGAATTTCTGAGTCTCAAAGTTGGCAAATTTGCCAAATTCTGCTTTGAGTGTCACGTAATTGCAAGTTGAAAAACAGTTTCCCATGTTTTTGGTTTGGCGCACAACTAGGTGGGCCAAAATTTATTGTGAACCTAAATTGAGATGCGGGCCGGATCAGAATGTGCGAGGGGCCGGATTTGGCCCGCGGGCCTTGAGTTTGACACATGTGTATTAGAGGGTAGGAATAAATATCGTCGTATGGTTTGGAGGATTTGTGGGTGCGATCCCATTGTAAAATGTCCTCTAGTTTTAGCTCTGTTTTGGTTTCCCCCGACTCTAAACAGTAAAGTTAAAAAAATGCTAAAATGCTTTGTAGAGCTGAGGGAAACTGCAGCATCGGATGATAATCTTCTGTGCTGTTATATGATCCATTGTCAATATAAAAATGACAATAGGTGAAGAAAAGCTGCTATAAAGTATTTAATACTGTTAGGAAAGGGAACCCAAACAGACCACAGAGCAACAGGGAAGTGGACATCCCATACTTTCTCCTCATGTTGTGGATAAGTTCCACTCTTATTTTCTGCCTGATGTGAGAACATCAGACAATACATGTGTGAGATAAAACCCAGACCCCGAGGAGCCAGTCCAGGTATATACAGCTCAAACAAGTGCCAACATGTACGAGCAAAGGAAGTCTGGGGTGATGATTAATTTTTTTTTGAGGATGATACGATGGTCCATGTTGTCACTTTTTCATGTAAGGATACTCCATCATACAATCAGATTAAGTTTGAAGATTGAACAAAAAATACAAATGGATATCCCTGCAGGGTCTTGCCTCTGACGCTAACCGAGCATGTATAGGTCTCTAAAAACCTGAGACCTTGAAGATAATCTGCAAAATGAAACACTTTTACTTGTCACAGTCACTTTTCCGCGGTATCTAGATGCATGAGTCGGTCTCTGTGTCTGAAGAGTAGTTTGCTCTAGCCACAAAAGCATTGAATGGACTCATATTCAAAATGGAGTCATTAAACCTTGCAGCTGATGTCAAGAGTAAGATAGATGGCTATTAAATCTCTCCAGGGAAAATAATGCAAAGTAAAGAGTCTGCAGCAGCGAGCGAGCTGATAGCATTTTTCCTGTGGATAGGAAAATGGAGCAGCCTCTGTCCTACACCGCTGGTGGGAACGTCTGTCAGCAAGCCACAGCCGGGTCACATTAACTACCAGTTTTCCCACAATCTGGCCTTTATTAGAAGGGCTAATAGCAACCTTAGAATCAGGTAGATCTGAACTGCCCCACAGAGAGAGCAGCGAACACTGCTTAATTCATACAGGACGGCCTAAAAATATCTCCCCGTGTATGACGTGAAGCCAAGGAAAGCAGTCAGTTCCTCCGCTATCTCAAAGGATGTTGTTGATCTTGAGTGCGCAGAAGGTGGTAGAACAACAATGTCTGACAGGTTAATAAAAGGTTTCTGGTTTGATTCTTTAATATTGAAGCATTGATTCAGAGTTGAGGTGACAGAGAGCTGCACGGTGGGCCAGAGTGAGGCTTTGAATCTCATTTGTACAGCAGTTTTAAGATGTAACGTGGCCTCGGTCCAGTTTGGTTTGGAAAAGGATCTGTGACTCAACAAGAACACACACCAAACTTTTGCACTCATAACCCGGGGGAAAGCACCGTTCCCTGTTCCTTTGCACCACTTCCACCTTATTCATGTTGAGTCACAAAGCAGCAACAGGGAAGGATATTTCCCACTTTACAAATAACTCATTGTGGCTTTCTTGGAAGCAGTGTTTGACTAAGATAAAGTAAACTCCAAACTGTATCACTTCCACACTTTCTTTATATCAGGCGCCAATTGTAAAGTGGCGAATGCTCCACGTTGCCACATTACCACTCGAAACAACATTTATAAAACACGTACAAATTTCCCTCTTGAAGTTAAACATAAAAGGTGACAGGTACAGAGCACCGTGAGGTGACGGATTGTTTAAGCGGACTTTGCAGTTTAGTTTAACCGACCAAAGGTGACCGTCATGCGGCAACGACAGTTATAGGCACCAAAACGACTAGTTAGGATTAGAAAAAAAGATTGTGATTTGGGTTAAAGGTCCCATGACATGGTGCTCTTTGGATGCTTTTATAAAGGCCTTAGTGGTCCCCTAATACTGTATCTGAAGTCTCTTTTATATAGGCCTTAGTGGTCCCCTAATACTGTATCTGAAGTCTCTTTTATATAGGCCTTAGTGGTCCCCTAATACTGTATCTGAAGTCTCTTTTATAAAGACCTTAGTGGTCCCCTAATACTGTATCTGAAGTCTCTTTTATAAAGACCTTAGTGGTCCCCTAATACTGTATCTGAAGTCTCTTTTATAAAGACCTTAGTGGTCCCCTAATACTGTATCTGAAGTCTCTTTTATATAGGCCTTAGTGGTCCCCTAATACTGTATCTGAAGTCTCTTTTATATAGGCCTTTGTGGTCCCCTAATACTGTATCTGAAGTCTCTTTTATAAAGACCTTAGTGGTCCCCTAATACTGTATCTGAAGTCTCTTTTATATAGGCCTTAGTGGTCCCCTAATACTGTATCTGAAGTCTTTTTTATATAGACCTTAGTGGTCCTCTAATACTGTATCTGAAGTCTCTTTTATATAGACCTTAGTGGTCCCCTATTACTGTATCTGAAGTCTGTTTCCCGAAATTCAGGATACCCAGGGCTCGGTTTACACCTATCACCATTTCTAGCCACTGGGGGACTGGGGCAGGCTGGGGGAATGCATATTAATGTTAAAAAACCTCATAAAGTGACATTTTCATGCCATGGGACCTTTAAAACACCGGCCCACTTAAGTAGTACTCCGGGACACGAACACCCATTTCCTGGCTGAAAGTCTTGTGTTTTCTTCTAAACTTCTTTGGGGACAAAAAAGCCCTGTGTCATTTGTTCTCTGTACTATTCGGAGAACAGGGACAACTTGTCTCTGTGATATGACAACGTGTAGTCTATACGGTTAAATTTAGTCCACAAAATATGAGCAAAAGTTAAGATTAGGGATTAGGCACCAAAACGACTGGATCTGTGCTGCCTGCACGATCTGATATGCGCATAAATACGTAGTAGAAAACGTGATGTTTCCCTACACTATTTGTATCACACATAAGTTGAAACACTTGACGTTATTCATTATGCAGTTCACGCAGGTCTGTTTTATAAAGATATTTAAATGAAATTAATAAATTTATATTTAGGTTTCATATTTAGATCCTGTTTTTGTATTTAAAATTTAACATTTCAATTAATTACTATTTATTTAGGAATTAATTTTTCTATGACTTAAAGAAGAAAAGAAAAAATCGCTATAAAATGTTCTGTTAAAAGTTAACTAAAAACATTTTAGAGCTGTTTAATTTGGAACTAAAACTGTTTTTTATGCTTGCTGCAGTCAGCGCTGTCGAGTGGCAGGCGCAACATGACGCCACAAACCACCCGTCGTTCTACTGTTGCGGTCAAAGTGTTAAGCGCTCAAACTTGTTACATTTGAGTGTCGGCTCAGCCACAAGCTAACACGCTCTGCACACAGACGCTCTGCACACAGACGCTCTGCACACAGACGCTCTGCACACAGACGCTCTGCACACTGACTCCCAGGCAGCAGTTATGTAATATTGCTGTCCATAACATGAGCGTTGTAATGTGACAGCTGTTTATACGGAGGTTATCAGGGAATTAATACGGATCAAATCAGAAACAAAATTCAAAACCTACTGATATGCTCGTTAGTCGTCAATCAAAACGATTCTGAGATTCATTTTGTAAGAATTATGCAGTCATATAACGGATCTGTTTGCCTTTTACCAACTGTATGCTCCGTCAACAAGACAAGCCAGTAAAGTTAAAGGCTTGATTTTGATCAGAGATCTCACTTCTTCCCTCCAGTCTCTCTCCACACATCGAGTCCCCTGCAGGTAGGACAGTGTTAAGCCCAGGACAGACCAAAGATTTGCAACAAGACGAGTTGAAACTTGCAACTACTTGTAAAGCTCCGGTCTGCAACGTTTTGGGGGGAAAAAGCTGACAGTTTACATTAATGCGACAAGACGGTGTATCATCTGCATAGAAACGACTCTCTGTACTTCTATTCTAACTTCCGACTTTTAGGCTTTATTTGCAGCTGGGTAAATATCATTTGTTTTGTCAAAATATGAATGTGGATAACGTTAGTGATAGTGAGATACTTGCTACAGTTGCATTTCTAGGGATGAATCTGCAAAAACATTTTATTTCTCTGATTCACTGCTTTGTTCTAACGCCGCTCGCTCTCTTCAGTCACTCTCTAGCTCGCTCGACCACATATTGTGCTTGCGGGCGCTCGTTGAGCTTCCTTCTAAAACTCTGCCATTTCGACTAGTTGCCGATTTGTAACATAGAAAAATAATAGGATTATGGATCATTTCATTTTTATCCTTTGTAGCTGACTTGCCCAGCTGACTTCTCTATTGGCTGTTGAAACAGGTGATGTCTCTTACGTTCTAACACCAGCCTCTGGAGACTCGACCTGCTCAGTCGCAGCGACACCATCAGCTGGCCTGAGTCGAGCTGGAACGGGCCGGTTGAGACCGCTGCAACTTTTCCTGCAACGCTCTAAAACCATTTTGTCTTGTCTTTGTTGGCTTTAGGCCGGCGACAGACTGGATGCGCCGCGTGAGCGTGGCGGCTGCGTGGGTTTTTCTATGTCTTTTCACACCAGAAACGTGTCTGACGCGGCGCTGCTGCTGCTAGCCTTGTCTGGACACGTGTATGTTTCCCATTGATTTACTGCACTCAAGCAGCAGTATACTTCATGTTAAACATAAATTATATTCTGATCTGACTACAGCAAAGACAACGTCGGCAGTATTGACGGCAAAATAGGCTCCAGAATATTTTGTTCTGTATTGACAGGTGCAATATTTGAAAATCGATTTTTTTTATTACATTTATATCTGCATTTATGTCAAAACCTAGAGACTTTCAAACATCAACATGTCATTTATTAATATGTATTAGTGTCTAAATGACATATAAACATCTTTTCCTATTCTGTTTTGTCTGGAAATGCTTCCAACACGCTTGCGTGAAAAATAGGCATCGGTTCTATTTCTAGCAGGCACGCGTTTTCGACGCGGCTCGAGCTGCGCGTGAGACGTGCGTGTCACGCAGGCAGTTTGTAAGCTCTAACCTGTTACCATGGGAGCCGAAATATAAAAGGACTGACACGCCACGCAGCTGACACGCTCACGCGACTCTTCCAGTCTGTAGCCGGCCTTATCCTTCATCTTTTACACTGTCTGTCTGTAGCTGTGACTCTGAGCCACCAGATACCCTGACTGCTCCACATACAATGGCTCACTTTTCAGCAGTGAGTAAACAGGGGATGTAGCTAATATTATCTGCACAAAAATAGACTTTCCATCAATCGGAACGCAGAAAAGCAGCTGTGCATCCTGGGAGGACTGGAGAGAGGATCTCTGGGATGCTGATGAGTCCCAGTATGAGCAAGTGAGGATTGAACCGCTTTCAAAACACATGGGAACGCATTTTAAGTGTGAAAGGGAAAGAGCATTTAGCGCAGACTGAAGGACGAGGCGTTTGAAGTGTTCATGACGGATAGACTCGTGGAGGAAGAAACACAGGATAAACAATGCAGTAACAGCAACAGGAGGAAATGAAGTCAAGTGAACGGGAAGCTGCCTGGCTTCCCGTTCGAGATGTGAATAATTGGTTTAATGATTCAGCGTGCTGAGAGGGCAGCCGTTCACAGCTCCTTGGTATTTGCGCACATTTATCAGTAAAGCTCTCACACAAAAACAATGCAATACTTTGTCATTTAACTGACATGTTGACTGGTTCATAAGAGAAACGTTTCATTTTCTCACCTATACACATTTGCTGGTATTGCTCCTTCTGCTATGGAGAATCATCTTTATTGTCGATCATAAAAAGAAACCAGACTTTCCACAGAATGCAAATAAAGACGTACTTAAGCGAGTAACAGCAGGCGTCATACAGTATTTAACAAAATAGCCAATACTTTCCAGGAAGGTTAACTTGAAAACTTCTGGCACCACACATGGCGACGGGGGGAACAGAAAATTAATGCCAGACTTTTGCACCCAGTTAAAGGTATAAAAAAAAGAGATAAAATATAGCATAAAAATATCCACTAGAATAAGTAATTACTCTGTAATGCAGACTTGTTTTATTCTAATAGCCCAACATGGCTTTAAAGACTTTAAGCATGAGGACATGGTAAGACCTCTTTAAGCTTTTTTTATGGCAATCTATTTTCTTAATGTGCTTTATTTTATGTTTGCCCCTTTGCTTCTTTTGGTTTTATTTTTAATAAGCACTGACCCTGGATATTATTCCCCACCTTAATCAAACTTCTGATGGGCTTATTTTATGTTTTAAATTTAAAATCTATTGCGTGCAAGCCTGAAAAGACGTCATCCACAGCCGAGGGGGGGTTGTTCACCGAAATGTTAGCGTCAGTCAAGGAAGTTAAGGCGGAGAAAGCGTCTTTTACTCATCATCACATACATCATATGGGTGCCAAGCCTGTAGCATTCAACATGATTGTGATAGAGCATCTTTGTAGCTTTGATTACTAACCAACCATCAAAATGTAATGATATTTCATAATATTTATGATGGCTAACGTTAGCCTAGTCTCGTATTGCCACACCTGTATGGTCTCGGGAAGGTAAGGAACTTGTTTTGGTGGAACATTTGCACCCCGCAAAAGAAAACGCCACATACAATAATAAATGAAGTGTTGACACAATACAGTAATGTGAACTATTTAAATCAGCTGATACATGGTTAAACCTCATTAGCTCTTACCAGTGTATCTCCGTGTGTACTTCGTGGTAACATGCCGTATACACATTTCCTGCCTGATTTGACTGGAAATGTTCGGTCCCAGTAGCACAAAGCTCTCTCACAGACCCTGAGTTAACTGATGATTATGTACACTATCTTTAGTCTCACGTTGCCAGACCTTTATCTCCACAGCGCTGTGGAGTGGAGTGAAGTCTGGCTCCACAACAGATGCATTCTGGGATAGGAGAAAAAAACTCTCTGGGTTGTTCGCATTTCTTTAAACCAATCACAGTCGCCATGGGCGGCGCTAAACTCTGGGCGCGGCCGGTGGCTCTGCTAAATAGTCTCAGGAAGGAACTTGTTTTGGTGGAACATTTTGCACCCCTCCCGCAAAAGAAAACGCCACATACAATATTAAATTAAGTTAACTGTTGACACAACACAGTAACGGGAGCTATTTAAATTAGCTGATACATGGTTAAACCTCATTGGCTCTTACCAGTGTATCTCTGTGTGTACTTCGTCCACAGCAATCCCACCAATCAGTCCCAAAACGTCCCAGTTAGAGAGGAAATGCCCCAAACATAGCCTTTTCTTTGTAAATAGTTACAATCATTCCCAGAAAGAACCAAGCAGGCCTGACTTGTTGCACCATCCAAAGTTTCTATAAAACTTGACATTTTCAGCGTTTCGCTTGCTAGCTCGAAGTTTGTTGTAGTTTCCCTGAAGAGAAGGGATGTTTTGAACAGCAACACACTGTGTGAGCCACACGAAGAATGTAAATGCACTCGATGCGTTGTTCCAGACTACCTTGCACCAAGCGGGGGCTTGAGTTGAGCGATATGCAGCTGCTGGACAGAGCCACGATCTGTTTGGAGAACAATAAAAAGGAAAACCAACGTGCACATTGAGATAAAAAAAACAACACGTAATGAGTTTTATTTTATTTTGTGGAAGCATTTATCACTCAAAGGTGAAACAACACAGATATGATGGGTTATAGTGGGACTTGCGTGCGTCATTAACTTCAATAGAACAAGCACCAAAGTCTGGCACCGATACACAAAATTCTAATGACGTATGAGTCTTCCTTCTTTCATTCTTAATGACGTAGGACTTCTTTCCACCTTCCTTGGCATCAGTCACAGCGAGCAGTGTCACCTCAAAGAGCTCGGCCAAAAGCGAAGACGTGAGAACTGCGAGGCACAGAACACAAGATTATGTGACTCAGCTCACACACGGTTGGCACAATGGCAGCTTTATGGCGGCTCACAGGTGGCCCTTTAAAGTTTAAAAACATCCTCTATAAAGCTGCTAAGTGACTTTGTACTGACTCATCTTCACCAGCACACAGTCTGTGTGCACCTGCATGCTCACATGCAGGCAGATGCTGGCAAGCAGTGAATGAAAGACACACACACACACACACACACACACACACACACACACACACACACACACACACACACACACACACACACACACACACACACACACACACACACACACACAGGAATACTTACTTAACTTAATCTGTAATCTGACTGATAAAGTTTAAGAAATATTTAGTTGTGGAAGAAGTATTCAGTTCATTTACTATGTAAAAGTACTAATACCCCACTGTAAAAGTAAAAGATCTGCATTTATTATGCTAAATAAGTAGAAGTATGTGAGTATCATAAGGAAAATGTACTTAAAGTATTAAAAGTAAAAGTACTAAATGCAGAAAAATGAGTACCTCAAATATGTACTTAGTTACATTCCACCACTGGAAATGTTGCAGCGGAGGTGAATTCTGGGCCTTGGATTAGTGTCGGGCTTATTGCAAAGTGAGCCGGGAGCTGTTCTTGTGCAGAAAACCTGAAAAAAAGTATGTCCAAGAAAACAAATCTTTATCCAAACAGGCTGGTTATCATCCCAGATGTAACCGCGCTTCCCAGGATCTGAGCTGTTTACAGGCTCATGAATTTCTTAATGGAAAATATTCGCCCCCAACAAAGTCACCGCCGGTGTTGTTGGATGTGTTACTAAGTGCATGTCTCTCCTTTTCCACATAAAACCGTGGTCTCTAAATTGTGCAGTTTTCGGTTAAACCGCCTTTGAAATGATCATGTCTCCTCCCCAGCCAGTGCACTCGGGAAGGAAGAGGCAAAACAAACATTAGATAACTTCTCATGTCTCATGACTTCATGTTTTACCTGTATTATGCTGTTTGAGTGCAATAAACAATCACCAATATCTTCCTACGTTTTTTTTTTATTTGTTCTTAAGAAAAGTCTACGTCTGATTCATGACGTGTTCTAAAACAGCAGAATTGTTCGCAGGTGCGTTCTTAGAATGATGAATCCCAATGTCTTCGTAAATTGAAAGCCCGTTGCTCCTATTCAGCATAGGTAAACGCCCCGTTAATTCCCATAACGGCATGAAATGGCAGAGCCGTGCGAGCACTTGGAGAAATGTCGAAAAGACGTGGTAAAGACTGTGGAGGCCTCGACTCCGAAAGAAAGAAAAACGTTACTGGTACTGCTGCAAGAAGTTAGCGAGAAACGAGACATCATATTTAGTAGCGTCAGCAGTGGATACAAAGCAGCAAATAAAACCAATGCATGGAATGCAATTACTCATGCAGTGCACGCTGAATATGTTCTAGTTTCTTCCCTCCTCTGGGACAGTAAACTGAATATCTTTGAGTTGGGGACAAAACAAGACATTTGAGGACATCATCTTGGGCTTTGGGAAACACTGATCTACATTTTCTGACATTTTATAGAAACTATGGTACAAGTACCACTTGTGGTACAAGCTCCCTCTAGTGGTGGAATGGAATCTCTGATATATTTAAAAAAAAAAATGAAATAAATTAATTAAAAAACATAATACCACATTTCCAATAATATTGATTTAACTATGATCAGTTAAAAGTCATTTAAAAAAAGTGTTTAAGTGTAATATTTCTGTTTCGATATCAGCCAGCTACATAGTTACGTTCATGAACGTACATACATACTTAATACATAATACATACATAAATGATTAGTTATGAGCTGTGATGGCAAGATAGTAAGCAGAGGTAAAATGAATGGTTGGCTCTTGGTAGGCGGTGTCTGAATAATAGTCACAATAAATATAATGGATCAGTGACTAGAAATAGTAGTTGTAGTAGTTCATGGCATAGCAGGGCACTGCAGGGTGTAACAGGGCGTCACAGGACGTAGCAGAGCACTGCAGGGCATAGCAGGAGTAACAGGGCATAGCAGGGCGCGCAGCAGGACCACGGTGACAGGCTGCAACCATGATTTAGGGGCCACCCTAATCCAAGGAAACATGCTGGGCGAAAAGAATACATAAGGAGATATGACACGAGTTACCTCAAATTTGGATTCAGTTGGAGGAAGTACAGCATGGCTGTGGCATTCAACAATACATTTTGTTTTTTTAGGAATAAACCTGCCTCCTGCGTGAACTGGCCGTAACTGCTACTCTATTTTAACGTGAGCCATAATGGTGGTTACTTAGAGAGCGTAATATTTTCCAATCGTTTAATCGTTTAAAAGATGTAATGAATAGAAGATTAATCGACAATGAATATAATCGTCAGTTGCGGGCATACTAGGTTCTACACTGGATTGAACATCAAGAGGGTAATTCTCTTGTGCAATAAGCAGTTTTGTGGCAACGACAGACTGAAGTTCAAAGACTTTTCGATAGTCAGTAAATTCAACAGAGTTGCAACCACTAAAGAGAAAGCCAAGCTGAAACAACTGTACCACTAATTTGCCTGCGCTACTTATCAAAAGCTTATTATATGCCGTTTGAATTAACCCTTTGAACTCTGCCATAGAAATGCTCAGGCCAGTGCCTGCATTGGTATTTTTTGCTTATTGTGATGTCATTTCATGGAGTACTGTATCTTCAAATGCTTCATATCCCTAAAATCAGTACGACCTGAGCTAAAAGGTTATGTAAGCCAATGAACCATAATAATTAATAAAAGTGTTGAAATTGTTTAATAAATTAAAATAAATTAAAATCTGACATCTTTTCATCAAATGCTACTAAATAAACACACAAAAGATATTGATCTAAAAGATTTCTTGAGATGAAAAAATGAACAAAATATGTCTTAACACTCCAGAAGTTATTTTAATTTTTTTTGTTTGTTTTTGAGATATGCTCATTTTTATGAGCAGAGTATTAAGGCGTTTTGACAAGTAGGACGTCATGTAACGTGGTGACATCATCATGAGTGTACAAAGTACTGACGCTCTAGCTGTTATGGTTTTTATTTTAGATTGATTTAAACAGGATCATGTAAACAACGATTCTCTCAGGGTTAAATACACACATTAGACTCAAAGGTCCTTTTTCACTGTGATACAATAGATATACTCTGTTTGTTTTTTTATTCCTTTTTCAGATTATGTGACATCCCCCCGCTACTGAAAATAAGGAATCTGATTTATGATCTCTGTAAAATCTTTTTGCTCACTTAAGAAGATAATAAATCTTTCACCAACACGAATAATGTGGGAAGATGTTCTCCTGATCAGAATGTGTTCCACATGGGTTCCACATGCAGCATTGTGAGCTGCAATAAAATTCTTGCATGCAAAACAAATCAAAATGTTTTTTATTTTTATGTTCTATATTCAGTATGGTATTTCAAACCCTTGCTGTCTGTTGAAAATCTGAAGGATAAATAAGGAGATTATCATTTTCATTATACCATAAAAAACCAAAGCCTCCAGCCGAGCACAGCTGACCAGCCTGAAACAAAAGGTGACCGTGCTTGTAAGGCGGTGGCTCCAACACTGTGGAACGCGCTCCCTATTGTCATACAACCTGTAGTCTATTTTGACGACGTTTCACTTCAGGGATTGTTGCGGTGCCGCCGTAAATTCCCCCAGATGTCTCTCATTTCGGCCGGATGTTCGTCACCTTCCTCTTCCTTTGTGTTGGCGTTCTAACCTCCGGTGGATTTGTGAGGACTATGGTTAACTGCTCCTCAGATCTCTGCAGGGTAAATCCAGACAGCTAGCTAGACTATCGGTCCAATCTGAGTTTTCTGTCGCACGACTAAAACAACTTTTGAACGTACACATGTTCCACCAAAACAAGTTCCTTCCCGATGCTATTTTGCAGAGGCTCACGTTTTTCTCCAGTCCCGGAATGCTGTGTGGTGTAGCCAGACCCTCCTTTGCAGCGCTGTGGAGGAGGGTCTGGCAATGCGAGAATTTATAATATGTGGTGTTTTAGGTAGTTAAATCATTTCTTTTTTTGGGGGGAAAAAGTAATACCAAGGTCCCGACCTCAGTGTCTTCAATGATACAAATGAACATTAATGTTTTTTTATATTTGAAGGAAAAAAGAATACATATTCCAGACAATGGGAAATACATTTTCCCCCAAAACCATATGAGGATATGAATCGTGTGTCTATATGTATATAGGTCGTAATTGCTGCTTGAACAAACGACCTGTGGGAGCATTTTTAGGGGGAGGACAGTCTCATTTTGTCTGATGTTTGTAATTGTTTTTAAGTTTTTGTTTTTAAGTTTTATTATTTTTATTATTATATATAAATAACTTGAGGAGAATCCACTTGCTTCAATACAAAAACTAAGATTGATGGCCTGCCGCGCTGCCAGCTGCGTATGTAAACCGTTACATCTTGAAACGGCAGGGACCCAACAGACCTAACCGAGGTCCAGTGAGGACATTTGCAGACACTGTGGTTTACACATTCCCCACTGTGCACAAAACCATTCTTCAGAGCTGCTTTCCATGCAAGCAAAGCCAGTTTATCTGTCATCCTAGACAAGACATGCAAACATACTCACTCACAAATACCATGACAGAACGCCACATACATTTCTGCAGGAGTCTGTTGATCTTAAATAATTAACCAAGGATTTTGAATGCACAGGTCAGAGATGAGATCATCAATTTCACAGTGCAATAAGACTTATCAAACCCTTTCTGGGCACTTTTGGTATGTAGGAGCAAAGAAAGGACACACACTTGCCTAGCTCAAACACACCTAAACCTATTAAATCTACGATTGTGACTGTTAAAGTGCACTGAAGTTAGCACTACTCGCGTGCTCCCGAGCAATATGTGAGCCAATGAATGCATCATAGCTCCGGCCCTTTCTAGAGCTCTCCAACTGGGCAGCATACATTTTAAATGTCTCAGGGAAGTGAACATGGATTTGCCAAGAATGCTCACATGAAAGGTTACAAGGACCCCTCTTGTTATGGTTATTCGTCCCACTCACTGCGAGTGTTCGATGTGGTTTATACTGCAAAGTTATATAAACCCACGAGACCAAAGTGCTACAGAAAAGATCTCGTAAAAAAAAACAGCACTCATTTACTTTCCCTTTGACTCACACATACACACCAGCCACGCAAGAAAATACCTTCAGCAAGACTTTCTTGTCCCCTTTCTTCTACATCTAATGCTTGTGGACAGTAAGGAGTAAACCGGTCTCAAACTTTCCAAAACAGGTCTAATGTAAAGACTGAAAGATGTTGTGAATATGCGCCAAAGCCACTGGACGCATGGTTTTAACTTCCTGATCAAGCACGTCCGCTGGACACGGTACATCCAACTGAGAGATGATGAATCTCCAAACAATGAACTTATTCATTCACTAATTACAACTTTACATGCTTTATATCCCTCCACCTCTTGCCGTTCATTCAACATAAGATCCTGTTGGTAAGTGTCTAAACACCAGCTCTTACACTTTCAAGCTGCACTTATCAATATATCTAGAGTCTTGAAATGGTCTTGATCATAGTCTTAACGGAAGTGCATTTCCAGGATAATTGCACGACATCGACGTGCAGGATGTCCCAAACCTTCCGCTTCCTGTGTTGCCGTTCTCAACAACAAACTCCGAGCTAGCGAGCTACACACTGAAAATGGCAAGTTTGGAAGATAATATGGATGGTGCAACAAGGCAGGCCTGCTTGGTTCTTTCAGGGAATGATTGTAAAGATTTACTAAGAATATGTTTAGGGCGTTTCCTCTCTAACTGGGACGTTTTGGGACCGATTGGTGGGATTGCTGTGGACCAAGTACATACGGAGATTACACTGGTAAGATCCAATGAGGTTTAACCATGTATCAGCTAATTTAAATAGCTCACGTTACTGTATTGTGTCAACAGTTAACTTCATTTAATATTGGATGTGACGTTTTCTTTTGGGGTGTGCAAATGTTCTATTTTTAATTTATATAGACTATTTTGCAGAGCCACCGTGCTTAGCGCCGCTCAAGACGATTGTGATTGGTTTAAAGAAATGCAAACACCCTTTTTTCCTCAGAATGTATCTGTGGTGTAGGCAGACTTCACTCCACAGCGCTGTGGAGATAGAGCTAGCAATGTGAGACTAATATATCCATTATATTAAGGCTGGGAATGTCAATCGGTTTACCACTTTGGTCCAGACTTAAGTCTCAACAGCTATTGGATGGACGATAAAATTTGGTACATTTGTTGTTCCTCTCAGGATGAATTGTAAGAACTTTGATGATTCACTGAGCTATCCTCTAGCGCCATCATCAGGTCAAAATCTTAACGGTACATGTCCACAGTGGCGTTTTTTGACCGGAGGGATTGATCTCCTTCCTAGCATTGGACAAGAGGAGGTCTGACAAAAAAAAAGACATTTAAACCTCCAGTAACCGATGAAGTGGGGCAAAACTTAATCACTTAGCAACAGAAGTCCTGAAAGGAAGAAGACCTTGTGCAAAGGGAAAGAAAGACTGCAGTTCAGAAAACTTTCACTCCATTCACACACGGCAACTCAAAAATGGCTGACGGCGCAAAGATGAACACAAAGGAGGTTACACCAGAGACCACGCTGTCTCTACGGATGTTAAAGCTGCAGTAGGTAATATTGTGAAGAGCCAGGACTTTGCCAACAAATTTGAACATCGACAACTTCTCAGTCCCTCCCCCCTTTCTGCTGCAGCCCAAACCGTCTCCTAAGCCCCTCCCACACAACGGAGTTTGACAGAACTGCCGGCATGTCAGACAGACAACATTTTCAATAACTAAACACTAACACAATGTTAACTTTACTCACCAACAGTAAAACGATGCTAACTAGCAGGCTACCGTTAGCCATTTCAGCATCACATCAGACCGACCACTGTGCTAACGTTACTATCATCCTCACCAACGTAGCTTTGTGGACTTTTGACTACTAATAACCAAGTGAAAGATAAATCATTCATGGTAATTATGTTACCTGTTGAGAGGAAATGTGGCTAAGTCTGCATCGTTCTTCAGATCTTTAAAATCCTGCAGCCACGCCACCTCTGAAAAGCCACTTTATTCACAGAGTTTTGGAAAACTTTTCTGCAGCTCGCGCGGGGAGGGGAGAACGCTATATATGCATGTGCCTGAGCAGTGATTGACAGGCAGATAGACCACCCCTGTGGCCCTGATTGGAGAAAATCGACCGGGAGCAGTGGAATTTTGCCAATGGCACTACAGGCTGTAGGAGGTGCCAGAGGAGCTGGATTTTTTTTTTTTTTTTTACATAATTCATGTAGTTCTACTGGAACATAGGATCAGTTTCAGCAAATGTGACAGAAAGTTAGTTTTATAAGACTTACCTAGTGCATCTTTAAGAGAGGAGCTACAAATATCCACAGATGCGGTACTGGTTCAGATAAAGGCTGAAATTGCGACATTGTTTAAATTAAGACAGACATATCCTCCCTCCGCGAAGAAACAAAAGCTGAAATACGGGCCATTCATGACGAGCTGAACACAAGGAGATGGGATACACTGTACACACCGAGCGAAACGATGGACATAGCAACAGCACTGGAAGAGACACAACAAACGCTCACCAAGGAATGGAAGGAACTACAGGAGAAGTGTCTGGATTTAGAAACAAAGCTCTGAGCAGAAATGGATAAAAAAAGGGTCAAGTCAAGTCAAGTCAGGCAAGTTCAGTTTCAAAGCCCTTCCAGATGGTTCTCTCGACAAGACTAATAGTTATTTGCATGTTCTGTCAATGTGAACTTACCACCGGAGTTGAGTCTGAAATACATTCAGTACAGATTAAAAAAAAAAGTGTGATTAATTTGCATTTAATCGCAAGTAAATACTTTCATCAATTTACACAACTTTCATCACCATGCGTGGAACAACATGTGGAGAAGATGCATCACTTTACCTCCCTGGAAAATATTACACCCTTCAACAGTGGTTATTAATCTAAATTAAGAGGAATTGTTTTGGTAGAGATGAGTGATAAGAGAAAAAAGAATTGAGTCCTCAAACCGTGTCTTTCCTGAATGCATCTTTTCTGTTTGTGTCACCTTTTCATTCATCTGCCGCATCTCCTATTTGTGTGTTAATATCCGCCCTGCTGCAAACGGAGACAAAGAAGAGAGGCTGTGACCCAGCACTGCCATGTTTGCACTTCTCCGGCTCTCACAGTTTGATTCAGTTCTTGATGGATCCGTGGAAAATGCATGGCAACTTCACCATCTTTGCCAGTTGATTCAGGAGGATGTATTTGGAGGTTGTAAATGGCTTTTCTGTCAGTGGAGTTGACATTGAATAGAGTGAGGGAAAATGCCCCATACCGTCCACAGACAGCTACTATTACATTTACGACTTTTAGCTGACTTGGCTTATACATTTTTACAAAGAGTGAAAAGGCTGTGTGGCTCTAAAAGTAAAAGACAGTTTGACAGGACACGTGGCCGTTGACGGACACAGTGTTGGCTCTTGCAGGATTTAAGCCTGAACCTTTTTGGATTTAGTCCCTCAATCTTATCCATTTACAACAGGACAATCCTTATATCCCATATCCCCATATGACTAACAATTAACA
Organism: Perca fluviatilis; assembly: GCF_010015445.1. Taxonomy (NCBI): domain Eukaryota; kingdom Metazoa; phylum Chordata; class Actinopteri; order Perciformes; family Percidae; genus Perca; species Perca fluviatilis. Next base: position 37,991,181 of record NC_053117.1, read on the forward strand.
GATGTTTTGGTGAACATTACTTTCGCTCTGTGCCTTTGAGACAATGCATAACTGTCCTTCCCCTGAACTGCAAACCCATCCATATGCCTGCTGGAGAGCCTACGGTTGTGTGAAGTAGAAGTAAAAACATTGGTGGTGTGAGGGGTGAAAGAGCGTGTCTTTACAATTCTGGGAACACCCCAGAACCATTCTTGGAATAAAATTCAAGTGAAACCATACAGTCTTGTGCTTTCTAGAAAAAAAAAAATGCATGCATACTGTATAGATGGATGATGAGGTAGGTTGTGAAACCAGACATCTGTCAAAATGAGATGGCAGCAAGCAGTGAATAGATGGCATTGTGCACCGGAGCCTTGTAGAAGATAACTTCATCATGAAGGTCGCTCGCACCCTGTGGAGAGGGGAAAATGGCTTCTATTGACAGACTTTATTTATAGTCGCAGAAATGCAAGAGAAAAGAATAAATACCAAGTACACTAAATTAAAAGACTGTTGAGAGAGACTAATAGATTTTATATTATTTTTCTTTCTCCCTCAATAAGGTCTTTATCTAGGACTGTGAATGAAAGTTATATAACCCTTGAAGTCCAACTGAAATCAAATTGCTTTTTCTTTTGTCTGCTTGACATTGGCTACATATCTGTAAATCACTTATCCTCTGTTCTCCTTTGAAAAAAAAAAGAGACTGTCATCCCTCGAAAAACACCCACATAAGTCGTTTGTTCAAGCACCAATTACGACTTATATTTACGTTTATAATGGCGGGGCCCTCTAGTGTGGGTAGTAGTTATGACTGGAGCAAAGCAGAAAGTAAGTTGACCAAGTATAAGAGCGTCAAATTTCCATGTAAGGAAGCAGGTTGGGGTGGTAGATGGTTCAAACAAACACAGGACTTTCACCTAGGAGAAGCGGGGTTTGACAATAAAAGTCAACGGTGAGTTTTTTTTTTTTACTTTACGGAACAAACGTAGCTACGGTACATCACGTTCAGCGTCACATGCGTAACTTTCAGGAAGTGAAGTAGCGTCAGATTTGAACCCAAACCACAATGTTTTTCTAAACTTAACCAAGTCCTTTTTGTGCCTAAACCTTACCACACTGCGACTGATAAACTGACGATAAAACTAGCAAACTAACAAGCTACACACTGAAAATTGCAAGTTTTGAAGAAAATTTACTTTCTAATTGGGACGTTTTGGGGCCAATTGGCGGGATTGCTGTGGACGAAACAATATGTTGATGAGAGTCGTTGGGTAGCCATTACCAAAGGTAAAACATTCAGCTCGAACATGAATTATGGTAAATTCCGGGAGGAATTATCTTTGAAATAAAAAGAAAATAAATATCAGGCGACAACTGAACGCAACCTTGAACAGCTACGAAATATATTGTATCTACTGGCTGAAATGTTTTACTGAACAGCTGATAACAAACATCAGTTGAGGAACAGCGGTTTCTCTTCTGTAACAGGAATTAAAATATGAGCCTTCAGCGCTGTCAAAGCAACCCGTTCTCACTCCCAACTCGTCAAATACTGGCGTTTGGTCAGTGGCTCTCAGCGTCAGATACTAACGCAAAGATCACAGACATAAGCGTCTGTATGGGACGCACCGGGCAGAGCAGCAGCGCGACTGCGGTGCTGTAAGATGACGTAGTATTAAAAGGGACAACCGGAGCAAGTAGTATGAAAGACCGGAAATTTGCGTAAGGAAGCAGGTTGGGGTAGACTGGGTAAACCCAGCCCGATCTGCCGGCGATTTGATTTCTCCCTGCAGCTCAGGCTGGAAACCTGTACGTTTATCTATCCCGCTTCCGTTACAATTTTGCGGGGACCAATCACAAACTGGCTTATCCACCTGGCGCGCTATTGGCGTGTTTAACACGATGACGATAGCCAAGCAGCTTCTTGTTTACATTCAACATGGCGGCCACCGAAGCGCAGCAACCCGTTGATGCCGCTGTCGCTGCTACGTCACCCTGATCGTTGCTCTGATTGGTTGAAGGACTATCCAATAGTGTACAGAGTCATTTGAAACTATGCCCGTTGATCACGCCTCTTGTGCAGTAGAAAATACAGAGCAGACTCCCCAGACTAATGTTCAATCTTAAAAGACTGAGCTTGGTCTGGTGATAGCCAGACTAAGGTTGGGGTGGTGGATGGGTCAAACACATACCTGTCAAGTTTTGGATTTGAAAATAAGGGAAATTTTTCCGGCGCCCACCGCAAGCAGTCCCACCACCCCAACCAAGCTCCAGTGTCCCTTACATTTTAAGACAGGTGTACAAGAAAGCTAAAATCACCACTTGATGCAGAATGCTGAAAACATTTACAATTTATAACATTGCTTGTCTTTACATTTTATTTTCATTCCACACATTCTTTTCATTTCATATTGCTTTTCTTTTACAGTTTTTCTTTTCATTTCACATAACTTTTCTTTACTCTTTTAGTGAGTTATTGTATAAATTTGTTGCAGACTTTGCATTCTTTAAGATTGTTTTGGAAGGAGTGTATTAGTGGGCGGGGCCAGAGTGGTTTACAGAGTGGTTTACATGAGAGTAGAGCGCAGACAGTTCTGTTGTCTAACGTCATCCTGTTCTCTGTAACAATCTTTCGTACCATGCTAAACACCCTTTCTCAACGTGCATTGCTATGGGGAATGCATAGTAAAGCCTTCAGAAGTTTTGGTAGCGCACCGTCTCTGTCGAAGCGTCCATCACCCGTCTCTCATCATCTGACCTCACACACTAAACTCGCGACAACTGCCACCTACAGTACCTGTAGTAGGCTACTGCAGGTGGCAGTTATCGCGAGGCTAGTGACAGAGCTCAGATTGGGAATGTTTTTTTTTCTTTTACTCCGCTCGGACCCGGGGTATTATTTTTTAATAACGCAGGTTAAAATACGGGAGATTTACGGGAAAATACTAATACGGGAGGACGGCGGGAAAGAAGGGTAAAATACGGGACTTTCCCGGCCAAAACGGGATACTTGACAGGTATGGTCAAACAACACAGGACTTTCACCCAAGAGACTGGAGTTAGAGTCCAGTTTTCGTCCCGTGTGTCACTATAACAATCTTTTCCTAAACCTAACTGTCCTGTTCTTGCGCCGCATCTAAGTTAAACGTACACTTTTAAATGATGCAAAATCGGTCCCGACCCAGAGCGTCAAAAAGTGACGCCAATAGTCGATATTACTTGAAAGCCCCTGAGAAAGTCTGACTGAGACGCTAAAGGAGACTTTTTGCATCAGAAACAAACGCCAAAGGCACCTGACTAAGTGTCCTACGATACGCTGGGAGTGAAAATGTGTTGGTCAAGGACATTGCGTGCAGATGCAACTCCATCTATAAAAGACAAACTTGGGCCGCTGCCATATTCAACTAAGCATCTAATTTTTTTTTATATGTTACTTGGTTCCTCGGGGCCAATCAGCGTAACATCTTGTAACATGGCATATCAGCTTTCTGGCTGCTCCCAGGAGGGGCTGTATGGCGAGAGAGCGGACTGCCATGAGCCCACAGAGGGCCAACAGCGAGCTCCTGGATGTCGGCAAGCTTCCAGCCCCCAGCACGCACACCAGCCCATCTTCCTACCCCCGGGGCATTCTCACTGATGGCTTGGACTGGCTTTTCACTGTGCCATGATGCTTTCATTAAGCTAGTTTATTCCCCGTTTTCCATTGCTGGGCATCTCTCCCATCTGCGTTCACTCACTCACAGCGCTCGGCCAAGCTGCTCTGGAGGACATGGAGGCTGTATTTCAGCGAGGATGCACAGCACTTTTACTACAAATCCCGAAGCTTTCATCATTATCCATTGCGGCGGTTGTGTGGTTAGGGTGTCTGCCATGAAACTAGTGGGCTGTGGCTTGGTTAAGATGCTTCTTGCCTTTTTTTTTTCAAGCTCAAATTTTGCAAAAGGCAGGTCAAGGCTTTGCTGTACAGGCCCAGATCACTGCAGCAGTGTATATAAGTAGTTTATGTTGCCTTTGAGTGAATAATTGTCCTTATGTAATTACCCGCATTGTATTAAATTCTTCTCTCATAAGCACTTTGCATAATCCATAACAAGTTATGTAATCAATCTTAGCGTAATTGAGCATTGGGAAAGTGAAACCCCCACACATTTAGCTGAAGCAGCTCGAATACATAAACAGAGCAATGAAAAAGAATTGATAAAAGCACAACAGTTAATGACAAACCACTGTGTGCAGAGGTGGCTGCAGAGTCAGCTACAGTGGGCGCAAGATGCTGTTTTTGGAGCTGCTTGTTCCTTGTGCTCTGTTTCCAGCTCATTTGTACCTCAAAGTACTTGTAAGTGTTTTATTTTTTGCTTATAGCCTTTCGATCACCGCAGCCTCTCACCTTTTACGTGTATAGTCTGTGAATTGACTGTAGAAATGTTGGTTTGATTCGTGGTTGCACTTCTGAGGGCAGAATCCTCATCTTTGAGATGCTGTTATGACAAGTAGTTACCAGGCCCCCAGGAAGTGCGCCGGGCTTTGAAGCGAATTTGACATAGTGGCCAAACTGTAAAATTAAAACTTCCGTGTCCGTGTCCGTGGCCATGGGGCCAGTCACATTAGCTACAAAAGAGAGCGACATGCACTCACTTGTGGCCTACTCCTGGTTGCTTGGCAAAAGTAAACAGAAATTAACCGGTGCTACCTTCAAGCACGTCTTAAAAGTTACTTCAGATGTATTGTTAAGTCACAGGAAGGATGATTTTGGATTTAAAAGTATTTATTTCTCGATAAAAGTAACAAAATATATGAGATAAAATGCCAAACATATCAGATATGTACAGAAATAACGATGTCCTGAAGCGTTTTCCGCCATCTAGAATTATTTTCTTCGACTCGAGCCACTGACCTACGTCACGCTGCCCCTTCACTCCGATTGGCTGTCGCTTTGTCGCATCGCTCCACATTTGCATAAAATAGACTTCTTGTCTATTTTGGCCCCGCCTTGCTCGTGGCAGCGGCGAGCTCGTAGCTTGTCGTTGGCAAACGGCCACTCCCACTGAAAATGAATGGTAGCTTTGTCTCTGTCTCTTGTAGCTAATGTGACTGTGGGGTTACACGGCGAAAGAGACTGTATGTAAATCAGTGGTGTTACGACACGTCTTTCATTAAATGTAGTTAGCACCAATAGGGTCAGTAAGGACATGTTACACATGAGGAGGTGTGTTTGTGTGAAGCTGATTAAAGAGATATGAGATTCATATAGGAGAGTGTTTCAGGAAGGTGCAGCACGCTGCAGGCTGCAAACCACACACTACCACACAGAGAACAGTATTGAAAACAAAGACGCTGAAAGGCTATTCTTATTTTCCCACAACACAACTTTTGTATATACACCTTTCAAAACCTGAACTACAACAAAGTGAATGGGGCTGGCCCGTTGACGACGGCAACGATGGAGAGGACGCTGGAAAGCGGACGCGGAGTAGCGGAACGTGGAGCGGCGGTCTCCCGAGGGTAGGAGAGACCGATGCCAGCAGCCATCTTCTGACGCGAACTGAAGCAGCGGCTGGGTGAGTCAGTTTAACACAGCACAACCCTTCTTAGACGTATACTCTGATCCAGGCCAGCTTAGTCTCATTCTCACATTAAACGCAACACAGAGGGAGAGGAGACAAAATAATTACTGTTACGAGCTAGGCAAGCTTAGCTTTGTAAAAATGGATACATCCCCCCCCGCAAAATGACTTGTTTCACCATCAGTATTTGATCTATCCTGTCCAATATATTTTCCAATAACATTTGGAAAATATAGAAGAGCCGCACGATTAAATAATTTTATTCCCATTCAAGCTGAACCGGAAGTAGCGGGCTCAGCTGGCGGAGGTTTCTAGTGCGCCTGCTTTATGGGCCGCACAGTGCGGAAGCAGTGCCGATCATCCGGGTCATTTCATATGCTGAACTTTTTTGTATTTGTGCGCCACTGAGCAACTCTCATAGGAATAAACGGGGCTCTGCCTTGAACACTTTACGTATGTCCAGATTCTACAAAACCTGTGGCACTGAACATCAGTATTGGATGTAAATCAGGACAATATGTACTATATCCCAAGAAATACTGGGCTTGACACAAAGTGTGTCAGTAAGGTGTTCGTAAGCTTGTATAACACTGAAAAAGATATTCCCTCATTTGGTGTTTTGATGACGTGGTGGAGAGCGATGTTTAATGGTTCCCTAATTAAGATTGATACTTCTCTTATCTTATCTCCTCGCTTGAACCAGAAGTTGTTCTGGTCCTCCTCCTGACGCTTCAGAGGAAAAGGACATCTCACACCTGTAATATTGGCTTGGATCAAGATGAAAAGTCTGAAAATTCGGACTAAACAAGGGAGGTGTGAAAGGCCCATAGGGCTCAGGCCTTAGCACAGCTGCCCAGGTTGAGTCCGACTAGCGGCACTTCGCTGCATGTCGTCCCCCTTCTCTCTCTCTCCCTTTTTCCTTAAAAAGATAAGACACATTTGATTTGAGCAAGAACAATAGTCAATCATGTTTTCTTTGCCAGAATTTGACACAGCGCAGTATTGAATGTGCACGATGCATATCACTGTTCACACATAGTTCATTACTGGATGTTTATGACCATAAGGATGCATGGCTATGGAAAATTTGGCTGCAGCGAGAGACAGAGGTTGTGTACACTGCTGCCCACAAAGCAACAATGCCATAAACATCCTGGCATCTGGCTTATGTTCCCATCGTAAGCTATGTTCAAATTCAATTACCAAGTCAACATTCTCGGAGCGATGTTGAAGGGCTCTTGATGGAGTGCTATGTACATAACTCTGATTAGGGATTACGCAGAGATGCGATGAATACCGCAAGACCGTTGAGAAACACTCCAGCACCATAAATCGAAACCACAATGATCCTCCAGATCTCCAGCTCCGTTCAGTTCTGCTCTTCAAAATAAAAGCTGCATATAAAACACATTTAACAACATGGGGATTAGTGTCATGGTGAGACTTACGGCTTGTTGGTGTATGTGACTTTATGGACTTTTTCAGCAACACACACACACACACACACACACACACACACAAACACAAACACACGGAGACAACAAAGCCTCCACGAAGAATTTCTATAATTTTCAAACTCATGCATTAATGTACTGGTTCCTTGAAGTCGATTTAACCGCAGTGGACAGACTGCAAAGAGATGTACCCGTGTGTGAGGCTGTCATTCCGCAAAAAACGCTACCTTAAGTCGTTTGTTCAAGCAGCAATTAGGGAGCCAAAATTTACCTGTGCCGACCCAATATGGCTTAAAATGTTTGTTACCTGGGCTACAATTTAAAACCCAAACTGATGTTATCGAGCACAAAAAAAGATTTATACACTGATATTCATTTTTTTTTTTTTTTATATTTCAAAGATTTTTTGGGAATTTTTAGGCCTTTACTATGACAGGACAGTTTAGACATGAAAGGGGAGCGAGGGGGAATGACATGCAGCAAAGGGCCGTCGGCCGGAGGCGAACCTGCAGCCGCTGCGTCGAGGACTGAGCCTCTGTATATGGGCGCGCTCTACCAGGTGAGCTCCCAGGGCCCTGGATTGACATTTTTTGAGCTAGTTTACTGGCCTAACTTCCTACAAATCTGGGGTTGGTTTTCCAAAAGTACTGTTATCTTAAGGACGCAGTGGACCTTTTTCCAACACTTAAATCCAGGGAGAAGATATGAAGCATTGGTATTTAACATGACATAACTTATCTTACCCAGGAGTTAAAAAACGTTTAAAGTAGCGGCGTCCCCTAGTGGCCGTAGTATTTATGACTGGCGCAAAGCAGGAAGTAAGGTGACAAACAATAAGACCGCCAAGTCAAGCACAGGACTTTCACCGCGGAGACCGGGGGTCGAGTTCTGTTTGAAAATGAAAGTAAATGGTAATTATTTTTTTTATTTTTTTACAAACGGAGCTATGTCATGTTCTGCATCACGTGCGTAATATAAAGTGAAGTCAGTTACTTCCAACTCTGTAAACTTAAATAAGTTGTTTTTGTGCCTAAACCTAACCAAACTGCGACCGTTTCACAACCCTAAAGACGTGTTAAAAACCACCACCGTTACGTGCTCTGCTTTAGATTCGAGGACGTATTTCCTGTCACCGCTAGGTGCGCTAATTTATGAAATGCTTCTGTGGGTCGTATTAGAGAGGAGGAATAAACGACCGATATCCTCGTATGGTTTGGAGGACGTGTAAAAATGGTTGTAATTTCTTTTTCTTCCTTGTTTTTTTTGTCTGTAGCACCCCTTTGTCTGGAATGTCTATTCTTTTATTTCCTTTAAATATTTTAAAAACCATTTATGTTCATTTGTAAATTGGTGGCGAGCATGTACTGTAGCTGTCTTTAGTTTGAATGTTGAATGAAGGTGGGTTCCTTTTACATTTCACAAGCCATCAGGTTGTTGTTTTTTTCAAACCACCTGTGCATTTTCTTACGTTATTGTATATTTCTTCTTTTTATTTTATATGCACAAATCAAAGGACAAAGACAAAGGAGCCTTCAAAGAATGTGATGCTGGGATCGGCTGCAGGACTAACGCAAGATAGATGTGAGCGATGGGGACTGGATGCCCGATGGGGAATTTATATGAGGGCTACCACTGTGCAACTCATATCAGATTAAATCTGCAGTGGTATTAGCATGCAAATTGAAAAAGGGGCAGTATTTCCTTTGGGTTAACTGCCACCGCCTGTGACAATGTATAAGTGCTTCACTATAGACCTTATCATGCAGCCGTGTGAAAGACTGAAACTGCGAGTACATGCCTGTGGACAGTCTGAGGAAGATCTCCTCTCGCTCAGTCATAGAAGTCATTAAAATTTTAAATAGATTCAGGTGCAAGTGTCACTCTGACACAGCAGAATTCATCAGGAGGCATTCATGTGTGAGGATGTGGCCATGATGCATGACACCTTTGGTTTTACTTAGGGATGCATCTAGGGATTAATGTCATTATCAATTAATCTGCCGATTATTTAATCGATTAATCGTTTGGTCTGTAAAATGTCAGATAATAGTGAAAAAGTCTAAGGCAAAGAGAGGCTTTAAAGTTTTTGTTTTGTCAGTACAAAACCCAAAGATGTTCAGTTTAAGATAATATACAACAGAAAAGAGCAGGACATTTCAGCCTTTTGAGAGGCTGAAAACAGCATTTTCTGCCATTTTTGCATGACAAAGTGCTTGATTAATCGATTATTGAAATAGTGAGCAATTATTTTTCAAGCGATCGACCAATCCATTCGTCGACTAATCGTTGCAGCTCTAGTTTGGCTGCATTTTGGTTTACTTGCTATCATTGTCCTCTATTCCTCTTTCTGTACATTGTCTATCAAAACAGACAACATAAAAAAATAGATCAGAATGTTTTTTAGAAGAATCCAAAACATTTTACCCAATTTCTGATTTGTATTATTGCAGCACATTGGAATAAGCAATGGCCATAAATTACGATTAAGAAATCTATAACTGATGTAACATGATTCAGAAATTCGTCAATATCAATTACCCAAAAGTGAGCCCAGGGTTCGTATAAAATTGATAAATTGCTTTAAACCTAAAACATCGTCTGGGTTTAATGATACAAACCTCAGCTACACATAAAGCTAACGCGGTCCTTTTGGTTGTGGGAGCGTGTGGGATCATCCCGTTAGTTACGATACAAGATGAGCTCTTTGCATGGTTCTCATCACTTCTCGGCTCTCCGGTTGCTTCATGTCGGCCGAGAAGATATTTTGCGGTAGCTCTGAAATCAGCAAACAAGTATGTGTTGTGATCCCGGAAGTCTATGAGATCAGCTGCGGTTGTGCTTCGGCGTGCAGAGCAGAGCCATGCTCCCGCGCCTCACATCCATCAAGGTGTAACTCAGTCCATGTCTCGTGAACGGGTCAATCTCCCTTCGAAGGAGCTCTTTTAAAGTTCTGTTTACCACCACTGCAGCCTTGAGAAGAAAAAAAAAAAAAAGCACAATCACTGTTTTTTTTTTAGAGACATTTAAAATTGAGTAATTGAAAACACTTGTCTGTGTGAACGGATGTGGGCACCCCTCCAAAATGTATTCCTGAGATGCCTGGGCTGGAGACAGATCCAGATGGGTCTGAACTGAAACCAGATGGCCGGGCGAAGGGAACATAGCCTAGGTACGACTGCATGCTGCATACAGACAGGCTCCTTCTAAAGGTACAGGCACTGGGATTTTAACTGCTGTGTGTGTTTGTGTGTAAATGTGACTGTGTGTTTGAAGCGTTAATGCACAGATGCAAGCATGTGCTTAGGCGGTGGAATGTAAAGGAGAATTATACAAATTATCTCGAATCAATGAGAGGAAAAAATGTAATTTGAAGACATGTGTTGGGGTTTTACTAAATCTTTACTGGCGTATTCCATCAGCTTGTCTTAATGCTGGAAAACTGAACGACAAATCTTAAATATAACCTACATAGATTGCTTTACATAAAAGCCCCAAAATAAATCCACTATATGACAAGGTTATAAAAGTTTTGAATTTTCCATTAGTTTTTATTTTATTTTATTTTATTTTAGTTTTGGCTTTTGGATATCGTTTTAGTTTGCTAGTTAGGGTCAGTTTTTCAGATAGTTTTATATATTTAGTTTTTGTTTATTTTTGTTAAGGCCAGGTATAATGTCTCAGAAGTATGTATCAACATATACATACAAATACACACAAGTCCTCCAAACCATACGACGATATCAGTTGTTTGTTCCTCACCTCTAATCTGACCCACAGGAGCGTTTCAAAAGTTAGCGCCCCGGTGGCAGGAAATACAGCCTCATATATAAACCAGAGAATATAAACCAGAGAACGTAATGGTCACAGTTTTAAATGTCTATATTGTAAAAACTACTTTGTTAAGTTTTCTTGGTTTGGGTTAAAATCAGATGTTACTTTACGCCCGGTAACACACGCTGACGTGTGTGACACTGAACAAAGTAAGTAAAAAAAACTTGCCACGGTCTGGGTAAAAACTAGATCAGACCTGCTATATGTGTCAACATAGTTAGGTTTAGGCATGAGGAGTGGGGATTGGTCAGGGTTAGGGTAAGAGTAACAGGGTAAGCCAATCAGAGGCAGAATAAGACAAAAATAGGGGGTCACGAGGCATGTCCTATGACTACGACGTCAATCTAGCATGTACCGTCTTAGGTTGGTTATGTTTAGGCACCTTACTTCCTGCTTTGCTCCCGTTATAACTACTACAGCCACTAGAGGGCGCCGTCACTATAAACCTAAATATAAGTCCTAATTGTTGCTTGAACAAACAACCTCTGGGAGCGTTTTTTTTTTTTTCAGGGAACAACGGTCTCAAAATACACGGTTGGAAAATAGCCATGCGCTACTTAAGTGTCCGACCGTTCAGTTTCTTTGGTTCAATGTTACGAGAGTTGACAGAAGTTCATGCTGTCTCCTTTTTTCAGCAGTGAAATATTATAGCTAAAACACTAAAACTGAAATGATTTATGGTCATTTTTATTTAACTTTTATTAGTTTTATAACTTGGCAACAAAAAACCTGACCAGACGGTGTTCTGTAAAGGGAATTATAGTTTGACTGTAATGTCACATGGGCTGTTTTGAGAGACATACAGAAGTCCAAATTTCATTTAATTTCAAACCTTCATTTAAAACTGGAGGACCATTGAGGGAGACCCTCATTTTCCGAGTGCACAGGATTCATTTAAAAACAATAGACAATAACATTTTAAACATAAAATAAAGCAGACACAAGAAGATACTAATCAAGGCCTTAAATTGACTGATGGGTAAAGACCCATTTTAAAGTGCTTTGTGCACCTTTCTGTAAGACGCAAGGAAGGGAAGCAAGTGAAGGAACCAGGGATGCATTTTAAGGGTAGTGAGATTCAGCCATTCACGTGGAGTACACATCTCTCGGTGTCTTCATTTAGTTATATGTATGAGTACATAACTTAACGTGGTGTCAGAAGGAAAACGGAGAGGAAAAAGGACAGTAGAAAAAACAGACTAAACCTGATTAAGGAGAGCAGAGTCTGGAAAAAGCAAGGCCGTTGGATGGAGAAACAACGGCTCCACAGCTAGCGCCACCAGGCAAGTTCAACTTCTCCAATGCTAAAAAATGGCCGAGATGGACGAAGAGCTTTGAACACTACAGAATAGCGTCATACTGGAAAAACAGGCACAAAAAGTCCAAGTAATCATTCACGTGTAGTACACATCTCTTCGTGTCTTTATTTAGTTATATCTACAGTACAGGCCGAAAGTTTGGACACACCTTCTCATTCAATGCGTTTCCTTTTTATTTTCATGACTATTTACATTGTAGATTCTCACTGAAGGCATCAAAACTATGAATGAACACATATGGAATTATGTACTTAACAAAAAAGTGTGAAATAACTGAAAACATGTCTTATATTTTAGATTCTTCAAAGTAGCCACCCTTTGCTTTTATATTAATAAGGGAAAAACTTCCACTAATTAACCCTGACAAAGCACACCTGTGAAGGTAAAACCATTTCAGGTGACTACCTCATGAAGCTCATTGAGAGAACACCAAGGGTTTGCAGAGTTATCAAAAAAAGCAAAGGGTGGCTACTTTGAGGAATCTAAAATATAAGACATGTTTTCAGTTATTTCACACTTTTTTGTTAAGTACATAATTCCATATGTGTTCATTCATAGTTTTGATGCCTTCAGTGATAATCTACAATGTAAATAGTCTTGAAAATAAAGAAACACATTGAATGAGAAGGTGTGTCCAAACTTTTGGCCTGTACTGTATGTGTGCTTAACTCAACACATTTTCACTTCCGGCGCGTCAACGCTTGGTCAGGTGCTTTTGGCGTTTGTTACAGACGCAAAAAGTCTCCTTTAGCGCCTCAGTCAGACACGAGGGTTTTCAAATAATTCCTGGGGATTCTTGGCGTTACTCTTTGACGCTCTGGGTCGGGACGGATTTGACGTCATATTAAAAAATGCATGTTTGACTGACACGCGGCGCAAGAACGGGACAGTTAGGGTTAGGAAAAGATCGTGGGTGGGGTTACAAAATGTACATTTCAGAGACACGTGGGACAAGAACGGGACACGAACCCTGGTCTCCTGGGTAAAAATCCTGTGTTGTTTGACCCATCCACCAACCCAACCTGCCTCCTTATGCGATTTTCAGTTTTTCATACTACTTGTGCCACGGTCAAGCGGACGGTTGCTCCGCCCGGTGCGTTCCATGCAGACCCTAAAGGGTGCCTTGTGCGTCACTTTCTGACGCTGAGAGCCACTGACCAAGAGTCAGTGTTTGACGAGATGGGAGTGAGAGCGGCTTGCATAACTTAACAGACGGCAGGTGTGTTTCAAACAGCAAATGACAAAGTGCCACTGCACGATTAGAAGAGATGAAGCTCTGGGAATGATATTGTGATCCACAGAGCTCTGAGAAAAGGCTCTGCCCTTTGGGAACTAGCATGGGTTTGATAAATTAATGCATTTCAAATGTATCTTCAACAGCATGGCTCACGCAAGTAGACAATACTTTCCACCATCTTACTTCAAAAGCATTTTCCATTTAAAAATGTTTCCAATCAGACTTTAGCTGCATGCTTGCAACAGAAGACTGGAGCAAAAAACACATAAGCACACACACTATTAAAACTGTATTGTACTGTATTGTTTTTTCCTTGCAAAACTTTGCGCTCCTGATCTGAGTTAGTAACATCCTTTTAAATTCCCTGAGGAGAAATAAGTCACTTCAGTTGTGTTACAGGAAGGTAAAAGAGCAGGAACAGCTACAGAATGGAGCTGAGATTCAGTGTGTTGTCAAAAACCCTTTTTGATTGCATCAAAGATCAGGTTATTATGTAGTTATTTATTTTGTTGACTGGATAAAATATTTGCCTGTAAAAGAAGCCTTTGTAGTCCCTTCAGCTGCAGTTAAAACCTAAGCAGGTCGATCCCCAAGTAGTCTTGCTTTGCCAGACCTTCCTCCACAGTGCTGCGGAGGAGGGTCTGGCTAGTCCACGGTTTATTGGCATTTCTTTAAACCAATCACAATCGTCATGCCACGGTACTGGAATTTCTGGCAGCACCGGAGCAATCCCGGAAGTGGAACGTCTTAGACTAATAGACTAATCCCCAAATGAGCATTCATCCCCAAGACAATATTTCTTGAATTTGGTATTAAGATCTGCGTGTAGTTGTGAACACTTCCAGTGGAACATGAAGTGAGAAATGGTGCAAGCAACATTGAAAAGGAAATACAGAGGTGAAAGGCCCTCCCCTTCCGGTGGACCACCATGGGACCTTATTTTGTAAAAAATATGTACGATAGTGAACGGGGAGAGCCAAATAATTATTTGCTCCCATTTGAATTGAGCCATGAATTAAACATATGTTTGTCAATTTAAAAGATTTAAAAGACTATACACCTCAAAGTCGCATAAGTGACGTCTCTCTGAAGTTACGATGTCTGTGTGTTTCGTACCAGGATGTAACGTTACTCACACGAGCAACAGATCTTACTCGTTCTTTTGCTTCCCGGCTGGTGAAAAGACGCTGGGTAAAACACATCAGATAGGATAACGTAACATGTGTTGTGGAACAGGGCTAGCAAGCCAAGCATCAAGCTAGGTCACGTATTTTGTGTGAGACGAGAGATGTATGTCACTGAGCGGTATTACACAAAACTAAGTGGTACTACAACAAACCTACGACAAACTGAGACTTTCTGTACTTGCAAAATTATCTTTTAAACTGACAAACATCATATGTGTAATCCATGGCTCAATTCAAATGGGATCAAAACATTATTTCACTACCGTACATATTTTTCCCCGAAATAAGGTCCCTAGGTGGTCCACCGGAAGAGGAGGGCCTTCGCATCTCTATACTTGCTTTCACCCAAACCTCAAGTATCTAGTTCCTTTACTTTACTCAAAGACAAGGTTTTCCTTACCGTTAGTGACATATCAAGCTTCAGCAGTTAGATTTAAATGAAGACAGTTAAGGTTCTTTGTCTCTGCAGTTTACATTTCCCCAGAATATTGTACTGTAATTGAAAGAAATTGAAAGAAATATCTATATTGTTGAAACTAGAGCGTTATATTTATATGCTTTTACATGTTCTTGTTTCTTTTGCAGAGCAGCAGCTCAATCTTTGGTTACATCTCGCAGCAGTGCCTGGAGAGCGTGAAAACATGTGTAGCAATTAACTTGTTCTCATGTAATGTTTTGGGTCCTAATGTTTCAAGAAGCAGAGCTTCAGTGTGTTTTCATTCCAGCCTCCAGATGTATATCCCTGCTATGCTACTCATATTGGATACACGTTCAGGAATGCTGGTCCCCTGAGTTTTCCAGTTATGTTCAAGTCATGCAGACATCTGTTTAAGGAAAAACACCATCCATTCAGATACTACCGAAGAAGGAATGGATTTGAAACTCTTTAGAAAATAAACTGAAACATTACACTGTCCATTCTGCTGATGTGACAATGAGTATTTTGTCAGTCTAAATCATACTTTTTCTAAGAAATGTGACTTGCACAAGGCCACAACAAAATGAGAGTGGTGTATGCTAATTCTAGGCTTTTCAGAGTGGTGAATACCACTAACAAAAGTGCGCCCACAGAAACCAAATCTCACTTTTGGTGCTCCACTTCTGGTGTTTCAATAGATTTTCCGCTAACAAAACAGATTATAACTGGTTTCAGCAACATTAGACATGACAATTTGATTCATGGAGGCAGTTCTAAAAAGGTTTACAACAATTTCTATCTCGTGCTTACAAGATACTTTCTGGTGCGCAGGAGATATCAGCAAAGATCCTCTATACTTAAGCGCATTTCAAGCAGCGCCAGTGGTAGGAAACAGTAAACACTTCCTGTCTCCTAAAGGGGCGTGGCCTTGTTTGAACGTGTAGTGAACGTTGTGTGGATGAATGAAAAGTTATATTTGAATAATTTATTAATATGTTCTTTTGCCAACTTTGGATATTCACACAGCTAAAAGGCAAATTTACGACATGGAGATTAGTTTTGTTAGGGCGTTCACAAAACGTTGGCTTCTCTGTGTCGCAAGAGCTCGCGAGAGTTTGGTCCTGAGACAGAAACAGGTCTCAAACAAAGTTAATTTTCTCCGGTTGTGTCCGTCTGAAAAATGCCATGTTAGTGTCAGAATGTTCTGGAGATATCTGGCTTGTGAAAAATGGATCCAATACGTACTTTGGCGACTATGGGGCGACAGCATTGATCATAATCTGCGTTTACATTCACTTCTCACATTGGACTCAATCCACTCAGGACCTAGGCCGCTAGTCTCCTAAAGAGGTGTGGCTGTGGCGGAGCTGATATTAGTGTAAGCAGGAGATACTTTTTTTCTGACTGGTACTCCTATTGGTTTCTCGTGAGCACAAGATACTTCCGTATGCTCACCGGAAACCAATAGTCGGAATGGCTGTCGAGGAGGAGGTTTTCATCTTCCTGAAAATAAAACGAAATGTACCTGATAGTGTCACCAACAAACTGGCAGATGATGAGGTAACTGTTAAGCGATTTCATGCTGTGAATGTGAAATATTAACTTTAGCCACATAATTGGCTAAAGTTCAAACAAGCTTTTAGATATAGATAGACAAGAGTTTGTAATGGCTGTCTGATTTCATGTACCCATGTTTTCCATTGTATTTTTATCTCTTTTATTTATTGTATTTCATTTTATTGTGAAACACTTTGTGACTTTTATCTGTGAAAAGGGCTGTATAAATAAACCTCACTTTACTTCTGTTAGCAGTACTTTGTTAGCATAATTTTGCTAGCCTTAGATTGGTTTTGTCATGCTCACCAGAAAGACAGAAATCTTGTGCTCACAAGAAAACCAAATTCCCCATGTCCCTTTAGAGGCTCTGTACCCCAGAGCTTCGTAGCTGGATTTGTATTTATCCCAAATCTTTTCTTGAGATTTAAAAGTGACGTCTCTGTTTTATCATTGGGGGGGCGGGGGGGTCTCTCAGTTTTCTGACGGCGCTGCTGGGTGCTGTGTGATTCCGCTAACCTCCTGTTCAGAATATTTCCTCAAAAATGAAGTGTTATTCTCATGTGAACACCACAAGCATCTGCTGCCAGAAAGCAAAATGCATTATCCCCCCCTGACCGAACATCACACATCAAAACACACACAGAAAATTGAAAAATGCAGGTGCAAACATCACCATCGACTGGTAATTATAATCCAGGGTGTCTTGCCTCCTTTCCACTTCTCAGATATGACAAATCATATTTGTTTCCCCTCCACCATTCCAATACACTAGAAACACCAACATGTTTGAAGGTGTTGCTTTACAGTAACGTCTGACAAAAGTCCCTCTTGTGGACACAGGTAGACCAGCACTGTCCTTAATGTGACATCTTTCGTTTTGTAAATAAATAATTTGCAAGGGAATGTGAAGGAAAATTGCCTCAAAATCCTCCAAGGGTTTGAGAAATGGCATTCTTCAGGGATCGTATTACAGAAAATAATTGATACTTTTGTTCCAGAGGGGTCTGAGTCCCTTTTGAGTGTACACATATGTGCAAAAAAATGCTGACTAATAGTTCTGAGTTCTTTTGGAGGGCTGGAAAGGACCAAGTGTGAAAACGTCCTTTGATAACTCATATAAAACTCTTAAAAAAGCTCAAGTGCAGGCATCATAGTAGCAGTATTTGTGATTGAATTTGCTTGTTCAAAGGATCAACCTTCCATTTATTATTACATTAATTTCAAATATCTTGCTCATAATGAGCAATCTCACAATCTTATTATGATAGGAGGAAGTTGCTGTGAGGCAAACAGCAATAAGCTAAGGGCGAAATTCAACTCAGATGCAAAGTGATCTCTAATCAGAGAATCAGTTCATTCAACTCAATGTAAATGAATGCAAAGCTCTCGCACTGCAGCAGGCCTCTGTAACAGATTTGTCCTTTCAGTGAACTCTGCCCTCCATCGCCAGCGCCGTGCCAATGTTGTCGGTTATATTTCTGAAAACAAGGTGAATCACCTTCTCCTACCTGACAAAGAAATTCATTATCCTTCCCCCAAAGAGGACGCAGAAGTGGTCTTCTCAAATGTGTTTGTGGTATGGCTACGCTCCAAAAAGGAAGAGTTTGCAGTGATGTGCTCACAAGGACGAGACCGACTTCCAAACTCATGAATAAACTCTCAATTCCCGTCTTCAGTTTCAGCGGAGACGCATCGAAACCACCCACCAAGCTTGAGCAAAAAAAAGCATAGGGAAGCAATAAATGCAAGAGCAGCAACATATTCATGGCAAGCATGAATATCAGCTCAACATCTGACTCAAATCTTATATTATTCTTCTGGGGGGTTAGGAGTGCTGACATAACCAATAAGCAAGCAGGCTAGACTTTGACATACTGTTTTCCACACCTAATTTGCAGAGAGGAGTCATCACTCAATTTATCACCAACGATTTGATAACCGATTAATCAGTTTGAGTAATTTTTTATGAAAATAAGTACGAATTCTCTGTTCGCAGCTAAATGTCAATATGTTCTAGTTTCTTCTCTCCTCTGGGACAGTAAACTGAATATCTTTGAGTTGTGGACAAAACAAGACATTTGAGGACGTCATCTTGGGCTTTTTGGGGAAACACTGATCCACATTTTTCACCATTTTCTGACATTTTAGAGACCAAACAATTAATCCATTAATTGACTATAAACATTATCGTAAGCTGCTGCCCTATTAGCAAGTTTAAACTGGTAGCTAAAAGTAATGGATAAAACTACTGACTAAACCGTTCAAATAGTTAGCTAAAACTACAGACTAAACAGTTCAAATAGTTAGCTAAAACTACTGACTAAACAGTTCACATAGTTAGCTAAAACTACTGACTAAACAGTTCACACAGTTAGCTAAAACTACAGACTAAACAGTTTAGATAGTTAGCTAAAACTACTGACTAAACAGTTCACATAGTTAGCTAAAACTACTGACTAAACAGTTCACACAGTTAGCTAAAACTACTGACTAAACAGTTTAGATAGTTAGCTAAAACTACTGACTAAACAGTTCACATAGTTAGCTAAAACTACTGACTAAACAGTTCACACAGTTAGCTAAAACTACTGACTAAACAGTTTAGATAGTTAGCTAAAACTACTGACTAAACAGTTCACATAGTTAGCTAAAACTACTGACTAAACAGTTCACACAGTTAGCTAAAACTACTGACTAAACAGTTCACACAGTTAGCTAAAACTACAGACTAAACAGTTTAGATAGTTAGCTAAAACTACTGACTAAACAGTTTAGATAGTTAGCTAAAACTACTGACTTAACAGTTTAGATAGTTAGCTTATGGTGACCAGACCTTCCCGGTTTGAACGGGACAGTCCCGATTCTGAGTTGCGTGTTCCCGAGTCCCGACAAAAACCAGTTGGGACGCTAAAATGTCCCGGTTTACACCAACCACTATGAAATTGTCCTGGTTGTCAGCGATTACATAGCCGACGTGGTCTTATTATAGCCCGATCATTAACTAAACCCATGTAGAAAGACTAATAAAGCGTCCAGTCAGTCGTAGCGTTCTGCGTCTGCATAATCTGTGCAGCCAGCGTTGTATATTGTATATTTGTAAAACATTGTCGCAATGCCTCTTGTTATCTGTCTCGTTTTAACCAGTCCCTTCAGGTCCGCTGGAAAGTCAGTGGACGAGCGCTGGGTGGAAATGTTCGCGCATTTCAAAAGCAGGGAGATTCCGTTCAAAAATGTAGGTCTCCTCTGTTAGTTCGCCATGTGTCTACCGGGCACACATGCTGCCGTTGAGCGGATATTTTCGCTCATGAACAACACATGGACTGACGAGAGGAACCGCATGACCATTCCCACCTTAAAGACGCTACTCGTCACACGGGCCAATTTTGCTGACACCTGTGCGCAATTTCACAGCAGGCTTTCAGCCGACAAACTGATTCTTGAGCAAATTCACCCCTCCAACAAATACTCTATACAGAATGAATGTTTTCCAATAGGGAAGCTATCTGCTCTATCAAATGAGATTTCATTTGTGTGTGTGTGTGTGTGTGTGTGTGTGTTGTTGGTTAGACTAACACTGGTAACACTTTACGGTAAGGGTACATGAATTATCATGAATTCATGCATGAATTAATTGATGTATGTATTATTATGCATTATGTAATTAATGATTTGTGTTACTGCATTCCTTAATATCCCATGAATCATCAGGAATTGACGTGTTCATAGTCTGTCATTCGTGACCTCATACATGAACAACACAACTAAAGCATTAGGTACGTTGGCACATCATTATGAATTATTAAGCATGATCATGATTATTTATTTTTCTGCAAAAGAATGTGGTCATCACCTAATGCTTTAGTTGATGTGTTGTTCATGCATGAGGTCATGAATGACTGGCTATGGCTATGAACTCATGTCAATTCCTGATGATTCATAAGATATAAAGGAATGAAGTACAAATCATGACTGAATTCATGCATGAATTCATAATTCATGTACCCTTACCATAAAGTGTTACCATAACTTTAGTTCAAGCCTGTGGCAGCAGTTCCAAATAATGTGTATAAAAAATACCTTTTCACAAAGGTGGGTGCATTTTCCAAAATAATGCTTTAATTCTAAAAAATAAAGTTGGTCCCACACAAAACTCACTCAATGTCTTTTAATATTATTTCTTAGATATGATATGTTTGTTAAAACTACAGACTAAACAGTTCAAATAGTTAAAATTACTGACTAACAGTTCAAATAGTTAGCTGAAACTACTGATTAAAAAGTTCAAATAGTTAATTAAAACTACTGACTAAACAGTTCTAATAGTTAGCTAAAAGTATTGAATAAACGGTTGAAACATTCAGCTTCACACTGTAGTACAGTAGTAGGATTGGTCAACAAACCAACCTTAATATTGACATTTCAGTTGTATGAAACAAGTAACAATATCCACTTTTAAATAATGGATAGTGTACACATTTGGAACATACATTGGGAATTGATGAAATGCTACGTGAGTTCATCTGACAGGCTGTGGGGTACCTCAGAATAAAAGCAGAGATGTGGACTTAAGACTTGGTGACTTGAGTTACCGTTTTGATGACTTGTGACTTGACGAAAAATAAATGACTTGAGACTCGAGTTGGACTTGTAAATTAATGACTCGAGACTTACTTGGGACTTGAGCAAAGATGACTTGGTCACAGCACTGCCAAAAAGGTTATGAACCACTGCTTTAGAGTGTCAGAAAGAGATGCTAAAGGTAAGAAATTGACAGTTCTTATGTCTAATGTGTAACTTGTGCCCTAAAATATTGATCATGATTGATTGTGACAGTTGATAATAGCTCATTTATTAAGCAGTTAGATTCATATCATCTTTCCAATACAGGAAAGGTGCAGCTGGCACGGGCTCATATTTGGATTCCCCGGCAGAGACAAGGTGCCAACAGCTTGACATCATGCCCAACTGACAACTCTCTGCGAGAAATTATTAGGGTTGAAGCACAAAGATTGCCAAAGACAACCAGAACACAGAAGAGAAACAAAAAGAGGCCTTTTTTCTGCTCTGGGAAACACTGCAGGAAAAGAGAAGTGATTTAACATAACATGCAAGGGAAAAACATATTTTACTAATGGGACAATTTGAGACTGTCCTCCAGAAGTGAAGTAGCATCTGATTTTAACCCAAACTACGATCTTTTTATAAACCTAACCAAGTACTTTTTGTGCCTAAACATAACCAAACTGCGGCCGTTTCACAACGTTAAAGACATATTTAAAACTGCAACCATTCAAACACAGGACTTTCACTCAGGAGACCGAGGGTTCGTGTACATTTTTATAACTTCATGGAACAAATGGAGTGACGTCACGTTTAGGGTCATATGCATGAAGTAATGTATGATTTGAACCCAAACCGTGATCTTTTTCTGAACTTAACTAAATAGTTTTTGTGCCTAAACCCACCCAAACTGCGGCCATTTCACAACATTACGTTACAACGTTACTTTCTCTGGTTTAGATATAAGGTCGCATTTCCTGCCACCGCTAGAGGCGTTAATTTCTAAAATGCTCCTGTGGCTCGTATTAGAGGCTTGGAATAAATTACAGATATCATCGTACGGTTTGGAGGACTTGTTGGGCGATTTATGCTCGGCACACACTGACACCTCTAATGAACCGTATTTCTGATGGCAAGAGAACAGGCATGACTTGAATCATTTTAGAGGTGAACTGAATAGTTACTTTTCCTTCTTTTTCTTTTACTCCACATTCTTATCATCAGGACAATCCAGCTTCCTAGTGTCTGAATCTGTGTGTAACAGTGGAGCGTTGCACTGGGTGAAGAGGCGTGAGGCCTCCGTGATTAATGATAGCTTAGAGTCCCACACATCATCCTCTGTATGTTGGCACGTGCAGAGGCAAGTTAGCGGACTCTGAGCCAACGTTTCACAGTCTTGGGAAGAGGACAATGGAGAATTAGGTCAACACACTTTATGTCAACAACACAGGTAGTTTATCTCCATGTTAGGTAGATTCCCCAAAGTTAAAGCATCAATTGTGTCATCATTAAGCACGGTTCAGGAAAATGCCAGAGTGATAAAAGTCATTTGAATAATCTGGGTTGATATTTAGACAAAGGCTTTTACGTCTGGCACAGTACACGCCACATTTGACTAAAATACAGGTTGGTAAAATACACTTTGGTTTATTAGTTTGGAGATGGGCTTTACATTTGTTGACTTTAGGGACCAAAGAATAATTAGGCTATTTGGGGTAGGGAAAGGGCTGAATTTTAAAGGTTTGTTTTTCTCAACCTGGACCTCTTGTCCCATGCATTGGTGTCTAAGTGACTAATGTAAACAAAAATCTTTGAAATTTGTCCAGTATTGAGCGAGAACGCTGTAACTACCAGCTGTAAACCGGGCTGCGATGTAATCCTACAGGACAAATGTTCACCTTCTGTTTGCGTCCACTAAAAGTTCTGTCATTGCCACTGACAGGCTCAGATTATTATTCTAAGTGTCTGACAACATTATGGAAAGGATCCCTACAGAGATAGACCTTTTTGTTAAAGAGTAAGATCCTTTTTTTGAGTAACAATTTATTTAATTTTTAAACATATAATTCGCAACAGAAAGCAGTACAGAAAGCCAGTCTGGCAAACAATTTTCTTTTTTCAAACGTTGCCACCCTAGCCATCTCACAGGCCCACTCCTGGATTGACGGCACCCCTTCATTCTTCCATCCACTTAGAAGAATCTCTCTGGCTATCAATAAACTAGTTTGCACCCAGCTTTTTATCTGCTTATCCATCCCGCTTAGGATTGACCGAGTAAGATTGTTTTTGTTTAACATGAAACCGAAATCGCCATCACCAAACTCCACCAGACTCCATGTAAATAATCAGGACTTTTAGCGTGTATAGAGCCAGCATATCTCCACCAGACTCCATGTAAATAATCAGGACTTTTAGCGTGTATAGAGCCAGCATATCTCCACATGTAAATGGGTGAATTAAGGGTTTATTTCAACCAAAACAGAGTGGTGATTGTTGGAACAGTGGAAAGACGAACCAAGACGGCTTTTAATAGTTTGATTTTTGTTTCTGTCAACTTTGAATGAAGTGTGTTGTAAACACTAAAATAACTGTAAATCTACTTCAGTAATGAAGGGATGAAAGAAAGGGGGGCTGAAGCTAAAGAGGCAGGTGGATGGTGATGTCTCTTTGTGGGTGTTTTTTGTGTCTTTGTGGTCATTTTGGGTCCATTTCTGATCGTTTTTTGTCTCTTTTTGGTAGTATATATATATATATATCCTATATATATCATGTAACCTAAGCTGCAGTTACTGCAGAGGTGATTTAAAAAGTATCTATCGGCTAACTATTGAATTAAAACATATTTAGGTTATATTTAGTTTCTTAGGGTTATTATAAGAAATAATAATGTCCACATTCTCCATGCTGAGCTGTAGGATCTCCAGTGCTGGCTGCTGTTAAATGATTTTTATCAATTAGTAGTGGAAAGAGAAGGACCACGGTCTTAAATACTGCCCTCTGATTGGTCCAGACGCAGAACTCAATGTTCAGCGCTCCCATATAAACCCATGCAGACCTGACATCGGTGCTATCTGTCACGCAAGTCAAAAGGAGTCCAGTGTAAAGACATTTGCTGGCAACTGACTTGTAACAGCCTACTGTGCGTTTCTTGTGTTTCTCGGCGCTGCAGAAGCTTGTCATTCTTTATGAATTACACCCAAAGCACGAGGCGTCTCTTTACATTTAGTTGTATTAGCTGTGTTGAGAGGACGATGCCTTTGAGGACCGGACTTTTTCTCCTGATGGTGCTGAACGCATCTGCAAATGAACTGGATCAAAACGAGTCTTATTCGCCCAGGAGAACACGCTTTTCTACCAACAGCCCTTGTAAGTAACACGTTGCCTCCATCTGCATATATCTCAGAGTGCACTGCTTGGGTATTTATTTTTATTTTTTATTTTTTTTCACACACATTTCCAAAATTATGCCTTTGCTCGCTTACTATGTGGAGCTTTTTTTGTGTGTTCTCGTCATTTTATGTTTGGGCTATGCAGCCTTTTCTGTGTAAACGAGCGCGCTGATTCATGGAGAAGGCTGCGGGATTAACGCTGCGTTTGTGCCGGTGTCCTGCCGGCAACAGATGAGCACGGAGCTTGGTGCTGACACCTGAGAGTGCAGGCTGTGTCATGCTGCTTTAGTGTCTTTTCTCATAGCTTTTTTGGCTGCAGCATTGGTCCCACTATTCAGCATTATAGTGGCCATAAAGCTTCCCCTGTTGCCTTTCTGTGTAGTCAGAAAAAGATGACTATTTTTACACTGGAGCTGTGTCCTTTTGGACAAATAAACGCTATCAGTTCCCATTTCTTATCCATGAAATAAAAGCAAATCCTGAGTCATTATCCTGCTGTAATAACCCATCATGAAATGACACAGGGAAGCATGAATCTGCATATTCAAATGTTGACTTTTCCTTTTTAACTAGAGCTGCAAGGATTAGATAAATCGATCAATGGAAACACCTAAAACTACTTTTTATAATCGATTCATCTTTGAAATAGTTTTATGCAAAAATGGCAGAAATGCTGTTTTCAGCCTCTAAACTATTAGGGTTTCCTGCTCTTTTCTGTTTTATATGATGTTAAACTGAATGTCTTTGGGATTTGGACTGACAAAACATGACATTTAAAGACATCAGCTTGGACTTTGAGAACCTGGGATGGACATGTTTCACTATTCTCTGACAAAATAGACCAAACGATTAATCGACAATGAAAATAATCGTTAGTTTTCGGCTCTATTTTTAACACAAAGGTACAGCCCTGTGATAAAAGGCAGCGGGAAGCAGGGATACTGATTCCCTTCTGCAGAAATTGCTTCATCATCATACGATTCGCGGCTCACTCTCTGTATTTTGAGAGCTGGTCCCTGATGGCAGGCAGACTTTATCTGACTGTGCAGGTCAACATGGGGCCCCACATTCAAAGTCTGCCAAGTAGGCTTAGGCTCCACGGTGACATTTCTTAATGGTTATTACAAAGGATTTGAGTCAATCTCAGTGGATTCTTGGATGAAGAATAAGAAAAGCAAACTATATCTGGATACAATGATTTAGAGATTATGTTTTGGTGTAAAATCTCAAGTCGGTTGCGTGAATTTAGAGCTGTGTTCCTAACCCTAACCCAAGATCAGTTTTTGAAATATGGTCTGAATGATGTTGCAGGGTAGCGGTTTCATAGGTATTTACAAAGATGGGGATCAGGGTTGCTTGTGTGTTTATCAGCCTAATAACAATCCCAATGTGATGCTTCTGAAATGAATGTGGCAGCATTTTCTGAATATTTATATTTGTGGGCTCATTTATGGGTATTTACAGTAAGTGAACTGTGACATGCACAGCGGCAAAGATTAATCGATAACTACTTTGATTAATCATTTGAGCCATATTTTATGAAAAGAAAAAGTAACAATTCTCTGATGTCAGCTTGTTAAATGTGAATATGTTCTAGTCTCTTCTCTCCTCTGGGACAGTCAACTGAATATCTTTGAGTTGTGGACAAAACAAGACATTTGAGGACGTTTCTTTTGGACATAACTAATCAATTAATCGAGAAAACATTCTAGAGATTAATCAACAATGAAGATGATCATTAGTTGCAGCCTTAGTGAGGTGTGTTTAATTATTAGTTAAGAATATTAAAGTGGTTTGGAGGAATTCAGTTTGACAATTCCGACCTAATTGAAGACAGAGTTTGGTGGCAGCTTGCGTTTGTTTCTGTGTGTGTGTATGTGTGTGTGTGTGTGTGTGTGTATGTGTCAGTGGTACAAGTGTATGTGTGTGTGTGTGTGTGTGTGTTTGTGTGTGTGTGTGTGTGTGTGTGTGTGTGTGTGTGTTGTGTCAGTGGTACAAGTGTGTGTGTGTGTGTGTGTATGTGTCAGTGGTACAAGTGTATGTGTGTGGTGTATGCGTGTGTGTGTTTGTGTGTGCGTGTTTGTGTGTCAGTGGTACAAGTGTGTGTGTATGTGTGTTTGTGTGTGTGTGTGTGTGTGTGTGTGTGTGTGTCAGTGGTACAAGTGTGTGTGTGTGTGTGTGTGTGTGTGTGTGTGTTTATGTGTGTGTGTGTCAGTGGTACAAGTGTATGTGTGTGTGTGTGTGTGTCAGTGGTACAAGTGTGTGTGTGTGTTTGTGTGTTTGTGTGTGTGTGTGTGTGTGTGTCTGTGTTGTGTCAGTGGTACAAGTGTATGTGTGTGTGTGTGTGTGTGTGTGTGTGTGTGTGTGTGTCAGTGGTACAAGTGTATGTGTGTGGTGTGTGTGTGTGTGTGACAGTGGTACAAGTGTGTGTGTGTGTCAGTGGTACAAGTGTGTGTGTGTGTGTGTGTGTGTGTGTGTGTGTGTGTCTACAGGCACGCCAGCAATTTTCAGTAAACTCTTTGGAATTTCTGGGGCTGTTCGTCCAAGCTCTGCTGAAAAGAACCAAACAGTGGAATAAAGGTCCCTGCCAAGAGAAAAGTGCAGTTGTGCCAAATAATGTCTGAGACTCGTACGACTTGTAAGGTGTCCAATCTCCAGTCAAGTCACTATTTGCCCCCGAGTGACTGTACGTCTTTTGTGAATCACCAAAGTATGAAAATTCTCTTTTGTTCGTTGCCTTTTCTTTTTTTTTTAAAGCTGAAACCCTGGCAACCCTTGTGTAATGAGCTCAGTGAGTGTGCAGTGATTCCCACTGTTGGCTCCCCTGCTGACGGTTCATTCTCTGTGCCCACAGCAGA
This sequence comes from Perca fluviatilis, assembly GCF_010015445.1. Taxonomy (NCBI): domain Eukaryota; kingdom Metazoa; phylum Chordata; class Actinopteri; order Perciformes; family Percidae; genus Perca; species Perca fluviatilis. The sequence goes on from NC_053117.1 coordinate 38,018,537, forward strand.
TGTGGCACGCTGTCTCAACAGTGCCCTCCAAGTTGGCTGCGGAGCCTTCGCCTGCCTGGAAAACTCAACTTGTGACACAGATGGCATGCATGACATCTGCAAATCCTTCCTTTACAGTGCTGCTAAATTTGACACTCAGGTATATACGCATTCATTCATTTCACAAATGCTACTTACAGTACATGTAGGGCTGGGTGTCGTCCCCTGATTTCCTGATTCAGTTGCGATTCACAAGGTCCCGAGTCGATTCGGTTTCCGATTCAATGTCGATTTGGGATATTTCAGTTGCAAAACCAATTTTGCTTTAATATGAAAGAGATTCTACAGTTACAAGGTCCCCTCTAACCGGCTGCATTGTTAAAAGTATCAATGTTTACAATAAGAATTGACCCCAAAGTAGTTACATGAATGCATGTTTTATTTAACACAAACACACAATAAAGTGCAGCTCTACAGACAGTCAGTGAGTTTTGAGTGACATTTCATTCAGATACCTTGAGGTGAGAGTCCAAGGGACCCCTTTTAAAATGGCCAAGGCAGTTTTTCCCTCGCCAAAATGTAGCCCACCTTTTGAGCGTTTTTTTAACCCCCTAAGGTAGAATGACATAGTTGGTACCAATGGATCTTCTAGTTTCATATGATACAGAAGAAAGTCTAAATTGGATCTTTCAAATGAAAACTGATTTGTTAAACCCAGCCTGGGGCTACTTAATTATGGAAAAACCATTACTCATTGACTTTTGGAAAGATGTTGCATTTATTGAACTTAAAGAAACAGTTAAACGCATCAACAGTGAAAACACATTGAACTGTGAAATTTGCCTTAATACTTTTCACGTTTGAACTTTTTTTTCCATTCAGAACACAAGACACCATAAGAGTTTACTTGCAAAACGAAACGTACAAAATAATCGTTTTTATCAAATATTCTGTTTTTGTGATCATTAGGAGCCGAATTTGATTAATTGCACAACCCTAACCCAGCCCTACATACATGTATGCCATTCTCTCTCCATTTCTACCGTGAACATGATCTTGTGTAGGATTGTATGGGTGTAACTGTCATGGCAAGAATGTGTGAAGCACTGCTGTGTTTTTACAGGGTAAAGCATTTGTGAAGGAGAGCCTTAAGTGCATTGCCAATGGCATCACCACGAAGGCATTCCCCACCATTCGCCGCTGTTCCACCTTCCAAAGAATGATATCTGAAGTCCAAGAGGAGTGTTACAGCAAGCTGGATATCTGCACTGTTGCCCGATCGAATCCAGATGCTATTGGCGAAGTGGCACAGCTACCGAGTCACTTCCCCAATAGGTGAGCTCTTCCTCTACTCTATTCGTAGATATCCTACAAAATGAGGAGACTGCCTGTCATGTGACACCGGCTACAGAGCTCCGTGAGCTGTTGGGCGTATCAGCAGCCGTTGCTAGTTGAGTTTACCCGACAAAAAGTGACTTTGAGCCGAGTTCAGAGCACCAAGAGATGTTGGTTGTTTCAGTGGTCGTTAAAGTTAAAGCTAAGTGCGTTCTGTCTCCCCCATGAGGAATTCTAAGTAATGAAAACAAAACTGTCGGCGCATCCACATGATACAAGCCTTCTGTGATCGCGCACGTGCCCCCACCCCTCTTCCACGCAGCTGCTAGTAGCCAAGGAGGACACGGAAGATTAAAAAAAAACATGGACTCTTCAGAAGAGGTAATTATCTTCACTCGAGTTTCTGCTCGCAAAAGTCACCGGACGCCACAATCTTCTGAACATGGTCATACTGAGAAACACAGAGAGAGTTGTGTGGAGCTGATAGTCTTAATTAGCTTTGTAGCAACTCATTTGACAATTGCTTGAATGTCACGGACGTACATTAATATAAAAGAGTTACGCACTAAAGCCTTAAGCTTAGCCGACAAAAAGTGAGTGTCATGCGGCGATGACAGTTAAGTTTCCCCTCCCAGGGAACGAATCCTCGTTTTCCATCCAACCACTCCGACTTCCTCCCTACGTGGTCCACAACGTTCTTATACAGCTGCAGTCAATGTGGTGCATGCAGCAATAAATATGTGGAATACACACAAACTACAGTGCTTTACTTGTTGTAGTTATATGTAAGAATGCTTCATGAGAACAGCCTGACTCTATATGCCTTACACAGTGTTTCCCATACATAGGTTCTACTTGGGCACGCCGCCCAGGTAAATTGAGACCCGCCCAGGTAGGCAAAATCCGAATTCAATTTTCTTTCCAAACAATGGTGTATTTTTTACAGTGCACACAGACCAGCTGCCTCCAGCACCTCCCCCTCGTGAAGTTGCGTGCCGCGTGCATGACAGCTTCGATGTTGCACTTGCTCAGAGAGGCTATCGTTACGTTAGCAGTAGCATGTTGCTGCTGGTCTTGCTGTGGGATTAACTGTACTAATAAAACTGTAGAAACAACGCAGCCACGCTGCTGTGAAAGCTCCCCGAATGTCATTTATCAGAGTCTGGTTGTTACCCCTCTCCGCGGCAGTTGAGGTAGCTAGCTAGCTAACCAGAGCTAAACCGTCTCTGACTGGAGCCGCTTCTCAGAGCTAATGGTTGCTAACCGAGCCTTCAGTTCTTCGTGCCTGTTCCATTAACTGTATTTATGGACCTGAGCGTTAAATTTGATTAAATTGGCTGTAAAACTTTTAAACTACAACTCAGAGTTGTTTGAATGACAGAAATATGATCAGATTAGTGATTGCAACAGGACATGTATAGTACAGAACAGCGTGTTTAGGATCCCCAAATCACAGATTAATACACTTCAAAAAACGAACAATGATCAATCCAACAAAATTAACAAGAATTAACTTTAGATAGCCCAAGTCTTATATGATTTAACAAGAGTTAGGAGGGAACAGTGTTAACATTAATGATAACATGTAACTTTCTGTATGGATCATAGTATAGTGTTACAGGTATTTTATCTGCTGAACCGTTAACATTTGGCAAAAAAAAAAAAACTGATTTAATTGCCAAAGCACATCATGGCTACACTTTTTTGTCATTTTTTTAAAATTTTACGAGCAATTTGTTGTATTTTAGCAAAATACTGAAAGCAGCAGAAATGCAGAACTGAGTAGGCTACATTTTAATATGTTTATTTATCTGAAGTTAGATCATTATCGCGATATTCAACAACATTAAGGCATCATTGCATATTTTCCTCATATCGTGCAGCCTTTATAACTACCCTGAAATTGTGTCTGATGCCGCATAGTGTCGCATTATTTTCATCTGTATCTGTAACATCTTTTAGTCTAATTTGTATGTAAATAGTTATTTCTTTCTAAATGATCTGATAATGTTATGCAGTCACTGTTTTCACCTTCGTTTGACTAGTTTATAACTGAACCCATTATTAACTAAACCCAGCCATTACACGCAGCAGTCACACACCACCGCAAGTAAATTCTCAACCTGTGGGAAACACTGTTTAAAAACTGTGTCCGAAATTAACTTTTCGACTCACCGGTCAAGTTGGCGGGCAAATGAAAAAAAATCTACCGGCCACAATATTAAATTGCATTTTGTTTGTAACATACATCACAAAACTTGGTGGTTTTGGTTGCAAGTCCTGCTGGTTTATCCTCCGTTTTCTTCGTGCTTTCTTTTGGAAGGCTGGCTGAAATCGCCACATACTGGCTAATTATTTAGCCTGAGGTAAACGCTAGCTATCGGTGAACAGAATTGACGTGGTGGTCGGCGTTCAGATGTGTGTGTGTGCGTCGGCCCACCCTCGCAAAGCTCCGACGTGCAGACAGCAGAAGAACAGATGAAAGTAGTTGCCGGTGTCACCAAAACGAAGACTGAAAAACAGAAACTATTTTGGTACAAACATTTACCCACCATGTGGCGGACAGCCCTCTGAGATTTACTCGCCAAAAGGAAAATTTACCCACATGTGGCCCTTAGCGAATGTTAATTTTGGACCCGGTTTACAAGTAGTTTAAAAACATCTTGTGATGGTACACATTGTACGGTGCTTGCAAAGAATGAGCCATAACTTTGAATCATCTTAAAAATCACGAATATAGATGTTGCAAACACCACGTTTGACCCAGATTTATGCAGCAAAACAGATGGCTAAATGTGTATTGATTTCCATGTTTTGGTTACCATCTTGTTCAGACATTCTTTTATACTATTAAAGAAAAAGAAACAGGCATATCAAGTTTGCATGCTTTTTTGTTTCTATTGTTGCTGTATTAAAGGCAGGATTGCAGTTTGGGAGTGGATATAAAAGAGCTAGGAGGGTGAAGTAGTGACTGTCACTCCCATACGGATGACGTCAGACTGTGACACGTGCAAATACATAAAAAATACCTATCAAAGGCGCCTGTGTAGCTCACCTGGTGGAGCGGGCGCCCATGTGCGGAGGGCTCAGTCCTCTACGTAGCTGCTCAGGGTTCGAGTCTGACTTGCGGCCATTTGCTGCATGTATTCCCCCTCTCTCTCTCGCCCCCCTTTCCTGTCTACAACTGTCATGTCTGTTAAAGGGTAAAATGCCCAAAAAATTATAAATAAAAAAAAAATACCTATCAAGATTTAAACTTCAGATTAAGAATAATCGATTAGTTGTCAACTATTAAATTAATCGCGGACAATTTTGATAATTGAATAATCGCAGAAAATTCTCTGATGTCAGCTTGTTAAATGTGAATATGTTCTAGTGTCTTCTCCCCTCTGTGACAGTAAACTGAATATCTTTGAGTTGTGGACAAAACGAGACATTTGAGGACGTCATCTTGAGCTTTTTGGGAAAACACTGATCCACATTTTCTGAAAATTGATAGAACACCTAATCAATTCATCGAGAAAATAATCAACAGATTAATCAACACTGGAAATAGTTTCATCCCTCAATATATTGTTGAAAATGCTGTACATCTTTGTCTTTTTGGTACTAAACATCACTGAACCTTGATGTAATCAGCATACAGTTTATCGAAGTACAGAAAATGTAATGAGAACCCCATTTAAGGCTGATTATGATTTCCGTTGGTACTTTAGTTTATCTTTCACTTCCCCTCCTCACATTCTGGGATGTTTTGTCTCGTTGTAGGTTTTATGGTAAGCTGCTACAGAGCCTGATGGACTGCGATGAGGACACAGTGGACCGCGTCAGGACCAGCATGGTGTCGCGGCTCGGCCCAGAGATGACCATGCTTATTCAGCTGCTGCAGAACAAGCCCTGCCCGTCCACTGCTGTGGCTGCAGCTGCCGCCATCCCGACTGGAGTGGAGGGCCGTGGGAGCTGGCGCTGGTCCATGGGTCCCCATATGTACAAGATCCAGCCTAATCTGCGAAACAGAGACTCTGCCAGCCATTTTGGCAAAAAGCGCTCTGCCAGTGACAGCTCCTAACTTCCACACAGATTCAGAAACTCCACAAAAAACCATCATGAAAGCTCCTCTGTTCCCTAGGGGTGGTAAAACTCCGCTAGACTGGAAGTCACAGAAACATGCACCTCTAGGGAATGCGGTGAGAGTAGATATCAGAGTTTGATTGTTGTTATGTTGTATATCCTACACTTTAGGCTTGAGAGAACCCCCCTTCCATCGAGTCCACTCACAGTTAGTGTCGAACATGTGGCTGTTGCATCTGTGCGACGAGGCGTTCCTGTTCACTCTTCTTCACCTCCTCCAACAGAGATGAAGCCTTGAGAAGTCGTTTGAAGCCAAGCATAAAACGGAAAGAAAAAAAAAACAGCCATACTGGTTAACGCCTCGAGAGCACAAGTCTGTACTTTTAAAAAGACAAAAACACAATCTCATAACCCCAACATTTGTTCATGAATAGAAACCAGTAGTCGGATTATTACTAGTTCACCGATAGGAATGGGAAATTATTGGTAGATGTAGTTAACATTTCAGCGATGAGACCTGTCAAATTGTGAGCATGAGATGTGGAAATGAGTTTCATATCTATTTCCTGACTAACATAACAGTTAAATTTACTGTACACTAAGTTATCTGAGACAGCCATAGCTCGCCCTCTAAAAGAGGTCCAAGGGGTTTCGTGATAACCTTTGAGAGGTTACCTTAAACTGACCAAAAAAACTTCAAACTGCCCTGAATGCTATTCATGAAATACCCAAATAGTGTATAGCTATAGAGCACTTATTAGGGGTGTCACGATTTTCATTTTAAAATAGAGATTAGAGAGTTTTAGATTTCCACTATCGAAATCAGAAGCAGGAGCAGCGATTTCACCAGTAATTTGACTTGCGCAAGTGCGAATAAAAAACAAAACAGACACAGTGTAGCTTACCGGCTGGTAGCTTGCAGCTAAAGACACAGGGCAACGTTAGCTTACCGGTAGCCTGCAGCTGCTATTTTCCAGACACCATGGCCACTGCCGGAGATAACAGAGAAAAAAAATCAGAACCTGCTGTCCTGAAGTCACCGTGTGGAAACATTTTGTCTTCCCTGTGAGTGAGTTAGGGAAACAAACAACGAATGTAAAGCATGTGGGCTCCGACGGGACTTCCAACACAATCTCACTCCCAGCACGTCCAAAACTGTAGCTTAGTCAGGGGCCTTTGTCGTTTGTTACTGGAGCAAAAAGTCGACTTTAGTGTCTCAGTCAGACGCAGGGGGCTTTCAACTAATCAACTAACTCAAAAAAAATGAAACCCAACCCATCCGCGGCGATATTCAACGCTCTGGGTACCCATTTGGTGTCATTGTTCAGCATGCATGGTAAAAACACTTAGATACGGTTAGGGAAAGATCGTGGGTCAGATTACAAAATGCACGTTTAAGTGACACGTGGGACAAGAACAGGACACGAATCCCGGTCTCCTGGGTGAAAGTCCTGTGTTGTTTGACACATCCACCACCCCAACTTGCCTTCTTACGCTTTCAGTCCTTAATACCACTCCCTACCAATGTTGCTCTTGTCGTCATCTTACGGCGCGACGGTCGAGCTGCTGCTCTGCCCGGTGCGTCCCGTACAGACGCTAAAGGGTGCCTTGTGCGTCGGTATCTGACGCTGAGAACCACTGACCAGGCATCATGGTTTGACGCTTGGTAAACTAAAAGGTGCTTTCAATTGCACTAATTTTGGAAAAACTCAAACTGTTGTTGTAAAGTACCCTTCTGCCATCTAGTGGTTCACGTATAGTCCTCTTTAAACGAACCAAACTCGGTCTAAAGTGGTTAAAAAAGTCGACCAACAGAAAAGAGACTCAGTCCTTTTTGCGTTCACATTGTCAGCTTACTTGAAAGAGGAGTCACTTCTCTTTCCGATGGGGCCTCAGGGCTAAAATACATACAGGACAAAAGGCAAAACAAACCTGAAACGTGTCGTGTTCACAATGCACAGGTCAAGAAAAACGCAATGCGGACTTGAAGCGAACCGTACTCAGACCACCTCCAGAAGAGGTCTGAGTACGGTTTGTTCCAGAGGGGTCTCAGTCCCTTTGGAGTGTTCACATATGTACATATCGATGAAAAACTAACCATTGGTTCCAAAAGGGGTCCAAGTCCCTTTGGAGTGTTAACATATACGCAAACAAAATGCTGACTAATGTCTTGAGTTCCTTTGAAGGGCTGAAACGGACCAAGTGTAAAAAAAATTGTGGCTTTTCCTTCAATGTTTTAAATTGAAAATCGAATTCAATCGTGACCTTAAAACGGAAAGTAAAATGGAATCATGGATTTGGAGAATCGTGACACCCCTAACTAGCACTTCTACTTGTTTGTTTTCTGATGGCAGATGTAGCCATGGTCGTGTGCTTTTAAACCATCATCCTGCACATAAGGATTGTCCAGGTCATGGCCAAGTCTAAACCATCAGAAAAAAAAAAAGTCAATTTTGCATATCTTGTATCCAGACACTTGTAATGCATACGACTGTTGAAGCTCTACGGTTTATGTGGGACCATGTTTAGTGGAATCTGTATCCTGTATCCGTTCTTATTAACTGAGCGTGAAGCAGTAGTGTATGTGCAGTAGCTGATTAGCACGTTCACCGGTGAGACTGAGAGGCAGCCATCTTCTTGGACTGATGATCGTCTTTCTCTGCGGTGAATAACGTGACATACACACTGGCTTCCAGTGTCGAGATTGAGAGTGACTATTTAAAAAAAAAAAAAATATGCCTTGTTGTAATGATATTTATTTTCCTACAATATTATTTAATGTTTTTTTTTTATTTTAAAATTGCATTATTGTAGTTTTAATTAGTTGATAGATTTTAAAAAGCAGTTCAGTCAGGGCTCCTATTTGAACCTATATGAGCTCTACGCCAAAAAAAAAAAAAAAAAAAAAAAAAAAGAAGTGAGCCGGCACTCTGGTGACTGAATGGGACCCGTGTCATGACTCTGTGCTGGCCATAGGGGAACAATGTTGGTCATTCACGCCCGGGGGATGTACTTTATGGGTGTTACAAGGGACCACAACAAAAACGATAGCTTCATTTTGACACACTTTCTGGTTGAAATAAAGGTTGTCATTGCAGCTGCTAGATGCGCTTGTTCAGTGCTAGGGGTGGGGGGTGGGGGGGGGGGGATTGTGCACATTATTGAAGATTGAACAGGTATAATCACAGGAAAACAAACACCAGTATCAAGTTTTTTTTTTTTAATGGTTCTGCATTAGTTTACGGTGCTTATCTTCGCACGCGCTGGAATAAATTCAATTCAATTTTAATTCAATTTTATTTATAGTATCAAATCATAACAAGAGTTATCTCGAGACACTTTACAGATAGATTAGGTCTAGACCACACTCTATAATTTACAAAGCCCCAACAATTCTAATAATTCCCCCAAGAGCAAGCAGTGCGACAGTGGAGAGGAAAAACTCCCTTTTAGGAAGAAACCTAATTCAAAATTAATTTTAAATGGGCTTGTTACTTTTGTCTTGATTATCGTAGCAAACAATTTTCCAGTTTATGATCTAATGTCACCCGACCTTACGGCGGCGCACAATGCACAAAATGTCCGACAGTTGAGGCAATTGAGCTGGCTGTCCTGTAAATATAGACATTATTTATAAGAAATTAATGTCAGATTCCTGAGAAAACTGTTATTTCATTTTACTCTGCAAAAAGAGTATTCAAAACTGTCTTTTGTTGCATGATTTGACAGTTATTTTGCCCCACACTGTCCCATAGCAACACTAAAATACTACTTTCCCGAATAAATTTTATATGCAGTAATTGGTAAATAAATGTAATTACTTTTGAGAGAAGCTACTAGTCACTGTTACATAATTGTTCAGATATGATTCATTCATTTCCGATCCATTGGGCTAGAGTGCTGTCAATCTGACAATTGGGATTTCCATTGGATCAGAGTTCTGTCACTTGGCTGCCTGTTCTGCCAATTTTCCCAGCCCTTGTCACATGACCAATATTCTATCCAATATTTCCTATATTTCTAAGCAGACTTCCTATGCTGTATTTTGATCAAATGCCCCCCCCCCACACCCCAACTGATTATTGGTCCCCCCGTGCCACCCCACTTAAAAATCCTTGAATCGCCCCTGCTCACACTCATGCTTTTCAGATGCTTATGTTAGATATTGTAAATAAGGCGACCTTGTAGCTGTACATCAATGTAACAAAAAGTCCCTGTAAACTTCTTCTAAAAAGCAATTCTCTTTCCAAAAATGTGACATTTTTGCAGATAAGAGTGCATGGTTCAGAGTCTTCAGAGATCGAGACAATCATTCAGAAAAAGAATAAATAAAAAAAAAAACAAAAACTTTTTGTTGTTTTTTTTTTTTTTTTTTTTTGTTTTTTTTAGAAAAAAATGGTTTTTTTTTTTTTTTTGTAAAATTTAAAAATTTGGGTGCACATAATAGTGAAAAATGCAATGAAAAAAAAAACAGAGATTAACTTGGAACCATGCAGGGCTGGGGTCAGTTCACTATGAAGCAGTTTGATTCAGAAAACACCCTTTCTTCAAACCGTCTTGAAAATAGTTTTATACCAAAATTATAAAACAGTTTGGGCTTTGACTTCATGAAAAGAATTGAACCCAGTTCTGTTATAAGTATATATATATATATATATATATATATATATATAGTCCTTGATTGATAAGAGTGAAGCACGGACCAGAAAAAGCGATGTCAGTGTCAATTTAATACAGCTATGTTAAGAATTCCAAACTATGCAATAATCTCACATACAAAGGATTCACAGCAACACAGACGTTGACCTTTATTTCATTCAGTGCCAGCTGATGCTGTGTGAATAAAGCGGCAGCGTGTATGCTCTCATACTGCACTCAGTGTAAAGGCATCGCTCCTTTATATTGCTTTATGTTTCTGTGGTTTTTGTTGTAAACTGGTGTTTCTTTTTCTTCTGTCAATACGAGCATTTTCTTTCCTGTCATTTGTTGCGACAGGACAGCAGTTCTGAAGGAATCTCTTGGGAAGTTAAAGGGTAATTTTGTTTTTTAACTTGGACCCTACTTTCCCATGCATTGCTGTCTATCTTGACATTGTTCCTTTATTGAGCGAGAACGCTGTAACCGGCAGCCGTGAACCGCGCTGCAATGTAATCCTATAGGGCAAATGTGCACCGTCAGTTTCCGTCCACTAAAAGTGCTGTTGTTGCCGCTGACAGGCTCAGATTATTATTCTAAGTGTCAGACAACATTATGGAAAGGATCCCTACAGAGATAGACCTTCTTGTTAAAGAGTAAGATCCTTTTTGTTTAACATGAAACAGCCACGAAATCCCCATCACCAAACTCCACCAGACTCCATGTAAATAATCAGGACTTTTAGCGTGTATAGAGCCAGCATATTTCCACATGTAAATGGGTGAATTAAGGGTTTATTTCAACCAAACCAGAGTGGTGATTGTTGGAACAGTGGAAATACGAACCAAGACGGCTTTTGATAGTTTTATTTAGTTTCTGTCGACTTTGAATGAAGTGTGTTTTACGATTAAAAAAAATTACTGTTTATTTACATTGAGTCTGGTGTGTTTGGTGGTGGTGATTTTGGGGCTGTTTGATGTTAAACAAAAAGTATCTTACTCTGTAGGGATCCTTTCCATAATGTTGTCAGACACAATAATAATCTGAGCCTGTCAGTGGCTGGAAATTGAAGTCGCGCAATTGCCCATTAACTTTAGATTTCAGCTTGTTGTCTTGCTTATTACTGGACCAATTTCAAAGATCGTTGTTCCCTTCCATCACTTAGTTACAAAAACATGAAAATAGGGTCCAGGTTGAAAAAAAAACAAAAAAAAGCTATAGTCACACTGTAGTACATCCTAGCTTATTATTTTATGTTAAATATGCACTTTGCATCTTAACCACTATAAAGGGCATTGAAACATTATTATATTATTCACCCAGTGAATGGAAATCAGTTTGAATATTTCGCATCCTGAAGGGTCAGGGCTTCTTCATGTACTATTGATACATATGTCTGTATCTTTGTTGTCCATGGGTAAATCCAAAACCCAACAGTTGCTGCTAAACAGTTACTTCCCTATATGATGCTGTCCAGATGCCCGTCTCCTGCGGCCGCTCTGGTCTGTCGACACAGTGAGCTCATTTACATTTTAAACATTTGATTGTCTTCATATTTATTTTCTATGAACATCTCTTGTGTCGAACATATTTGGCAAGGGCAAATTGACTGTTTCCTCACAAAGTCAAATGTAAAAGGTAATTTAATATGGAAGCAAATAAGAGACATAAGTATTTCAATTTTAACAGCCACTGAATACTTTAAAAGTTGTTCTGAATTCACCTCTATGAAATTAAAATGTGAACTATCTTGATTTGAAATTTGAAAAGTTGAAAGCTCAGATCCAAAAATTCAGATCCAAAAATTCAAGTTGGAAACTGGACCTCGTTCTCCCTGGCTGTCACATTTGAGTTTCAATTTTCGAGCCGCTTTCTTGGATTGCATGACTGACAGGCCGTGCTCTGATAGGCCGGAAGTTGGTTAATTTGCATTCATGCTCGATTGCCTATCCTGTTCTGGTTAGCCCGGATGTTTGCTATGTTAATTAGTTCCACTTTAATATTTAAGTCAGAATTTGACCAATGGAATTTGAGCAACCTGAATATATTTTTATTTATTTTATGCTGAAACTTGAATTTTTGGATCTGAATTTGTGACATTTGAATTTTTCTTTTTTTTCTTTTAAATTCAGCTTTTGAATTTGCAAAATTCAGATATGTGGGTTTTAAAGTAAAATATTTCAGTAACATAGTAAGTATTCAGTGGCTGTTAACATTCAAATACTTATGTCTCTTATTTGCTTCCATAATGTCAGAGAATGTACTTGTATACTGAATGTCTGTTTAGGGTTTAGGAAAAGTTAGGTGACCCCTGAAGTCTGTTAGGGAAAAAACAAAAGTGAGAAAAGTATATAAGGCTTTCAGTTATTTTCTGTTTTAGATTTTAATACAAGTATAAGGTGCTTAAGGTGGTCGTTGAGCATTATTGAATTGACCCACGGTGAGTTTTGTGAAACCGTTTCTCCTGTTTAGACTCCCTCACTTCTGGCACTTCATGGTACTCTCTCCTCTCAAGACTTGAAATAGATAAATGTTGTGCTTAAGCTAAATCAAAAAGCTTCAGTGACTAGTAAAGTTTATTTTGTATTCATATATAAGTGACAGTTATTTTACTATCAGATTCAAAAAGAGGATTTAAGGAAATGTACTGAAGTTCCTGATGCTATGTAACGCATGATTGACCCTTGTGAACCACTTGCACTTTAAAATACACCCATATATACCCATACTGTGTATATGTTTGGGTTTTTCCTCTGTACTGAAAAGTCATGAGATACAAATGCATCAATTGTGTGTCTTTTGCTGATCAGAAATAAAATATTTATCATATCTGGCATATGGTATGAAATATGTTGCTTTGCTCTTGTTTCACTCATTTGGATCCACCATCTCTTGCAGATTTGCATCAACTCCAGTTTAAAAAGTCTTTTAGACCTCTACATTCTTCTCCATAAGTTGCCTTAAAACATTCAGAAAAATTCCTCTCATCTATCTATCAGGAAACCCCAACATGTGTTATTTAATGGATGTAGTCTGGATCTACGGAATTACATTGCCAGGATAATTGCCTGTGCTGCTATTCTCAAACTATGTTCGCTTCAGGAAACAAACTTGGAGCTAGCGAAAATGTCAAGTTCTGAAGTAAATGTGGATGGTGCGACAAGACAGGCCTGTTTGGTTCTTTCGGGGAATGATTGTAAAGATTTACAATTTTTTTTTTACTGCATTTACTCTCTAACTGGGATGTTTTGGGACCGATTTGTGGGATTGCTGTGGACGAAGTACACACGGTGAAACACTGGTGTATCACCATCACACACACACACACACACACACACACACACACACACACACACACACACACACACACACACACACACACACACACACACACACACACACACACACACACACACACACCCTGTGTCCTGACCAGGCATGTCTAAATTCCTGTGTAACCACACCCATTCATTCACTTGCAGTGTTTCACCATGAGGTGGCGCTTACTTTACGAAGTGTAGTGAGAGTGCTAAGCTTAGGGACATGCTTCAAGAGTAGCTCACGTTACTGTATTGTGTCAACAGTTAACTTCATTCGTTTTTGTTTTTTGCGGGGTGCAAAGGTTCCACCAAAACAAGTTCCTTCCCGAGACTATTTAGCAGAGCCACCGTCGCTGCGTCCGGAGCTTAGCGCCGCCCAAGACGATTGTGATTGGTTTAAAGAAATGCAAACAACCCAGAGAGGTTTTTTTTCTCCTATCCCAGAATGTATCTGTGGTGGAGCCAGACTTAACTCCATAGCGCTGTGGAGATAAAGTCTGGCAATGTGAGACTATAATGGCTGGAACATGATGAAAACTAAGTAAGGTTTTTCCCTTCCTCTACTGGTCAGACCGCTTTATGTTCCGACTGTATGGTTCACAGCATACACAAAACATTTTGTTCCCGGGTCTTTTCAAAAACCACAAAACAGATGAAGACAGAAGAACCAAAACAGCCACAAGCTCACAATTATTCGTGAAAGTGTGAAATGTTGTGTGACCAAGACATGGAGTTTGTTTTCTAAAACACTTCTGCTGGATTCTCTTCATCCCCACTCTTCCACCAGACCACAAAATCCACAGTAAATGTCTCACACATGACACCATGATTATATCCAGGACTATTAGCATTTTTAATATCCTCAGCGACGTGAAAAATGGAAACAGGCTCGGTCTTTGGGTTGACATCATCCCAAACACTCTGCACATTCTCAGACTTCCCAAGTGTGTCCCAAATCTTCAGTCGAGACAAACACAACCCCTGCTCATCAACTTTTGAAGGTAATCAGACGCCAGCTAAGTGTCAGTCAGCCAAGTTATGTGGAATGTGAGTTTTATGTAAATTTAGGATATCACGGCGATGACATTTGGTGTCGAGGCTCTAACCTCGTCACTCCCCGCAAAGATCAATGGCGTAACTTTGGGTTCAACATTAGGGGGGAGGGGGGGTTGAGCTCTCCACCTATCTAGCGAAAACGTTTGTCTCAACATTAGGGGGGACAAGTTGTAACAGGGTCGTTTTTGAGCATCAAATGCTCAATTTCCTGCTTTCTGGTGAATTTTTCTGCAACAATTTGTGCCTTTTCTACATCAAGTTATGGTGCAAATGTCTTTATTTATGTAAATATTATTATTATTAATGAATTTATCAGCTGTATTGTTCAAAACTTTCTGCAGATGCAAAACATTACACGTGTTTTGGGATGTTTTTTCAAGGAATCATGCACATCTTAACAACAAATATTTGCTTGCCTCAGCAATTTGAAATCTTTGACTTCATTTCACCGGCCAGTTAGGATTATATGATTACGTCCCCCCCACCCCCGTAAATTACGCCTATGGTGACAATAATAACTCTCCTACCCAGCTTCCTTTGGTAAAATAAATAAATATGTTAACTATTTATTAATAAGTTCTGTACCATGTATCGTTGTATCCTGGAACTAAATTCTTTCCAGTGAATGACATTAAACACAAATCATAAGCACAAAACATTGCTTTTGGGGACACAGAGAGCACCTCCTGATGAAAATGAACTTTCTTAAACTTGAACACAAACGAGCAAAGAACTGCAACAAAAAACTGCAAAGCGCTCCGTTTTGATTGGAGAGCCTCGGGGAAAAGAGGGTGCAGAACTCGAGAGGCTCCGTGGACGCTAATCTCAGTCAGAGGGAGATATAATTTCATGCCTATTTAGAGAAAAGTCCTGAAGGGCTTTCTCATCAGCCACTCTCCGGTCTCATGGATAGGTGATGCAGCAGCTCTGCACACAGATTCTATCGTTTCCTTGCTTTAAAGAGACATTCACTCTCAACTCATCAATGCATTTAGCACAAGCATGATGGACAGAACAAAACGCTTTTCAATTGTTCCATATGGTCCAACAAGTCCTTCAAATCATATGACGACATGGGTTGTTAGTTCTTACCCTCTACTACGAACCACAGGGGCGTTTTTCGTCCTCATATCTAAACCAGAGAACGTAACGGTTGTGGTTATAAACACGCAGTTTGTTTAGGTTTAGTCACCAAAACTACCAAAACTAAAACAGGCACCAAAACTACTTAAGTTCAGAAAAAGAACTTGGTTTGGGTTAAAATCAGACATTACTTCACTTCTGGTTATGCATGTGACACTGAAAGTGACATGGCTCTGCTTGTTCTGTAAAGTAACAAAAAAAAAACTTGCTGTTCCTTTACTTTTAAACAGGACACGAACCGCGGTGTGTTTCTTTGACCCATCCACCCTTTGCCTGACAAGCCAGACCCACATCAAGATGTTGGGTCTGGGAACTCACCATTGACAGGGCTCAATCCGAGGGGCGGGATAAACAGTTGTCTTTCAAATTCCCTCTGCACCAATAGGATAGCGCTACAACCAATCAGAGCAACGAAGAAGGTAGCGAAGCTAGTTGATAGATTAAACTTTTGCCGTATCCGGTCGGCAAAACTCCGAACACATCTTCCTTTTTTAAGAATGACTTCAGTGCCGTTCTTTGTTCTTTTCTCAAAGAAAAGCTGAACTCCAAGTCTTCCAGAAGACCGCTGTTCCCAGCAGCAGCAGCCAGAAGCCCGCCCACCGATTCTATACACGATGTGATTGGCCTGACCAGAATTCGGTTTTTCCAGCTCGCAAGCCAACTAGGGCCTGAGGAGCCTAGACTGATCCTGGCTGCAAAATAAATTTGCTGCCACTAGGGTGCGTCTAGATTTCTAGGCTATCCCAACCTGCCTCCTGGTGAGGAATTTGTCAATCTTATAGTTCGTGTCCACTGTGGCGTTTCTTTGGACGGCAGCGATCGCTCTGTTTCCCCAGCATTGGACGCTCGATAGGCTCTCCACTAGCAGTAATCAGTTTCTCTTCACTGACAAGCAAAGAAAACAGGCTCCACCCTCTGACAACCGCGATGGCTGCACCTGATTGGACGAACGCTTCACATGGGGCTCCGGTTTAAAACAGACGACAGTGGCGGCTTGTTTGGAAAACTTTCTCTAAATTTTATGAAAATAATTCACCGAAATGTGTCTCTGAAAACATTTTATGCAAGAAATAAGCTGCAGCTGCTGAATCTCTCCTCATTTCAGATTGACAACAGTCAGTTTAAAAGATTGAAAGGCGGCGAGTCGAGCTGGATGACCCAGATTTGCATAAAGTAGCCTGGGTTTAACTTCATGCAAATGAGGAGCGGACAACTCGACGCAACGCTACCAGAATGCATTGCGCGGCTGCTTACAGAGCTTACAAGCGTGAAAATGACGCTGCAAATGGACACGTTATACTTTGTAACCTTAGTTCCTGCTTTGCTCCAGGCATAACTACTACGGACACTAAAGGGCGCCGCCACTAGAAACGTAAAGCTGAGTCGTAATCGCTGCTTGAACAAAACACCTATTGGTGCGTTTTCGGGCGGAGGACAGTCTGATGTGGTCGGTTTGAAAATCTGTCTCTCACTGAGTCTTTTTGCTCAGTTACAGAGCTGCAGTTCTGTGGTGGGCAACTTTTAAAAAGCATTTGGGATGAAACTGCTGCCTTCAGCACACAGAAACATCTTGTTGCCAGGAAACATTTGAACAGATTTTTGACCCTGTCTGTTCATTGTGTTGCCTGTTGCTTGGACTGCTGCCGAGTGTATCACCGCCCTGACAATCACAACCCGAGTAATAAGGAATAATGACGAAATGAGAATATAATTATGCAGATGCAATTCATGCCATCTGCTTGTGTTTTTTTCTTTTTATTCGATGGTAAAGCTGGTAATGAAGCAGTGCTCCATTCGAGCCATCAGATGTAACGTTATGGTACCTTCTGCTTCGAAACAATCTTGTATAAACCTTCTGCACATGCATGTCTGCAATGCTCCCAATGTTGCTCGAATATGAGCAATAAATGCATGCATTCTCTAACAAGCATTTTTACAGCGGGGTGCACAGCATTGAGGGGTGATGTATGCTCTCCATGGACACACACAGAGACCCCGTAGTCAATAATAACAAATCAGCATGGAGCTCCTGCCTACAAGCTGCAGGCAAGCAACAAACCCATCTTTGTTTCTTATTGTTTTAACCTCTTGATCAAATTCTGAAGCTTGATTCTGCATTGAATGTACGCCTAGATACGCATAGATATGGACCCTTCGCCGCAGTCTGACGTGCACCTCCCCAGAAATGTAACTACTCGTCGCGGAGACGCAGACCACGACAACTGTGATTGGTCCGCTTGGCCGTGGCTTGTAGCCATAGACAGTATATAAGAATGGACCAACAGATCCCGTGTCTCTGGACGGAGACCAGTGAAGGATATTAGAAGAAATATTATGGTGAACTGAGCGTTACTGAGCAGCCTCCAACTGAGCTCGAAGACGTAAATGTGAAGTGAGCAACCTGTCTGAAAGTGTGAAGTCTTCTGGTAGCTGTGCCAAGAGAAATCTCAATCATTCCCAATCTTACAGAGACGGAGAGTGTAAGGTATATGTAAGGAGATAACATAGACACAGGCTAATTACTGATCACTAACATGCTAGTTAACATTAGTAATTAAACCTAAACAGCTAAAAGTCAAAATTGTCTGCGAGCTTCTCCTGTACTATACGGTAGTTCCTCAACTGTGTGACCCAATCGTTAGCCTATTTTTATAAAAGCGTCTGCTACGGAGCCATAACGTGAGGTACGAGGTAATGGAGCCTTTTATACATTGTCGTGTTTCTTTAGAAATAAACAACAGACAAATAGAGTCTTTAAACGCTTCAGATGTAAAGTTATTCGCTGTCAAAGTGATGTCAAAATGAATGGGAGTCAATGGGATGCTAACGGGAGGTGATCTCTTTGTAGCATCAAAATGGCGCCATAGGAGGTTCGAGTTCTGAAGCGAAGCTTACCCCCCTCGCTTGTAGCATCGCATTTCCTCCTTTTCATTCTAGGTTCTCCGTGAACAACATGAAATCAAGGAGAGGGTTAACTTTTCCTGCTACAACTTTTTCCAACAGTTAAGTTAAGACAGTTAAGTTTCAACACTTCCTCCAAACCATACGACGATATTGGTCACCCTCTAATACGACCCACAGGAGCGTTTCATAAAATAGCGCCACCAGGTTACCTCCAGGATCTGTGCTAAGCTAGGCTAGCGGTGGGTGCGTCGCACAGAGATGAGAAGGGTATGTATGGACTTATCTAACTCTGGGGCACACGGGGAATAAGACAAAGTCCCAGTAAGTCGGCGTGTTCCTTTAAGTTTAGAAACAGATCGTGGTTTGCGTTTAAAATCAGAGGCTACTTCACTTTCTGAAGGTTATGCACGTGATGCTGAACGTGAAGTAGCTCCGTTTGTTCCGTAAAATTAAATGAAAACTTGCCATTTATTTTTATTTTCAAACTAACCTCCTTATGCAGAATCCTATACTTCATCACCTTACTTCCTGCTTTAAACTACTACAGCCACTATAAATGTAAATATAGGTTATAATTGCTGCTTGAACAAACAAGTTTTTCCGTTTAGGACTTTCTCTTACCTGAAGGCACCAAAACGACCAGTTAAGATTAGAAAAAAAGATTGTGGTTTGGATTAAAACACCGGTCCTCTTAAGTAGTACATGCTACACTAATAATAGTAAGGCTTTCTGTGTGTGCACATATACTATACAAGTTCAATTTTGGCTTCATTATTTGTGCCCGTTCAAAAATTGCTCTTGAGAAATTTTATTTTTATTATCCCCCCAACTGTTAGATGAAATTTACGCCCATGAATATAGCCATAGTGCATGCATAGTGTCAGCAATTTACTGGGACAAATGAACAATGCACTGTGGTTAGTGCGGTATGGCAATTGCCTCTCCCGTCTCCCAGTGTGTTTTATATTCATTATGTCCTTCTCTTTCCCATGAAACTTGTGGCATATTCATCAGCAGTGTGACAAATTAGATGTGCAGTGAAATGGAGTATGACTGAGAGCAGCGGGAGATTAGATCCACTCCAATCTTACCCAGCAATCACTATCCCTTCATTTCTGTGGGGAAATACCCAAGGACGGGAAAGAAAATTAGATTTAAATTTTTACTAAAGAAAGCGCTGGAGTGGCAGGGGAAAGAGATGAAACAGAGCATTTTCCATTTCTGCCAAAGCATCTCTAGATTTGTCTTGGAATCAAATGCAATGTAGTTTTTAGTTCTGGATGTGCTGAATACATTAAACTAAACATTCATCTTCTTTACAGTGAGTAATACTGCATTTGATCAAAATCCTTTTTTTTTCTCAATTTGCACGCTATTTGTGCACGCGTCTACCTTAGCCGATCAAACTGATGCAGCCAATTGTGCCTCATATTCAGTCACATCAGTAGTGCAGTTGAAATGCTCTTGAATGCTCTCAAATGTTGCTTTCTCTCGTAGCACCGGCCTATTTTAACAGCACTCCAACTGACCGTTGAACATTGGAAAAGATTTAACCAAATAGGGATGAAATCATGTTCCACACAATATTGTTCTATTAAGAGAAACACCACTACACAACTACAGGCCAGAGATCAGAAACTTACATGTAGGATCTTCTAGAGAAGCATTTAAAGTTCAGTTCAAGTCTCAAGGAAAAGACAATTGACAAAATGAGATTAAGAATCTTGTGTCTGCTTGGCTTCCAGAGTTTGTTAAAGATGCATATAGTGTAAATTCATCAGCACTCTGCAGGACATTAGGTGGCAATAAATGAATGATATTCTTCTCTCACTTATTGATCATCAAGTGTGGATATATTTATCCTTTTGAGGAACTTTGAATTTTCACAGTGTGGCAGAGACCTCTTGTGGCTGAAATCAGGTAACACCAATTTCTTTCTTCACACAGGACACAGCTTCAGCTTCATTTGTAAATTCATACAAAAATGACAAATCCACGAGCACTACATACTTTAACTTTAGCTCAAAGGATGTGTTACCACATGCTTCGGAGTAAACTTAATCCGTCTTCCAGAGTTTATGAATTAAGGCTCACTGTTACCCTTTGAACAAGCAGTGTGAAAAGTGTGAATTTAAATCTGCTGTAGTCAGAGATGTTCACAAGTCATTTTTTGGAAGATCAAGTCAAGTTTCAAGTCTTTGAGGGGCAAGTTTAAGTCTAGTCTGAAGTCTCTGGTCATCTGATCTGTCCCTAACACTGTATTGTTAAGTCTTATGAATTCAAAGCATGTCCTGTAGCTACCATCCATACAGTACAGTATCAAAATCAGTTGTAAGATAATTTTATGGGGTCTACTTAACACATCCCTCTAGCCCTCAGACCTGGTGAAATAATAACCTAAGTCTGTCACATCATATGGATACAACTATAAAGATACAATGTGCCTGTTCCCAGCATTAACACAACACTTTGCGATGGTTAGCTTGTTACCTGTGACGATGTAACGTCTCTTTCACTCAAAAAAATGCCTAATGTCGAAGTGGAAATCAAGATAGTGGCAGCGCCACACCAGTTACAGAACAACATTACAACATACAAAATACAATCAGAGTTAGCATGCACAGCTTATCAAAGCATACAGATACCCCTTCACTTAGTAACACTTGGTACGTCCCGAAACCTTTAAAATGGTGCTTGATAGCCAAGTTTCTTTTAGCTCAAACACCCTGGAGAGGAGACATAACACAAGTGACTTGACCACAAACATTTTACATAACACTATTGCAAAATCAGCAACAGTTCAGCTGCAGTTTTAGGCTAACTATATATCTGTAAGCTAAAGCATTTCGCATACTGAATACAACTTGTGTTACAGTGGAATGTGGATAAATCAGAAAGCCATGCAGCATGTTTGCAAGTGCCTTAGCTTGCTAGCACATAGCTAACATTAGCTTACTATCAGCAAAATTGTCCTCTCTGGTAGACATAGGTTGCTAAGATAATCCTTTGACATGCTTAAATCTGATGTTTGTAGCTAGGTGCATGCACTTTGTTAGCATTTCAGCCGCCAGTTGCATGTTGTGGCGCTGATTATTTCCCCCATTTTGTTTAGGTAACCAGGACATAGGAGATACAAGACACATTTGTTAATGTTTCAATAAAACATTCTAAACTTTGAGTTTATGTGTCTTATTTCTTTTACCAGTTATATATAAAATGTGCAGGCTGTTCTCATGAACAGTTGCACATTTAAAGCCGGGGATTCGCACATTTCAGCCCGGAAATGCGACCTGGTGTGTTTAATCCAAACCACCATCTTTTTTTCTGATCTTAACTAGTCGTTTTGTGCCTAAACATACCTGTTAATGAGAATGTGTTGCATTGGTAACATATTTAAATTACATCCCAAGCATTCGTTTTGTGTCTTATTTGCTTTACCAGTAATATATAAAATGTGCTACATAATACTACTGCTGTGGGCGCCCGTATAGCTCAGTTGGTAGAGCGCGCGCCCACATATAGAGGTTTATACAATAATAATAATTTAAACAAAAGAATACTACTGCTGCAAAATATTAGTAATGAAGAGGACCTTCAACACACCATAAAAGGAACTGGTTCAAAGTAGACACCTGTTATGGCATCAAAACGGCACTCTGCTTCTCACGGAGCTCGGCAAGCGGGCCGCCCGAGCACCGTGAGACGGCCATCCTGCCGCCTCCTGTCTGAGGCCACATTTACATCGCTACATTTTGGTTTTTAAGCGGAGTTTTGAGCCAAAAGAGACCTCCATGCACACGTGTTTTTAGCTCCAGTTGAACTAATCTCCACCTAAATTAACACGCCCAAACCGCATATCTCATAAACATTCTCGTATACTGGGCATGGGCGTGCCGGGGGTGAACAGGAGGCAGCATATATACTCCGCCCAGTGCTGGTAGTTGCCATGGTAACGTTAATATCTTAGTCTACCCAATCAGGCGGCGAAACAACACAACCCCGCAGATTCCAAACCAAAACGTGTCAGAAGTGTTTCCAAATGTCTCCGGTTTAGGGGCTCGGACACGCCAGAGCAGGGGGAATGAGAGGGGGGAAACGCCAGAGCAGGGGGAATGAGAGGGGTAAACATCAGAGCAGGGGGAATAAGAGGTGGAAATGCTAGAGCAGGGGGAATGAGAGGGGGAAACGCCAGAGCAGGGGGAATGAGAGGGGTAAACATCAGAGCAGGGGGAATAAGAGGGGGAAACGCCAGAGCAGGGGGAATAAGAGGGGGAAAACGCCAGAGCAGGGGGAATGAGAGGTGTAAATGCTAGAGCAGGGGGAATGAGAGGGGGAAACGCCAGAGCAGGGGGAATGAGAGGGGTAAACATCAGAGCAGGGGGAATAAGAGGGGGAAACGCCAGAGCATGGGGGAATGAGAGGGGGAAACGCCAGAGCAGGGGAAATGAGAGGGGTAAACATCAGAGCAGGGGGAATAAGAGGGGAAACGCCAGAGCAGGGGAAATGAGAGGTGGAAATGCTAGAGCAGGGGGAATGAGAGGGGAAACGCCAGAGCAGGGGGAATGAGAGGGGTAAACATCAGAGCAAGGGGAATGAGAAGTGTAAATGCCAGAGCAGGGGGAATGAGAGGGGAAACGCCAGAGCAGGGGGAATAAGAGGGGGAAACGCCAGAGCAGGGGAATAAGAGGGGAAATGCTAGAGCAGGGGGAATGAGAAGTGTAAAATGCCAGAGCAGGGGGAATGAGAGGGGGAAACGCCAGAGCAGGGGGAATAAGAGGGGGAAACGCCAGAGCAGGGGGAATAAGAGGGGGAAATGCCAGAGCAGGGGAATAAGAGGGGGAAACGCCAGAGCAGGGGGAATAAGAGGGGGAAATGCCAGAGCAGGGGGAATGAGAGGTGTAAATGTAGCAAAAGATATTCGTTTTTAAACCAAAACGTAGCGATGTAAATGTAGTCTAAACCTGGCGAGAGGCTCAAACGTGATAAGCCATGGCTGAATCTCCAATGTTTCTAGTCACCTATACAAGCACTGCTAATACCTGTCAACCTATAGGGGTAAATGCTAGAATGTAGTCACCGGACGAGCCTCAACCAAGCGTGAGCACGGCGGGCGGGACCAAATCCAGAATATCTGTGGTGCTGTGCTGCGTCTCGCCACGTTTACCTCTACTTCCTGTTTACTCCCGGTATACTGCGCGCAGGTTTTCTGCATTGACATATATATATATATATATATATATATATATATATATATATATATATATATATATATATATATATATATATATATATATATAAAACTATATTATTATAGTATATAATTATTATTATAACTATGTTTTCTGGCGCATACAAGAAGTTCCTCTACTCAAAAGACCGAGACTCCTTGCGAATAGAACATGCGCAGAACACAAATCAATGTTCCTTGTGATGGAGATATGCCGATACGCGTTTACATGATCAAAATTTCGGGTTAGAAAAGGGGTAACCCAGGGATCATTTTCGGGTTTTTGCCAGTGTTTACATGGCCGTGCGCGACCGGTTTATTGCTAATATTCCGGTTTTGAACGGGTTATTGGCTGCATGTAAACGTAGTCAACGAGGAAAAAGAAATAGATGTGCTTCCAGGCCCTTTTCAGACTTTTATTTTACTTTTAATGTGGGCAAACCATGTTAAACAGAATCTTGATCAGAACAGAGTAGTTTTACATACTTTAACCCTTGTGTTATCTTCCCGTCAACCGTGCAACTTTTAATTTTTCTGGGTCAAAATGTACTTCTTTTTTTCCAACGTTGTGGTCGTCATTTTCGACATTTCTGTCGCTTTTCCCCAAAAGTTTTTTTGTCAATTCTTACCAATGTTTTTGTCACAGTTTTTTTTTTTTTTTTTAAAGCTATTTCCGAAATTTTGGTTACTCTTTTCAACGTTCTTTTATAATGAAAAAATTTCTCCAAATGCTACAAAATTGAATAAAACACCCAAATTCAATGAAAGTACTGAGCTGATCTTTGATTTTACTTGTGAAGAGTAATGGTTGTATGGATCCATCCACGTAATGTTTGGACAACATGATTAAAAGAAAACCACATTTCTGATATAGAAACGTTTTGAAAATGGGTCAGATTAGACCCGAGGACAACAGGAGGGTGAAAATGAGTCTGGAGTGGAAAACTAGCACCTTTCAGCTTCAGAGTCTCTCTACAAACGGCGATGCATCCCTTGGGTAATATACAGATTCCTGACTGAGTCTACACGCTAACTGAATCTCCTCAATAGAAATGTCAATGTCAGGAAACATTATGATGATTATATTTAGTTGCATTTTGGCCATTGGAAGGCTGGGATCAGTTTCACTCGGTTTAAGACAACTCTTTCTCCTCTTTCAGCTGCTTTCAGTCTCCTATTTTGCTGCATGATGAATTAGGGGTATCTTGTGGTTAACTGTACTTAGCTTGCTTCTTATATTACAGTGAGGGGACAAAGGTGGAATCAATAGGAAAGGCTACGATTTTAGGAACAGGAGTCACATTAACGCATTGCTTCGAGCCTTCAGAGAACACTGCTGTGGTGATTAAGTCATTTTCTCATCAAACTGGACACCCTAAAATCCCCAAGGTGTCAAACAATTCAGTTGACTTCTGAGTCCCAACCCCACTCTCCTCTGCTTTTGAAGTTCAGGTTTCTTGGTTTGTCAGTAGAAAGTGTGCTTCTTTTGCACAGAATATAACACTGTAGAGAACCTAAGCATTGCGTTTAGTTTTTGTTAAAGAGTAAAATCCTTTTTGTTTAACCAGAAACACTCCTAAATTCGCCATCGCCAAACCCACCAGACTCCATGTAAATAATCAGGACTTTTAGTGTGTATAGAGCCAGCATATCTCCACCAGACTCCATGTAAATAATCAGGACTTTTAGTGTGTATAGAGCCAGCATATCTCCACCAGACTCCATGTAAATAATCAGGACTTTTAGCGTGTATAGAGCCAGCATATCTCCACCAGACTCCATGTAAATAATCAGGACTTTTAGTGTGTATAGAGCCAGCATATTTCCACCAGACTCCATGTAAATAATCAGGACTTTTAGCATGTATAGAGCCAGCATATCTCCACCAGACTCCATGTAAATAATCAGGACTTTTAGCGTGTATAGAGCCAGCATATTTCCACCAGACTCCATGTAAATAATCAGGACTTTTAGCGTGTATAGAGCCAGCATATCTCCACATGTAAATTATTGAATTAAGGGTTTATTTCAACCAAACCAGAGTGGTGATTGTTGGAACAGCGGAAAGACGAACCAAGACAGCTTTTGGGAGTTTTATTTTGTTTCTGTCGACTTTGAATGAAGTGTGTTTTACAATGATAAAAGTACAAATTATTTACATGGAGTCTGGTGGGTTTGGGGATGGTGATTTTTAAGCTGTTTCTGGTTGAACTAAAAGGTCTATCTCTGTAGGGATCCTTTCCATAATGTTGTCATACACTTAGAATAATAATCTGAGCCTGTCAGCGGACGTAAATTAAAGGTGCACAATTGCTGACTGTCAGTTACAGCTATGTCGCTGTTCCCCCTCAGTCACTTAGACACAAAAACATGGGGAAACAGGGTCCAGGTTGAAAAACACTTGAAATGACCCTTTAATCCTGTGCGAGACAGTTAAACTCTCAGAAAACAGTGACCTCTGGTGGCACTTAGATGATTCCTACAGGACAGGTGCAGTTTAAACAGCCTCTGAGGACACACAGCAGTGGGGTTCATTTTGTTTCAGTCAACACATTCTTAAACCTGTCTTCAAATGTAAACAGCAACCCCCCCCCCTTATGGTTCACTCACACTCACATTCCTTTATCCCTTTGCTTTATTCGGATCCCCATTAGCTGCCAACAATGTAACGGCTATACTCTTCCTGGGGTCCACATAAAGCAATCACAACATGTACATAAAAATACCAAACGTCAAATTTTACAGATGTTTTACATAACCTGATGTATAGATTTATGTGTAGGGTAACTGAGTCACAAAATGACTTAATCGCTGTTTTGGCTAACCCTGTATGCAGTTCTGTCAGACTTTCTTCCAGATTGTGGAACCATTGGCGAACATGTCTGTATGTTAGACACTGAACATTGTGGAAGGCTCTGTATTTTTGTAATTTGTTTTTTATATTCATGTTTTCTATTGTGTGTTTTTTATTGTGATATGGATCCCCCTGGGTCTGAAATAAAGAATTATTATTAAAGATTATTTCTTGGGCTTTTCCACCTTTATTTGACAGGACAGCTAGGTGAGAAAGGGGAGAGAGAGAGAGAGAGGGGGGAAGACATGCAGGAAATCATCACAGGTCAGACTCAAACCCTGAACCTCTGCGTCGAGGCATTGAAGTATATGTGCGCCTGCTCTACCCACTGAGCCAACCCAGCCGCTATTATTATTATTATTATTATTATTATTATTAAAAGAATATCACTGTGTACATGTTTTGTTAATTAGTGTCAAATAGAATAACATCACGTTCCGACAATAATAGCCCATAGTAGTTAGAGTAAATGTTTAGTTAGTGTTTAACCCTTAATGGTGTTGACTTCAGGGTCAAAATTGACCCATTTTACAGGTTTGTTATATCAGGAATATGGGTTTCTTTCAAACAAATTGCCCATAAATAACCTGGATGCATGGATGTGCTTCGCAGGTCAAATGAATGATTACTTCCATTGAATTGTGGGCGTTTTATTCAATTTTACAAGCATTAGAATTGTTTTGTTTTTTTAAATGGTTTCAAAACAGCATCCCGACTCAACTTTGACAAAAAAAACATTCAGTGATACACTCCAAATCCTCTGAACTACCAGTCAGAAACATTCATAGTTACTCTGACCTATAAGCTTATAAAGCTCCACCCAAATTCAACCTGAGAAGAAATCAAGCCTCCTCATTAGCCTAACGTTTATTTTTAAGATTATTTTTTGGGGGCTTTTTCCTTTATTAGTAGTAGTGGATAGAGATGAAAGGGGGGAGAGAGACGGGGGATGACACGCAGCAGGTCGGATTCGAACCTGCGCCGCTGCAGGACTCAGCCAACACGGGGCGATACTCTTACTGGGTGAGCTAGAGGTCGCCCCGTTGGCCTAACTTTTCAGAAATCACTTGTTCAACAGGTGGTGATGCAATGAGTCAGCAGATGGTTCTTAAAATTGTTGGGTCTCTGTAAATTCTAGTGTGGTCTAGACTAGACCTACTCTATCTTTAAAGTGTTCCTGAGATAACTTCTCTTATTATGTGACACTATAAATTAAAATTGAAACAAGTCATTTATAAAATGCATTAAAAAAAAACTGTATTCCAGACATTCTGCCGGTCAGAAACGTGTGGCCAAAAAGTGTTGAAACAAACGCTTTTGCATCATTAGATTCACAAGAAGAAGCACAAAAAGGAGAAGCTTTTTTTTTTTCGTGTTTTCCCAAACTCTGTTCTGGATTTTAGGGCGACAGCGAAGGTGTTGCCTCCTGAAAATGTTTTCATTATTATCAACCAACAAGTCATTTATAAAATGTAGGCTATAAATAATAAACCTTTCTACCATTTTCATGGATTTCCAGTCAGAAAAAAAAGAGAACTTTGTGGCCAAAAAGTGTTGAAACAAACACTTTTGCATCATTAGAAACAAGTGAAATTGTCCCAGATTATAATGAGCCTGTGTAAAGTGTGTGAGAAGGTGTAGCTAATCATTAGAGGGTTAACCCTTGTGTTGTCCTCCACTGGACCATGCACTTGTCTTCATCCCAGGTCAAAACTGAAAATGACATTTTTGTCCCTTCTTTTCAATGTTTTTGGCATGTTTTGTGCCCTTTTACACTTCTTTTCACCACCATGTATAAACACCACTAACGCCAACTTATTGTTAGTTTTACACTTATTAAAATAATTCATGGTCGATAAACGTCATTAATAGGAAAGTATACCTAATCCTTGAGTTAAAAAAGCTGAAATTATGAATAATTTAGGCTAATATTAAAGGAAGGATAATCACAGAAGGATATACGCCAAAGTTCAGTGAGGATACTGTTTCGAAACATTTAAATTTCTTTTTCAGACACTAAAAAATTGAACAAAACACCCAAAATTCTATGAAAGTAGAGATCCGATCTTATGTTGTACTTGCGAAGCGCGTCGTTTTAAAGAGACCCATATTTCTGATATAGAAATTTAGAAAACGGGTCAAATTTGACCCAAAGACAACACGAGGGTTAGTAAGGAAGTGACTTAACGTCTTAATGAGTATATAGGCTATATATTTGATTGTAGTGTTATCTTCCTACAAGTTGGAGTTATAAACGGTTTATTAAAGTTGTGTTTTTTTAACAAGTAATTTATAAAATGTAGGCTATAAAAAAAATTAGAGATGGTCCAATACCATTTTTTGCTTCTCGACACCGATTCTGATACCTGAACTTGCGTATCGGCCGATACTGAGTACCGATCCGATACCAGTGTGTCATATATTTTATTATGTTTTAACAACTGTATACTACCATCCCTGTATGGATGTGATATGATATATAACAGCTGTATACTACTATCCCTGTATGGATGTGATATGATATATAACAGCTGTATACTACTATCCCTGTATGGATGTGATATGATGTATAACAGCTGTATACTATTATCCCTGTATGAATGTGATATGATGTATAACAGCTGTATACTACTATCCCTGTATGGATGTGATATGATGTATAACAGCTGTATACTACTATCCCTGTATGAATGTGATATGATATATAACAGCTGTATACTACTATCCCTGTATGGATGTGATATGATGTATAACAGCTGTATACTACTATCCCTGTATGAATGTGATATGATATATAACAGCTGTATACTACTATCCCTGTATGGATGTGATATGATGTATAACAGCTGTATACTACTATCCCTGTATGGATGTGATATGATATATAACAGCTGTATACTACTATCCCTGTATGGATGGGATATGATTTCTATCTTTGTTGTCAGGTTAAACTCTTTGTGAACAAACAAACGAACTTTCTTTTATTATGCAGTCAGTTATAATGGAAAAACAACATAAATTAACTACTTTAACGTAGATTTTCTTCAGGGCTTTATTACGTGCTATCGGATCGGTGCATAAACTCCAGTACTTCCTGATACCGACACCAGCGTTTTAGGCAGTATCGGAACATCTCCTTAAATGGATTTCCAGACACACTGCCGGTAAGAAAGAGATTATTTGTGGCCTAAAAGTGTTGAAACACATAAGAAACGAGTGAAACTGTCCCAGGTTATAATGAACCTGTTTAAAAAGGGGGGGGGGAGGTTCATGTATTCAGTGTGTAGCTGCCAAAGCAAGCCTCTGGTCAGCCGAGTAAAGCCACTTAATGTCCACACAGGCCCCGGGGGGGTTGAGTGATCTGAGGTGATGTCCAACAGCTTTACCATCAACATTGTTCTCCTGCAGCAGCGTTATTAGTGTCCCAGGCCACAACAAACAGAAACCTTACCCCTCATGTTGTGGAAGAGGAGAGGCAGCGGCGCCAGCCCGCAACGCTTCACTGGCTGCAGCCGGGACGCGTCCACACACACAGGGACAGGGACAGACTCGGCCTGTCCCACCGGGAGATGAACACAGCCTGACTCAGCCTGTCCCACTGGAGGACACACACAGGAACAGGGACAGACTCGGCCTGCCCCACTGTCCTCACACACAGGAACAGGGACAGACTCGGCCTGTCCCACCGGGGTATGGAAACAGCCTGACTCAGCCTGTCCCACTGGAGGACACACACAGGGACAGGGACAGACTCAGCCTGTCCCACTGGAGGACACACACAGGAACAGGGACAGACTCGGCCTGTCCCACTGGAGGACACACACAGGAACACACTGGGACACACACACAGGACCAGGGACAGACTTGGCCTGTCCCACCGGGGGATGGACACAGCCTGACTCAGCCTGTCCCACTGGAGGACACACACAGGGACAGGGACAGACTCAGCCTGTCCCACTGTCCTCACACACAGGAACAGGGACAGACTCTGCCTGTCCCACCGGGGGATGGACACAGCCTGACTCAGCCTGTCCCACTGGAGGACACACACAGGGACAGGGACAGACTCAACCTGTCCCACTGGAGGACACACACAGGAACAGGGACAGACTCGGCCTGTCCCACTGGAGGACACACACAGGAACACACTGGGACACACACACAGGAACAGGTCAGGGGGGGGGGGGGGGGGCCGCGGCGGGGGGGGGACAAACAGAGGGGGAGGGGGGAGAAAGGGGACAGGATAGAAAAAAAAACAGGAGGAGAAAGAGGAAGAAACAGAGAGAAAAAAAAAAAATTAAATTTGACAAAGAGAGGGGAGAAAAAAGGAGGGAAAAAAAAAGGGGGGGGAAAAAAAAGGGAAAAAAAAAAAAAAAAAAAGGGAAAAAAAAAAGAAAAAGAACAGGGATGAAAAAGGCTCAGAGGGAAGGGAGAAAAACTTTTAAAAAATGTGAGAGGGAAAAAGGAAAGAGGAGAGGGGAGGAAAATTCTTCTCTCAACAACACACAGACAGAGAAAGAAACAAAAACAGAGACGGGGGCTGCGGGCGGGGTGAAAAACCCACTGCCGCAGACAGACAAAGAGGAGGGAAGAAAAAAAAAAGGAAAGACAGAGGGAGACACACAGAAGGAGAAAAAAAAAAAACCCCCCCCCCCCCCCCCCCCCCCCCCCCCCCCCCCCCCCCCCCCCCCCCCCCCCCCCCCCCCCCCCCCCCCCCCCCCCCCCCCCCCCCGGCGCCCCCCCCCCCCCCGCCGGGGGGCCCCCCCCCCCCCCCCCCCCCCCCCCCCCCCCCCCCCCCCCCCCCCCCCCCCCCCCCCCCCCCCCCCCCCCCCCCCCCCCCCCCCCGGGCCCCCCCCCCCCCCCCCCCCCCCCCCCCCCCCCCCCCCCCCCCCCCCCCCCCCCCCCCCCCCCCCCCCCCCCCCCCCCCCCCCCCCCCCCCCCCCCCCCCCCCCCCCCCCCCCCACACCACCCCCCCCCCCCCCCCCCCCCCCCGCCCCCTTTCAAGTAGTGTGTAAAAACAGTTATACAGTTGCCCCCGGTCTCCTCTACTCTCCACGTGCGGCTGAAGAGTTCCTGTAAGGTGAGACGGAAGGAAAGGAGGCTGGATGTTTGGGAGACGGCTGACAGATGTGTCTGATCTTTAGCCGGACCCTTGAATGATTTAAATCTCCCCGGCCATGCCCCTCACTCACCAGTCAGTCAGTCAGAAAGTCAGACAGGCAGCAGCACGAGCCGCAGCGCGTGAAAAAGGACCCGAGAAGTGTTAAAACGCGTTGGGATGCATCCCAGTTCAGCCTCCGGATCGACGCCTTTCTCGGTGAAGGATATCTTGAAGCTGGAGCACCACCACCACCACCACCACCACCACCTTGATGACTTTGAAAATGAATTTCATTTGATGACTGATCAAGTTGTTCCGATGAACTATCAGCACGTGCACGCGTGTGCGTCCCGGACCGTCCGGCCGGAGCCGCGCGTGCCCTGCCCGCAGGAGAGGCTCGATGTTCACAGCAGGGCGGCGGGAGAGGAAACACCGGAGCAGGGTGAGACGATTCATACATTATAATAATAATAATAATAATAATAATAATAATAATAATAATAATAATAATAATAATAATAATAATAATAATAATAATAATAATAATAATAATCATTCCAGGCGGCGGTGGAAGAAGTATTCAGATTCTTTACTGCAGTAAAAGTACTAATAGGGCCTACCACACTGTAAAATGCTCTGTTAAACGTCCTGCTGTGAAAACGTAAGTCAAAGTATGTAAGTAGCATTAGGAAAATGTAGGCCTACTTAAAGTATTAAAAGTAAAAGTACTTGATGCAGAAAAATCCTATTGTAGAGAGAGTAAAGGATCCAACCAGCTGTGTGTTTAATGGTCTCATCATCTCAGCTGGACTGGTAGTCCGTTATATTGTTGGCTAGTTTAATTTATAATATAGCCTACGTTGTGTGTGCATAAATCTTAATGTGTAAAGTAACTAAAGCTGTAACAGATGAATGTAGTGGAGTAAAAAGTATTTCTCTCTGAAATGTAGCGGAGTAGAAGTAGAAAGTGGCATGAAAAGAAAAGACTCAAGTAAAGTACAAGTACCTCAACATTTAGACTTAAGTACAGTACTTGGGTAAATACCACCACTGGTTCCAGGTATTATACCCAGTCTGTTGGCTGGGACCAAACAAAACCAACAAAAAAAATTTTTTTTTTTTATAAAAAATTTAAAACCAAAACGTGATTGAACGTGCAGTATCACAGTTTTCCAGTGTAAGAAATATAAGCACGCACCCACAGAAGGCAATCGGTTTTTGGCAGATAATCACTTTTGGGACATCGGGGTAAAACATGTCCCACGACTACCCGTTTAGTTTAGTTTATCTGCACAAACATATAAAGTAGGCTACAGACAATCGATACAAAAAAAGAGAATTTCAGTGCAGGAGAGGAAGAAAGGCTTATACATTTAAACAAACCATATTATATATATTTCTATTATTTTTGTATTCCTTATTTTTTAATATTATTTAGGTGGCTGTGATCAATTATTACAACATATAAGTAATCAGGAGCACACTTTCATCTAATTCATTTCTTCCAACTCACAGTTTTTTATAATGCTTCTTTGTTTTGTTTTTTTCATTTTAATTATAGATTTTTTTCAAACAAGTGACCGAAGTATAAAGAATGTTTTTCTTTTTAATGTTAAAGCAAACAAATATGAATATACGCCCACTACTGTATACTGCAGAAATAATGTCATGTAACATGTCTTAAATGTAATAAAATATATTTCTCAAATTAAACTTGGAAAAAAAAGAAACGTATGACATCCAACTCCATCAACAGAGTTTTAATTTAGAAGAAATAAAGCCGCTATTAAACATTATCAAGTGAAAGTTATAGGTTATTTAGAATCAGAAGAATCAGAAAAGGATTTATTGACAAGTAAGTAAAGCTTTTTTTCTGGAGCACATTTAAACAGCTTAAACTGTACAAAAAGCATTAAGGTGCTGTACAAAAGAACATTGAAATGTAAAAAGAAAAAGTAGAAATAAAGAAAGAAAATAAAACACAGGGCTTTCAACTCAGGAAACAGCTCTGAAGTAGCTAGCGCTAAACCCACCAGACTCCATTTAATAAAACAATACTTTTAGGGTGTACAAAGCCAACATATTTTCACATACAAATCAGTAAACTATGTGTTTATTTCAACCAAAACTAGAGTTGTGATGGTTGGAAAAGTGGAAAGACGACTCAAGACGGCTTTTCAGAGTTGTATTTTTGTTTCTGTCAACTATGAATGAAGTGTATTTTACGATGCTTAAATTACTGTTTATTTACATGGAGTCTGGTGGGTTTAGCGAACGCAATTTCGCGGATGTTTTTATGTTTAAAAAAGGATCTTACTCTTTAACAGAAAGGTCGACCTCCTTAGAAATCCTTTCCATAATGTTGTCAGACTCTTAGAATATTAATCTGAGCCTGTCAGAGGCAGAATGAGCACTTTTTTGAACGTAAATACAAGCTGGACAATTACTATTAACTTACATTGTAGCTTGTTTGTGGACATTGTGGACTAATGTCAAACATTGTTGTTCCCATCAGTCACTTAGAAACAAAAACATAGGAACATAGGGTCCAGGTTGAAAAAAAAATTACCCTTTAACCCAAACCACAATCTTTTTTCTAATCTAAACTAGTTTCGGTGCTTAAATTTAACTGTCGTCGCCGCATGACGCTCAGTTTTTGTCGGCTTAACTCAACTGCAGCGGCCGGCATCTTGCGCCCTGGGCTCACAGTAACCTTTTCTCGGCTACATTTAACTGTAAAGACCGCTTAACTTAACTGTGTTGTGACCGGCCGGCAGTCGCCTAATTTCGTAGGATAGGCTATCATACAACTTGTTGTGCATAAGTTTTCCATCCCATATCACACAATCCCAGGGGCGTTACTTTGGTTTCAACATTGGCAGGGTTTAAATCGCCACCTACCTAGCTCAGCCTTCAGCAGGAGGCAGGGACAAATTATAACTGGGGGGGGTCCAGGAAATTTTGGGTAAGGGCAACAGCAAAAAAAGGATTTTCTTTGCTTGCCAATTACATTGAATTGAGAAAACCAACCACTTATCATGTTTTACAACAGTTTCATTCATCATTATAATAAGATATTTGTGGGGGTTGCACTGGCCAGTTTTGATTATTGGGGGGTAACCGTTATTGTTTGTAACTGTAAATTATCCGCCTATAACGAACCCGTTCATGAGAATGTGTTGAGTTGTTGGAAGCCAAATGTTAAAAGATTTAACATGCAGTAAGTTTGAGTTTTTCTGACTGTTTTCTGGTCTCGTGTGCAGAGATCAGCGGCCCAGAGAGTTCACCTGACTGTGACAGAAACTCCCCGAGCGGAGGCCCACCCAGCCGGCCGCGCAGGAAGCCACGCGTCCTCTTCTCCCAGACCCAGGTCTCCGAGCTGGAGCGGCGCTTTCGGCAGCAGCGCTACCTGTCCGCCCTGGAGAGAGAGCACCTGGCCCACATCCTCAAGCTCACCTCCACGCAGGTCAAGATCTGGTTCCAGAACAGGAGGTACAAATGCAAGCGACAGCGGCAGGACAAGTCTCTGGAGCTGGCGGGGTTTCCGGCCGCACCGAGGAGGGTGGCGGTGCCGGTGCTGGTGCGGGACGGCAGGCTCTGCGGCGCAGGTTCGCCTTCAACGGCGCCTTATAACGTGACCCTGGGACATTATAATTCTGTGTTGTATGGAAACAGCGGCGCGTACGGCTGCGGTTATCACTCTGTGTCGCCGTCAGCCGCACAGCTGGCTGATTTAACGTGTGGAAACAGTGAGGGGCCCTTTAACCACGGACACTTCCAGGCGTCTTTACAGGGGGTCAGAGGCTGGTGACTGGAACAGGAAAATGGTCTCTGCAGGGGCGGAGCGAGCAGGGGTTAGCTTCTGGGGCTCCAGTCCCACATGTTTCACTCAAAAGCCCTGATCTTTAAGGGTTTTAAAATAAGAAAAACCCTAAAATAAGAAATAAAACGGATAGAAAGGCCATTTCCATTCAAATCTACATAGAAGAATGGTCAGAGCAGCAGCCATTTTTATGTGTAACATTGCAATGGTAGCCTATATGTAGAAACTTCCAATAAAAAGCCAACTTCCGGCAAGTCGCGGAGCTGACATTATGCAGTAACGTAGTAGCGGTGGAGTACTATGAGGTAGAGAGCCGGCCGCTAAATGAGTCAGATTAACTTCATGCTTCATCCAAACAAAGCAGCCTGCTATCGCCACGAGTGACCGCTTTATTCGGCTCGTTTTCTGTGAACGATTAGGCGAGGGGGTAACGTTAAGGCGGAGTTAGCAAGCTAACGTTAGCCAACTAACACTGGCTGGCTGTTTCCGCCGTGCCTTCATGCAGAGAATGAGCTGGACAGCGGGCTGGGTCTAAGGTTAGCGGTCCTCTGACCCACTGCTGCTGGGTCTAAGGTTAGTGGTTCTCTGACCCACTGCTGCTGGGTCTAAGGTTAGTGGTTCTCTGACCCACTGCTGCTGGGTCTAACGTTAGTGGTTCTCTGACCCACTGCTGCTGGGTCTAACGTTAGTGGTTCTCTGACCCACTGCTGCTGGGTCTAACGTTAGTGGTTCTCTGACCCACTGCTGCTGGGTCTAACGTTAGTGGTTCTCTGACCCACTGCTGCTGGGTCTAAAAGTGGTTACACACCAACCAATCTGTATTGTTGCCCAGGAAATGAAAACCGGCAGCTGATTGGACAAACGCGTCACATGGGTTTGTTTTCTCCGGAAATTCACAGCCAGACTGTCATGGCGGCTCGTTCAGAATACGATCTCATATTTTACTGAAATAGTTCACCGAAACATGTCTCTGAAAACATTTTAAGAGAGAAATAGGCCGTTATGCAGTTGCTGAATCTGTCTTCATTTCAGCTCAACAAAGGTCAGTTTAAAAGATTTTCGTCAGATTTTGAGACACTCTAGTCACCTTATTCCGCTCGCCATTTCCGGGTGAGTCCCGACTGCCCTGCCGGTGACTGAACATGTCAGGTCGGCCAAAATGAACGCCGACAGCCCCCCAGACTGACGACGGCACGGGACACACCGCACAGACTCGAGTCACTGACCTCGCCAGACTGTCCCACGGCCGATAATCGGCTAAGTGTGTCAGCGCCCTAACTGTCCCTCCTCTCACCCTGCATCTCCTACCAGCGAGCTGCGACACAGTTTCTGGCCCCACTGACGTGTATTGTCACTATGACAACTGACAACATACATCACCATTTTGTTGTGTCCCAATCAAATGACCACAGGAAACAGTGGCCTTTCTATCCATTTTATTTCTATGGTCATTTCCCTTAAAGAACCTTGCACGCTGAGTCAGAAGTTTTCATGCAAAATGTATAAATACGATCTCACGGCCTCCAAAACTTTCATCGGTCATAAAAAGTGTTTTTTTCCGCATCCGTTGCGAGCATTTTGAGGTGTTTTGATACTTGAGAGATTCTTTAGGATCAACGGGTTCGTGGAAATTGGTGGTCTCCTTTTAAACATGTGGCTCCTGTATGAAATGGGCTGAGCCCCGAAAGTTTACAACTTCTGGCTCCGCCCCTGATAGTCTGTATAATATCATATTTTAATGTCACTTTTTTTTTTATTATTGTATTTTGGAAATTAAAGATCAGCTGATTGGTCAATACTCGCTGTCTTTATAGCTTCATTATTATCCTTTAGTATTACTTTTACTTTTTAAAGTAGTTTTTTTAATCTGTAATTTTACTTTTACTTATATTTTGTTTGAAGTATTTATTCTATTTAAATCACATCCGTTACTGAGTAAAAAAAAGGAAATAAACGTTTTAAGTATCTGTAAACTACATCGAAATGGTTTCTGTCGGTTTTTGAGTTTTGTTATTGTATGTGTTGATTATATTTTGTATTATTTATCTGAGGACTAACTAAAGTGATGAACCCTTCGGTTGTCCTCCCGGGTTAAAATGAAAATAAACCTTTTGTTAGAAGTTTTTTAAAAATAAAGTTTTTTACGCTATTTTTTACTTTTTGTCTCTTTTTTTCCACTCCTACCAGGTTCACCACTAACATCAAATTATTACAACTACTTTTACACTTATATTTGGAATTCATGGACAAACCTCATTTATATAAACCTATACATATTTTTTTAGTTAAAAAAAAACTGAAATTATGAATTATTTCAACAAATAGTTGAGATTAACACACAGACTGGCAAAGGTCAGTGAGAATACTCACTTTTTTTTTTTTTTTCTTCAAATGCCATAAAATGGTAGCCTGACAAAGCAGAGCCACATCCAGATGTTGGGTCTGGGAACTCCTCATTGGCTGGGCTCAATCCGAGGGGCGGGACAAACGGTTGTCTTTCAAATTCCCTCTGCACGCAATTGGATAGCGCTCCAACCAACCAGAGCAACGAAGAAGGTAACAGAGTTAGTTGATAGATTAAACTCCGAACACATGTTCCTTTTTTAAGAATGACTTCAGTGCCGTTCTTTGTTCTTTTCTCAAAGAAAAGCTGAACTCCAACTTACTTTGTGGACAACGTTGTACGGAACCATGCACGTATCTCATCTTTGGGCAGTTTGCTTAAAACAGGGGTCTTCAATGTTTTTTAAGCCAAGGACCCCTTAACTGAAAGCGAGATGGAGAAGGACCGGACACCCTACATATTGTATAAAATTAAGTTGCATATTAAACTACAATAACGTGTAGGGCAGCCTAAAACCTTTATACATACGTTTTTTTTGCATAGAATACAAAGCTATTAAAATAATAATTGTTGATTTTATAAATCATGTTTTAATGTTAAACATACATGTGGCACAGTGAATCCTTAGGATTAACTGTATCTGTGGATAGTAAGCATATCATCAGTGAGCTTTTTTCACAAATAGGTTGATTTATATTTGCTAATAATATGTTGGATTCATGTGAAGACATTTTATTGTTTGAATGAAAAAAAAAAATAATAATAACTGGGCGGCCCCTGTGCAGTAATTCTGAGGACCCGCTAGGGGTCCCGGGCCCCTGTTTAAGACCTCTGGCTTAAAAGAAACCCAAATTTCTGATGTAGAAACTTTGAAAACGGGTCAAATTTGACCCAAGGAAAACAAGAAGGGTTAAATAAAAAGTACATTATTTGCCTCTGAAATGTAGTGAAGTTAAAGTATAAAGAAGCAAAAAATAACCTCAAAAAGATACTTGAGTACAGTATTTGAGTTACTTTCCTCCTCCGGTTAAACGGAGCCGTCGGTAGTTGCAGTTTTATCAAAGCGAGCCATCAGAAAGCTAATGGCTGAAGTGACATCTGAGCCACCGGGGGCGGCTCTATCACACTCGGCTCATTATTGTCCCATTCACAAATCCGCTGATAAGGCTGCAGAGCTTGTCCTGTCCCGGAGCTCTGCTTGGTAAACAAACCCGCAGACAGAGTGGCTCTCTAACGTCTTCAAACTTTCAATCAAACAGGAAACACTTCCAGTCTGACCTGTCACTCACAGACAAGCCGCAGATAGCACTGAATCCTCTCGCACCGCAGATAATAGGCCTCAGTTTCTTTTAACTTCATGCTGTTGATTGATTTGGTTGTTACACTTATTGTAGTCCAGCAGCTTAAGGTAACTAATACTGTCTAATAATGTCAACTTGTGGAGAAAAAAAGGATTAGGGTTAGATATGAAATACAACAAACTGAGACTTTCTTCACTTACAAAATTATCTTTTAAACTGACAAACATCATATGTGTAATTCATGGCTCAATTCAAAAGCGGTCAAAACAATTATTTCTCTCTCCCCGTTCACTACCGTACATATATTATTTCCGAAATAAGATCCCATGGTGGTCCACCGGAAGGGGAGGGCCTTTGCATCTCTATAGAGAGTGTGTGTGTGTGTGTGTGTGTGTGTCACTGTGAGCCTAACGGCCTGAGGAGGAGATACAGAGAACCATGCCACTCTGAGAGAAAGAAGAGCTGCAGGAGTTTCTCTGCACTGATAAGGATGAAGCTGCAGACAGAGAGGAGACCAGAGACACTTTAAGAGATCAGATAGTGTGTGTGTGTGTGTGTGTGTGTGTGTGTGTGTGTGTGTGTGTGTGTGTGTGTGTGTGTGTGTGTGTGTGCGTGCGTGCGTGCGTCCATGCGTGCGTGTGTCCACATTTGTTGACCGATAATGTGATTGATTTAATCAGATTTGTGCAAGTAATTTGAGAACTTAATTTTTAAAATGTGTGCAGATGAATTAGTTTGTTTTAGTTAGTTAGTTTGATTGATCACCTGCTCCAGCCTAGAACATCAAGGCAGGCCCTTCTGTCTGTTCAAAGAGCCCAAAATTAGGAGCACTGGTCCAGTCTAAAACTCCAGGGAGAGTTGGCATAACTGCGGTGCGCAGACCACTCTGTATCACACACCATCTACAGCAACGCCACCAGCAGTGAGGAGATCCTTACTTTCTGTATAAAAGCATGTCTGCAGGTTCTTCCTACAAAATACAACTTATCGCTGTGGCTTCCCTCCATCCATTCACCCCTCTGCATGTTGCATGGGATCAAGTCGGACACAAATCTAACCAGCATGCATTGGGCGGCGATTGCCGGTGATCGTTTCTGCGCAGATCTGGCTCATCTCAAACGAGCCTAACATCACAGTCGCAACGTAATTCCATTTCCGGGACACAGAACCAGATTGATTTTTATAGTAACGATTTTAATCATCAACCATAAATTCTAAACCATCTAAAGAAGAATAACCACGGATTGCATCGTTACAAAATTAAAGTTGCTGCTCCGGTAGAATTCTGTAAGAACTCAACCTAGTTTAAAAAAAAAAAAACTCCCCCGGCATATTATGGGAAAATACTACAATACCCACAAATTCTAAGCGTTAAATCTACGTTACTACCACACAACATATAGTGTCTTGACTTTTTAGTATGTTTGGGCAAAAGTCATAAACATGGAATCCTTGGTAGACTTTTTAAGGACATAAGATATTCATGAATGGAGACACATTGTAGATATTAGCCATTGTAAAGTTTATACTCTCCTCCTCTTTTATACTAACCTCTCCTAACCTCCAAATGTGACTTGTAGAGGTGAACACATACACTTGTGTTGCATGGTATACTGGAATTTCAGAAACCACCATTCAACATAATGATCAGCCTTAGGCTCTGTAATTTCATAAATGATGTTCAGCAATGTTGCAGCAGATTTCGGTGCGTCGTTTGTATTAGAGGCTCTGTTGTTGTATAAGATCTGTACATTTTGGTAGACCAGGCAATACAATGCTGTGATTTTTTGTTTCATTATTTGTTCTTTGTGAAACATGTTGATCAGCAGATATTATGTAAATGTGACGTAAATAAGCCATAAACAGTCCATAAAGTTTCCTTTGTGTTTTATTTTTATTTTGATAGTCATAGACATATAACTCATTACTAGGTTGTGAATGCACTGAACTTTTTGATAAGTAGACATTTTGTTAATGTGAAGTAGATAAGCCATAACCAGTCAAATAAATTTCACTTTATTTGGATAGTCACAAAGCATACCTACAGATAGTTACTTGAATGACATCACATGTGTTGTAAAAGTGTTACAGATGTCTTAGTGATGCTGCTAATAGACTCAGAGATTTGCGGTAGATGTAAATGGTTAAAAATACTTTAGAGACGCTATTGACAAGCTACAATCACTATCTCTCTATATATACACTCA
Organism: Perca fluviatilis; assembly: GCF_010015445.1. Classification (NCBI taxonomy): domain Eukaryota; kingdom Metazoa; phylum Chordata; class Actinopteri; order Perciformes; family Percidae; genus Perca; species Perca fluviatilis. The sequence goes on from NC_053117.1 coordinate 38,059,837, forward strand.
CCTAAAGGATTATTAGGAACACCATACTAATACCGTGTTTGACCCTATCCTATCAATATGGGCCAACATTTCTAAAGAATGCTTCCAGCACCTCGTTGAATCAATGACACAAAGAATGAAGGCAGTTCTGAAGGCGATCTGGATCCCCCACACACACCATTACACCCCCACCACCAGCCTGCCCAGTGGTAACAAGGCATGACGGATCCATGTTTTCATTCTGTTTACCCCAAATTCTGACTCTACCATCTGAATGTCTCAACAGACATCGAGACTCATCAGACCAGGCAAAATTTTTTCAGTCTTCAACTGTCCAATTTTGGTGAACTTGTGCAAATTGTAGCCTCATTTCCCTATTTTTAGTGGAGATGAGCGGTACTCAGTGGGGTCTTCTGCTGGTGTAGCCCATCCGCCTCAAGGTTGTGCGTGTTGTGGCTTCACAAATGCTTTGCTGCAGACCTCGGTTGTAACGAGTGGTTATTTGAGAAAAAGTTGATCTTCTATTAGCTGGAATCACTCAGCCCATTCTCCTCTGACCTTTAGCATCAACAGGACCCCCCAGGACTGCAGCATACTGGATGTTTTTCCTTTTTCAGACCATTCTTTGTAAACTGTAGAAATGGTTGTGCGTGAAAGTCCCAGTAACTGAGCAGACTGGGAAATACTCAAACCAGCCCATCTGGCACCAACAACCACGCCACGCTCAAAGTTGCTTAAATCACCTTTCTTTCCCATTCTGACATTCAGTTCAGGACATTATCTAGACCTGGACCACACCCCTAAATGCATTGAAGCAGCTGCCATGTGATTGGCTGATTAGATAATTGCATTAACGAGAAATTTAACAGGTGTTCCTAATAATCCTTTAGGTGAGTGTATATGTTACTGATATACTACAAACGTGCTGTTTCAAGCAGTTGTATATCTATAGATATATAGATTATCACAATAAAAAGTGTTGAAAGTTACAAACTACAGACATTCAGTTGAGAAATGTACTGATAATCTGTTGATAGTTTGTAGAGCATCTACACATTGACTATCTAAATAAAGTGTGGCAAAAAAAAACATGGAGCAGCGTCCACCAGTCACCCAGACGCGCAAAGCATGTGAGGGCCCGTCCAATTGTCACAATTACTGTCATACAGGGGCGTAGCACACAATGTTGGGCCCTGTAGAAAGGTATTGAGAACCCTGGATACTGAGAACGCAGCATTCGCACTTGGATGCACACCAAAAACGGACCAAACGAGCGTACCGAGACCTGCTTGAAGAGGTGGTCTCGGTACTCTTTCAATCGAACTCTGGAGCGGTTCGTTTGTGGTGAGAACGTGATCCGTACTCAAACCGCACCAACTATACATACTCCGCAAGTCTAAGCTAATGTCTCCTGTAGTCAGGTGTGTTTAGCAGTCTGTGATGCAGCAGAGCATCAAACTGTAGCAGCTTGCAGTGTTTCTATCACAGAAATAGACTGAAAATCTGAAAAAGCCCTTAGATGTCAACTTTTGGGAGATCACCCTCTGACTTATACGGCCGCACGTGAATGACACCATCCCAGGATTGACATAGCTGTGTGGATGATTTTGTGTCGTCTGCACAGGGATGCACAGATGACACAATGTTGTCATCAGATGACACAATGTTGTCATCAGATGACACAATGTTGTCATCTGGGAGGCCTTGTGGCTGTCCGTCACCTGGGAGAAGGTATGGGGGTTCGTCTGCATTTTTTGGGATGACTTTCTTGTTTTTTTGTAGCAGGTTTTTATTCAGCCATGTCTTAATTCTCTGCATTAGAGGCCTTTTTGCCTTTTCTTTGAGTTCTTTTGTGAAGTTGTGCTGCTCCATCGATGACACAACGTTGTGATCTGGGAGGCTTTTTGACTGGCGGTCACCCGTGAGAAGGAATAGGGGTTCTTCTGCATTTTTTGGGACAACTTTGTTTTTATTTAGCACTTTTTTTTTCATCCACAACTTTAATTTCTGCATTGGAAGCCTTCTTGCCTCTTCCAGAAACTGTTTGGGATCCAACTCAGTCCTTATTATTCTCATCTGCTCCTCAATGCTCATTAGCTTGCACATGGGATTCTCTCCCTCCGGCATCTGCTTACGGTCTGCTTGCATGCTTGCGTTGTCTTTTTTATCCAGTAAAATCTTTAGTAAATGGTTATTGGCATTCATTAAACGTTTAATCATATTTCCATCTTGATCTTGCAGAAGGTATAATGTCCCAATATCCTGTTGTTTGCGGTGTAACTGTTTTTTCAAGTACTCCACTTCCATTTTGCACCCCGTCTTCCCTAGGCACATGTCTTTCTCCTCCTACATGTGTGATGTGAAATTGTAGTTACTTTACTGTATTTCAGTATATTGATTAAGTACTAGTCAACCTCCAGGTGACCGAGGCCTACAAAGAGTTCCCCCCCGGCTGAGGCACTAGTCTAGGCACTAGTCTGCAGTATGGCCATCAGCGGTGACGTTCTGAAGATGGACTTGTTCACAGAATTCTGCAAGGAACTCGTCAAACAGCAGCAAGGCAGAGAGGGCTAGAGCTTGAGGCTGATGCAATTTGGGAATACTGCCAAACAAAACGTGTCAATCACTACCCCTGTGGATTTGTAATCCACCCTGATGCTCCCTGGTTGGGGGCGTCTCCAGACAGACTTGTCTTCACCAGTTACATTATGTGACAAATGTGCTATAGTAGCATAACCTCCTGTAGCCTATATAGATTAAGTTCTGTAACTGTGGTGTGCTTCACATGTTTTACACAAACATATGTGGCATCAAAGCCGGTTCAACTTTGACAACTGCTGAAGGCTATAGATAGCTGTCTTACCTGGTGTAAAATCATATGTCTTCTGGAGAAGAGGCGAACCGCTGCAGTCCAAATTTGGACAGATGGCATGTTTTCAGTTGCTCTCGAAGTGCATCGATTTCCTGTTTTAGTTGCTCGTAATGTTGCCTATCCACTTCTTACTGGCACAAAGGGCACTAAAATGACTGGTCCTGACCACCTCCTCTGTGATCTGTTCTGTTGTTTGGACCAGTTGAGTGATCTGTGGAGTGTTTGTATTTATTAACTTTTCACGTTTCTCACTGTGTTAGCAGAATCGCGTAGAAGTGAGAAGCCATAATCGTTTGTCTATCCAATGTTATTGATCACTACTGTTAATAGAAATCATAATAACAATGATTAAATTATTATTATTGATCATAGTTTTATACAGCGATGTCAGTGATAGATTTACTAAACAACAGCCTTGGACCTGGAAACATTTAAATGATCATGAAAAAAGGAGACAAACTTTAAACACACACAGACACACACACCTTAACCCTCACCCTAACCATAACCTAATTATATCCCTAATCCTAAAACCAAGTCTTAACCCTCAAACAGCTCTTTCAACTTGTGGGGTCCAGCATTTTGGCCCCACAAAGCTGTCGGGACCCAACAAGTATACTGGACTCCCGCTTTTTGGACCCCATGAATATAGTTAAACAAGAACACACACACACACACACACACATACACACTTGCCTGTGAGCTGTGGGTTTTTAATTTTGCATATTACTTTGGTTTCATTTGGTTATTCAGGGATGTTGTTTGTGTCCAAGCTAGAAAATAATAATAATAATAATAATAATAATAATAATAATAATAATAATAATAATAATAATAATAATAATAATAATTTTGGGCCCAAACTGCAGACTGGAGAGATGAGGAGGCAGCAGGAAGATTTTGAAGATTTAATTTAGAGACTGGGCGTACAAAAGTTGTCCTGAGGCAGGCAGGCAGCAGGTGGCACACCGGGCAAACTAGAAACTTAGAGAAGTAAACCACAATGTGACAATAGACAAAGGGAGCACACGGACTAAATACACAAGGCAATGAGGGTGGTAGCGAGAGACAGGTGACACGAGGACTGATGAACAGGTGAAACACACCTGGGCAGGAAGAGGAGTGGACCTTCAAAATAAAACATTAAACAGACTTAACAAAACTCAGCATCATGACAGATTGTGTGCGTTTATTTAAAACTAAACGCACATTTTAGCTGTACCGTCAAAGGTCAGAATTGTTTTGGTGATACCAGACAGAAAAAAAGAGGTGTGTGTGTGTGTGGTTTGCGTGCGTGCGTGTGTGTAATCCACATTTGCATCTCTGAAATGTGATTGATTTTATCGGATTTGTGCAAAAAAAAAAAAAAAAAATGAATTACAGTGTTTATGAAGACCTATTTTTTACAGTCACTGGTGAGGACGAAGACTAACTTTATGATACTGCCCTCTACTGGAGGATACTCAGTGTGTGTGTGTGTGTGTGTGTATGTGTGTGAGAGAGAGAGAGAGAGAGATGTATGAATGAGAGCTAAATAAAGATGCTTGATTACACCGTGATGACTCTGATGAGGTCAGTTTAAATAGAGGAGAAGTCAGTGAATGGTTTACTCTAAAAGGCTTGAACTCATCCTTACGTCAGCTTTAGAAAGTCAGATATGTCTCCGGCTTTGTGTAATAGATAATCTGGTGTTTATGATCGGTGCTGAGATGATTCACAGACTCAGATCTCCAACCTTCCCCGCTGCTGTAATGTAACCACTAAATAACGTCGTTATGAGATAACTACTGACGGTGCACAATCAGACTCTTTTCAAACTAATCCTCTGGCAAAAAGCAGCTCATTGTGGGGTTTTTCCTGCAGTTTGAAGTGGCTTTACTACTCTGAGAGGACTTGATGTTTGGCTTTAAAAGCCCCCTCTAGTGGAAGACTCCGACATCTCCTTCACATGACCAAAATCTCATTTATGTCACCATTTTACGTTTAGTTTAGTTCATGTTGAACGTGTTAAAAATGAAAAGATAGACAAGAACATGTGCAGAACATTTCAGCACAAGCAAGAAAAACCAACAAAAAGTAAATACTCAGCAATCACATCTTTTAAAATGATTGTAAATGATTCATATAAGGAGTCGCATGTTCAAAAAAAAAGTAGGAAGAAGTTAAAACTTTTCTGGTCCTACCTCCTTTCTCTACTTTTGTACTTGATTACAAACAATTTAATTCTTCACTTGTTTATGTATATATATATATACACATAGATGCATATATACATAATAACGCACATATAAACACATACACACACATATATACACACACACACACACACACATATACAAATACATACACGCATACACATATACACCCATACATACACACACACATACACATATATATACACATATACTCACATCCATACACACACGCATACACATACGCATAAACACACATACACATATACACACACATACACGTACACATATATACACACATACACATATACCCACATGTATACACACGCATACACATATACACACACATACACATACACATATATACACACATACACATATACCCACATGTATACACACACATACATATATACACACAGGTATACACACGTGCATACACATATACACATATACCTACATGCATACACACGTGCATACACACACATACACATATACACACACATACACATACACATACATACACACACACACACACACACATACACAGATTCACACATGCATACACACATACTGTACACATTTTATTTTATTTTCCAGCTATCACCTACCGGTAAAATCCTATAAATAGCCCGTATAAACATATGTTTGATGGAGACGATCGGTGTTCTCTGATATATTTTCAGTTATTAACATTTAATAAAAAGATTTAGAGAGAGGCTATCCTTTTGTAATAATAGAGGTTTGTCTGTAAACTTCTGATGGACCGGTTCAGTCAGATGACGCATGTGTTACGTCATATAATGCAGTGAAGAACTCGTGCAACAACAACAAACCCAGGTGTCTACTACAACACTGATGCTGAGCAGATAAAACTGTGACAAATTTACAACTGCAAGTCTGTCTTCTCGCCATCTCAGACAAAGACAACGGCGGGGACACAACAGAAGATTGATGGCACAACAACAACTTTCAGCAGCCCAAAAGAAAACATCGTCACCACATAGTTTGTGCTGCGAGAGACGAATGTCTTCCTGGGCTGAAAGGTCAGGGGTTCCACTGCTGAGTCACGTCTGATGCTGAACTATGCAGCCAAATAACTCTGCAGTGAATGAAGGAGGGGCCCGCCATTGTTTTCAGCTAAGAGCAATCATGTGGATTGTCTCAGAATAAGGGCAGAGGATGACAGCATAGTTGTCTCACTGCTGGCTTTGTCTACGCCAAGGCTGCCCAATTTGAGGCCCGTGGGCCAAGTTTGGCCCGTGTTTCCCTTTGTTTTGACGTGTTCAAGCTTATTCTCCCCTTATTTTAAAAGTGCTGTAAAATCCCAAACCGTAATGACTACGAAACGTACATTTTGCGGAGCTAAAAGAGTACTTAATCAGATTTTTACAGCAATGTAAAGCACAGTGCTGCTAAACTTCCATATTAAATTTCGTACATACGTTTAATTCACGTAGAATTACAAGAATTACGGTATTCTTTCTCTTTCCTGCTCTTCTTTACTTGCTGTGAGTCGTGCTTACGTCACTGGCTTTGAGTCAGCCAGTTGAGATGGAGCCATCGAGGCATTGACCAAATTTAGACAGTAATATTAGCACTTCTGTCTTATTTGTGTCTCACTAAATCAGTCGTACACACACAGTCCTGTCCAACTTCTAGCTGTGGACTTGTTGTTACGCTGTTTGCATGCACAAAAACAATGGCTAACCTGGCTAGAGCTAAATCCCACAATAATAATAAAAAATCGGACTTGTAAATGGGACCAATTCACCTCGGGTGTGACTTCATTCACAGCTCCGGCTTCCGAGTTCCGAGGTAATTTATTTATTTATTTACATATTTCTGGTGGGTTTAGCAAACCAATTTTGCAGATGTTTTTATGTTTAAAAGAAGGATCTTACTCTTTAACAGAAAGGTCGACCTCCTCAGAAATCCTTTCCATAATGTTGTCAGACAAACGGTCTAACCATGTAGAAAAAGCTGTGGTTTTGAAAATACCTGAGTTAGTGTGGACAGGGCCTTAGATACAAAAACATAGGAAAATAGGGTCCAGATTGAAAAAAACAGTAGTTACCCTTTAAAGGAGAATTCAGCGGCTGTCAGCGGCTGTCAGCGTCTGAAGCGACGAAAAGAGCGCCCTTCAGCGTGTTTGTAGAAGGTACCGGGGAGAGCAGCAGCTACAGTGGGTTTGAAGATGACGTAGCACTAAGAGCGATTACGGTAGCGAGTAGTATGAAAGGCCAAAAATCCACATAGGGAGGTTGGTTGGGGGGGTGGATGGGTCAAACAACACAGGACTTTCACCCAGCAGACCGGGGATCGTGTCCCGCGTGTCACGTTTCCTAAAGTCGCTTCCTTCTTTTCCTAAAGTCCCGTTATTACCGCGTGTCACGGAAACGTAAGCCCACCCACGACCTTTTCCTTAAAGGTCCCATGACATGGTGCTTTTTGGATGCTTTTATATAGACCTTAGTGGTCCCCTAATACTGTATCTGAAGTCTCTTTTATATAGACCTTAGTGGTCCCCTAATACTGTATCTGAAGTCTCTTTTATATAGACCTTAGTGGTCCCCTAATACTGTATCTGAAGTCTCTTTTATATAGACCTTAGTGGTCCCCTAATACTGTATCTGAAGTCTCTTTTATATAGGCCTTAGTGGTCCCCTAATACTGTATCTGAAGTCTCTTTTATAAAGACCTTAGTGGTCCCCTAATACTGTATCTGAAGTCTCTTTTATATAGACCTTAGTGGTCCCCTAATACTGTATCTGTAGTCTCTTTTATATAGAGCTTAGTGGTCCCCTAATACTGTATCTGAAGTCTCTTTTATATAGGCCTTAGTGGTCCCCTAATACTGTATCTGTAGTCTCTTTTAATAGACCTTAGTGGTCCCCTAATACTGTATCTGTAGTCTCTTTTATATAGACCTTAGTGGTCCCCTAATACTGTATCTGTAGTCTCTTTTATATAGAGCTTAGTGGTGCCCCTAATACTGTATCTGAAGTCTCTTTTATATAGACCTTAGTGGTCCCCTAATACTGTATCTGTAGTCTCTTTTATATAGACCTTAGTGGTCCCCTAATACTGTATCTGTAGTCTCTTTTATATAGGCCTTAGTGGTCCCCTAATACTGTATCTGAAGTCTCTTTTATATAGACCTTAGTGGTCCCCTAATACTGTATCTGTAGTCTCTTTTATATAGAGCTTAGTGGTCCCCTAATACTGTATCTGAAGTCTCTTTTATATAGACCTTAGTGGTCCCCTAATACTGTATCTGTAGTCTCTTTTATATAGACCTTAGTGGTCCCCTAATACTGTATCTGTAGTCTCTTTTATATAGACCTTAGTGGTCCCCTAATACTGTATCTGTAGTCTCTTTTATATAGACCTTAGTGGTCCCCTAATACTGTATCTGTAGTCTCTTTTATATAGACCTTAGTGGTCCCCTAATACTGTATCTGAAGTCTCTTTTATATAGACCTTAGTGGTCCCCTAATACTGTATCTGAAGTCTCTTTTATATAGGCCTTAGTGGTCCCCTAATACTGTATCTGAAGTCTCTTTTATAGCTTCTGCTGACAACCAAACATGTTTGATGTGTTTGTGAAGTTATATAAAAGTAGTTAAATGTTTAAAATAACCTCTGCATTTTCAATGGAATCAGAAAGTTGCTCCGATTTACAAAACTGGAAGCTCTCCTTTTTTTCACATTTTATTACACATTCAGCCTTCTTGGATTTAAAATAAATTGCACATAAGGGTTTTAAACATGGAAAGATAAACTGTGCTTACAGACAGAGGGATCACGGTTCAACGCGGTTTTGCAGACAGACAGACGGTTGCAGACGAAGAATTCAAGGTGAATGTTATCACACTGAAGATCTTAACGCTGTGTTGACAACACAGCGGCTAACGCTGAAGAGGAGCCAGATTTAAAACAGGAGGCTTTTATAAATGATGAGCCACGACTCGGGACAGGTCACGCTCAACTTTACATCAGTCTAATAGATCTAATAATATATCATAGGCGTAATTTACAAACCCCCCAAATGTGCTTTTTTGGACGTTTTTGTCGCTCCCTTCGGAGTTTTGGTGGCCTTTTTAGAGGGTTTTTATCAACGTCTTTTTCTCTTTTTTTATTGGGAGGGGGGTTGTAATCCATTCTTTGCTTTTTTGGGCAATATTTGTAATGTTTTTGTGGCTTTTCAAGTTTTTCTTTTGGCAATTTTTTGGAGTTTTTGTCTCCTTTTTCGCTCATAACACTCAGTCAGTCAGTTTTAGTCCGGTCTCGACATTCTGACAAAATGTGTTTCATATTAGCAGGTCCGGCGATTGCTATAGGCGACCTAGGCTATTGCCTAGGGCGTCAAAAGTGTTGGGGGCGCCGTGACGCCCTTAGGTCTACCCATTAATAATAGAATTAGAACGACAAGTGAAATAAAACGTGTTTATTAAACATGATCATCCTAGGGCGCCCCCTCAGCCACACGTTTACTTGTCAACCTTTCATTACGCGACGTTTCCAGTCTACGGGTCAGACTCAAACACACGGAGCTCTGAAGCAGACCTGTGCGTCGCTTAGTGTCCTCTCTCGCTGTAGAAATAGAGACGAGCAGCGGCACAGACACGGAGCTGCTGTAGCGCCCCTTCCCTGGTCTGTGCAGCTTCAGGTTTATAATGGACGCGCTCTGCTGTGGGCATGCTGCGGCAGATGTGTCCCTATTTCTGCGTAGTTTTGTGTTTCCACCTCCGATAGAGCAGCGTAGCCTACAGCCACTTCCCTCAGCTGTCTCATTCAGAGACCAGCGTCCAAAACGGGGCTCTGTGTCTGTCAGGAGGTCTGAGATCTACCGTCTCAGCAGAGCAATCACGTAATGCACAGCAGACTATGGTGCAGGTGAATTATTTTCTGAAATATAGTGACTTTATTCTTGTAGTAGCCTATTGCATTATCACTTTATTTTTCTCACAATATCACAACTCCTCCAAACCTCAGAGAACACAGATGAGATATGCTGTATTTTGAATGTGCATAAAGTTTTGAACATGAGCAGAAATCTTGCTCAAACACATCTGAAATATTACAGTCCAGTGGTTTATTAATTCATTAAAATTAATTCATATATCATTCAGGTGAATCATTTTAATATGCACGTTTAAGGAGGTTACTTCCTCAACAAAAGAAGCAAAAGTGGGAAGAGTAAATGATGCCTAGGCTACATGTGTGCTGACTCAGATATAATTAGAAACATCGATCCAAAGGAGAATAAATAGATGAAAGCAATACAGAATGCCTGAGAGCCTTACTGTAAAATATTCCATTATGTTTTTATAATTGGATTGTAATCTATGTTTCCCTTTAGATAAAGATATTTCCAGCATAAATTGATTCAGAAAAAGGTAAAAAAAAAAAAAAAAAGTGCATAAATATTCACCAGAATGCAGGAAATGAAGTATTTAATGCTCAAAATGTTCAGGGGGTGGACCCCCAGCCCCCCCCCCCCCCCATCATAAGTCACCATGCACACAAATCTGGAAACAAAAAACTGGCCTTTGGGTTGCCAGACCAGTTATGATTAGACCAAATGTTGGTGCCATCTAACTTACATGGAAGCTAGAAACTAAAATGAACATACATTGCTACTCTATTGCTGACACAGCGCTGTAGAGATCTGGTAATGCAAGACTGGGGGGGAGGGGGGCGCAAAACTCAATGTGATGGCACAGTGGATATGTCACATGCCTTTGGTGTGGAAGACCTGGGTTCGATTCCCACTGCGATACATCAACCAATGTGTCCCTGAGCAAGACACTTAACCCCTAGTTGCTCCAGAGGTGTGTGACCTCTGATATCTAACAAGTGTAAGTCGCTTTGGATAAAAGCGTCAGCTAACTGACATGTAATGTAATCTCGCCTAGGGCAACCAAAGGGCTACAACCGGCCCTGCATATTATCGTAGGTTTTAAGTCTTCGTAGTCAAGTCCAAAACAAGAAGTGACCAAACAGGAAGCAGCAACAGCTAGAGCCAGTGTTGTGGCGCCACGCTAAGCTAAACGCTAAAGAGGGAAAGTTGCTGATTTTCAACCCTTCTGAAGCGAGTCATCCAGCGGAGATTTACCGGCGGATAAACACAGACCTCCGGGTACTGGAGACATTCATCTGCATGTACGGCAGAACAGAAAATCTTTCCTTTAAGTTACCAGCTAACGCTAGCTAGCTAGCTTGGTTACATTTTTCAAAACAAATCTAGTTGTAGTCTTGCAACGTGTGACCCTGCAAGGTCCCCAGTCTTTACATATTATGACACAACAAACGTTAGACGGGGTCAGACTTTAGTCTTTTCAAAGTCTTCTGGTGTCTGGAAGGCATAAGTCGTCCAGTTTTCAATTTGAATTGAATCTTTGAATCTGAATTTGACCAATGGGAATTTGAGCAACCTGAATCTATTTTATTTTATTTTTTTTGTTTGTGACCATTGAAAAAATAAATAATCAAATTCAGCTTTTGAAATTGCAAATCAAGAAATTTCACATTTTAATTCCAAAGAGGTGAATTCAGAGCACGTATTAAGTTAAAAATGTTAAAAATTTCTGTTAAAATTCAACTACTTAGGCCTATGTCTCTTATTTGCTTCCGTGCAGTAGGCGTCGGCGGGGGCCGGGGGCCACCGAAAGGATCATGTTCATCATCCCGACGTTCATGCATTTCTCAAATAAAGCATGAACTCCCAGAGGGACATGGACACTGCTAGTAAACGTCTGAGCGATGGAGAAACAACTAATTAAACAGCCACCGAGCATGGTCTGTGTTTGTTTCAGGAGCCGGTCTCAATGTGTCCAAGTCATTAGTGCTGCAGTCGACCACCCACTCTGACCCCCCAAACCAAACTACCACAGAGTCCCTGCAGCCGCAGAAAACCGGCCTATACGCTGAGCTGAGGGGGGGCATTAAGACCCGACATACATCTATATTTAACTACTGTACAGTGACATTCAACGTGAGAGAGATTAACCACAATATAGTCCAATAATATTACTGTCTGGACACACATATGAAAGAAAAACTCTTCCAATGTTGTCAAGTTTTATTCATCAACATCAAAGACGTAATTTGCAGGGGGGGGGAGGATACGGGGTTACAATAATCAAAACTGGCCAGTGCTCGACCAGCCACCCCCCGCCCTCCCCCCCATCCCCCTCCCAAACCTATTATTATTTCCTTTACATAAATAAATACATTTGCACCATAAATTGATGCAGAAAAGGCACAAATTGTTGCAGAAAAATTCACCAGAATGCAGAAAATGAAGTGTATGACGTTCAAACATTTCAATCTTCTAACGTTAGCGGTCCTCTGACCCACTGCTGCTGGGTCTAACGTTAGCGGTCCTCTGACCCACTGCTGCTGGGTCTAACGTTAGTGGTCCTCTGACCCACTGCTGCTGGGTCTAACGTTAGCGGTCCTCTGACCCACTGCTGCTGGGTCTAACGTTAGCGGTCCTCTGACCCACTGCTGCTGGGTCTAACGTTAGCGGTCCTCTGACCCACTGCTGCTGGGTCTAACGTTAGCGGTCCTCTGACCCACTGCTGCTGGGTCTAACGTTAGCGGTCCTCTGACCCACTGCTGCTGGGTCTAATGTTAGAGGTTCTCTGACCCACTGCTGCTGGGTCTAACGTTAGTGGTCCTCTGACCCACTGCTGCTGGGTCTAACGTTAGCGGTCCTCTGACCCACTGCTGCTGGGTCTAACGTAAGTGGTTCTCTGACCCACTGCTGCTGGGTCTAACGTTAGCGGTCCTCTGACCTACTGCTGCTGGGTCTAACGTTAGCGGTCCTCTGACCCACTGCTGCTGGGTCTAACGTTAGTGGTTCTCTGACCCACTGCTGCTGGGTCTAACGTTAGAGGTTCTCTGACCCACTGCTGCTGGGTCTAACGTTAGTGGTCCTCTGACCCACTGCTGGTTCTAACTGTCCCTCCTCACTCCCTGTAGCTCCGAGAACATCTCCCGAGCTGCGTCAGGCAGCTCTCCTCCCAGCGAGCTGCGACACAGTTTACGGCCCCACTGACACGTATTGTCAACATGACAACGAACAACAATCGCCATTTTGTTGTGTCCCAATCAGATGTCCACAGGAAACAGTTTAATGGCCTTTCCATCCTTTTTATTTCTATGGTTCCCACCTTTCATGCTGTGTTGAGAAATGTTATGTTGAACTCAATCTACGTAACTCTTTTGTCAAGTCAAGTCAACTTTATTGTCAATTCTGCAATAAATGCCAGACATACAGACATAGACATACAGACATACAGACATAGACATACAGACATACAGATATAGACATACAGACATACAGACATACAGACATACAGACATAGACATACAGACATACAGATATAGACATACAGACATACAGACATAGACATACAGACATACAGACATACAGACATAAACATACAGACATACAGACATAGACATACAGACATACAGACATAGACATACAGGCATACATACATAGACATACAGACATACAGATATAGACATACAGACATACAGACATAGACATACAGACATACAGACATAGACATACAGACATACAGACATAAACATACAGACATAGACATACAGACATAGACATACAGACATAGACATACAGACATAGACATACAGACATACAGACATACAGACATAGACATACAGACATACAGACATACAGACATAAACATACAGACATAGACATACAGACATACAGACATAGACATACAGACATACAGACATACAGACATACAGACATAGACATACAGACATACAGACATAGACATACAGACATACAGACATAGACATACAGACATACAGACATAAACATACAGACATAGACATACAGACATACAGACATAGACATACAGACATACAGACATACAGACATACAGACATACAGACCTACAGACATAGACATAGACATACAGACATAGTATAATATAAAAGATAAGTATTATATACAAATAAGATTAGTAATATAATATATACTAATTCATTAAAACATATGAGTACAATGTACAATACAGTAATACATTCTAAATAGTGCAAATGTAACGCAAAACCAAACAGAACAGAAAACTAAAGATAAAGACATTGAAACGTGCAATATAAAAGGAAGGGTTCCATAGTGTCTTGTCTGTGTTGTTGTGTTTTAATATTTGTATACTGAGATGGACCTGTGTGTCTAAAATAAAGCTGAATTGAATTGAATAAACAACTCTTTCTTTCCTACTGCCATCAGACTCCTAAACAGCAGACAGGACTTTATACTCTTGGTCTACCTCATACAACTGTACTCGACTCTTTACATTTGTCCATTTTGCACATTCATAACTTGCACTATTTACATTTGCACTGTTTATTATTATTATTTTTATTGTTATAATATTATTTTTCACATGCGGCCTTTTAAAATTGTTTTATTTTGTAAAATTGTTTGTAGTAGGCAATATATTGTATATTTTACATTGTTTGGCATTCGGTGGAAAGCAACGGAAGAATTTCAGTGTACAGGGAAACATGTTTCCTTACTGCGCATATGTTACGCCCCTGAAAAAGGGTAGAACTAATCACGAGAATGATACGGTTATGTTTCCTCAATGAGAACTTTAGTGTAATGAGGAAAAGGCCGCGATTTCAAAGCAATCGATCTCAGGCTCATAGATTAAGAGCACTTAGTAGATCACAGATTGACACTTTTACCCTTAAAGTAGGCAAGACAAAATAAAGTAAGCAATATAAAATTTACGTATTCCTCTTACAATTTTTACCCTTTTGTGCGTGTGACGGATTTTATCAATCCCTATGAACTAGTACTGAATGCATGATCTTTTTAACCTTAGATATATTTTAAGATCCTCACATACAGTACTATGAACTTACGAATACCTTTTAGTGTATAACAGGCTATGAGTATTTCCTTTAGCCTGTCACACATATGACAATACAACTTTGAAACTTGAAATGTATAGTTCTTCCACGACTGAAGCAGAAGTTGGCTCAACCTTCTCCTAAACTCACCGGTGCAGTCAGAGCAAACCCGCCCAGTCCTGTCCTGTCACGCCCCCATCCTGCCCCCCCGTCCCGCCCTGCCCTGTCCTGTCCCGGCTCTGGTATAAACTCAGACCGTGTACGTGTGTGAGGAGACACTCTGCTGCTGCAGCCACTGAGAGGTTTCTCTCTGGTTTATGGTGGATAACTGGATGGAAATGACCGTCCCAGTCAGACCTCTGACCTCCTTCCTCATAGAGGACATCCTGTCCACGGAGGACGGCACAAGTTTTAACAGCAAACGCTGTTCCCAGAAGAGGGAAAGATGCACCCAATGGGAGGAAGGAGCCGAGAAGTTGTCGGAGCAACGATGCCGTCAGGAGACGGCGTTCGGAGTTCAGACAGGTGAGATTCTGCAGCTTTTTCTACAGCAGAGGAATGTACCAATAGGGAACACATATGGAGATTATAGGTCTCAGGAAGGTTGTGGTAATGTGAGTAAATGTAAAAAGGGAAAATATAAAGAGAAATAAATCAGACAGGTGAGTTTCTGTAGCTTTTCTACAGCAGGAATGTAAAGGACAGATGATTGGATTGTCAGACAAAGTGTGCATTTGGCTTTCATTTACAAAATATGGAATAAATGTTTAAATTCTAGGTCTCAGGAAAGTTGTGGCAATGTTAGTGAATCAAATAAATTGGAATATATAAAGAGAAATAAATAAAATAATAAAAAAGTAAATAACAAATTGAAATATGAATTAAATTAATACAAGAATAAATAAGCAAAGAACAGACCATTGTGTTCATTAGACTTTCATATACAGAATATGGAATGAATATGGAAATTATAGGTCTCAGGAAAGTTGTGGCAATGTGAGGAAATAAAAAAGATGGAACTATAAAGAGAAATAGATAAAATAAATAAATGAAAAAATATTTTAAGTATAATTTAAATAAATTATATTTAAATAAAAATAATTGGAAATATAAAAATTATATAAATAATTCCTTATATTGAAATATAAAGAAAATAAGAAAATAATAATGTATATTTTAAAATTGCAAATACAAAGAGCAATGAAAGCATCGAAAGTGTAAAAAAAAGCATAAAACAATTATTAACATTAGTACATCTCAGTATACTTTATATTCCAGTATATCAGTATAAGTTAGACCAGCGGTTCTCAAGCTTTTTTCAATAATGTTCCACCTTTGAAGAGTGTTTTTAAGCCATGTACCCCCTAACAAAAATAATTTCCCCCTGGGATTATTAAAGTATTTCTGATTCTGATTGTGATTAACCAGCGCAAATCATTTTTGGTAGAAAATAAAAGTCTCTATTAAGAGGAAGAATACAGAGATGTCAGCGATAGATTTACTAAACAACAGCCTTGGACCTGGAACACATTTACATGATGATAGAAAAAGGAGACAAAAACTTGGAAAAATACGGTAGAAAGAAAGAAGGATGTAAGGCAAGAATAGGTCGAAAATAATAACAAATACTTAGAAAAAAAGAGACACAAACTTCAAAATAGTAATAAAAACTTCAAAAAAACACAGTAGAAAGAGGGAAGGCAACACTAGGGCGACAAAAGTGACCAAAAATTCCAAAAAGTGACTTTGAAAAAAAAGACAGTAGAAAAAAGTCAGGAAGAAAGGCAAGAACAGGTCAAAACACACGACAAAACCTTCAAAAACAAGCAACAAACTTCAAAAACAGGCGACAAACTTCAAAAAAGCGAGTAGAAGTAACTACAGCCTTTGAACTGAAAAACATTTTGCAAAAAATCTTACGTACCCCCTGCAGTCCTCCAAAGTACCCCTAGGGGGACATGTACCCCCCGCAGTCCTCCAAAGTACCCCTAGGGGGACACGTACCCCCTGCAGACCTCCAAAGTACCCCTAGGGGGACATGTACCCACTGTAGTCCTCCAAAGTACCCCTAGGGGTATAGGTACCACCTGCAAAGGACACGTACCCCCCTTTGAGAAACACTGTGTCAGAGTACATCCCAGCCTGACAGACTGAATATTAACCGTCTATGACTGCAACAAACTGATGTTACGGAGAAGTTTTTTTCTGTTTAATAACTAGATCTCGTTTGTGTTCCTCAGCGTCTGTGGACCCGCCCCGCCCCGGCTCCTCCGAGTCCGGCAGCTTCTCCTCCTCCTCCTCGGCAGGGGGGAAGCAGAAGCGCTCCAGAGCTGCGTTCACACACCTGCAGGTGCTGGAACTGGAGAAGAAATTTAACCACCAGAAATACCTGTCGGCCCCGGAGAGGGCTCACCTGGCCGGCACCTTAAGACTAACGGAGACGCAGGTGAAGATCTGGTTTCAGAACCGCAGGTACAAGACCAAACGGAAGCAGCAAACCTCCCAGTTCTGCAGGGACGTGTGCAAAGCAGAGGGACTGGGAGACGAGCTGCTTCGATCGTCCCTGATCTCGTCCTTCTGCAAAGTGTACCAGTACAGACCCTACCTGTGGGACTACAGCGGCCCCTGGGGGCCGACGCTATGGTGACCGGGAAATAATCAGGCGGCTCTCATGAGCCATCGTACATAAAGCTACGAAGAGTAACGTAAAGGACTGAAGTACTGCATGGGAGAAGGTCGGAGTGGATGGCTAGGTCATAAAACACAGGGCTCTCAATCGGGAGAGGGACACAGGGCTCTCAATCGGGAGAGTGGCGTTCGAGTCCCGGGGGAAAACACAAGACTTTCACCCCATGAACTATTCATATATCAAAATAAAGCACTGTGATTCCTATTTGTTTTCCAGCCATAGGCGTAATTTAGGGGATCAGGGGGGTTGCAACCCCCAATAATAGAAAGAACAGAAGTTGTTGTTACTTTTCAATGTTATTGCCGCTTGATTCAACGTTTCAACGTTCAAGTTTTTATCTTATTTTTCAAGTTTTTTTGGACAATTTCTTTATTTTTTTGTGGACCTTTTCGATGTTTGTTTTTTTGGCCAATTTTTTCGAAGCCTTTTGACTTTTTTTTGTCTCTTTCTTCTTCTTTTTTCAATCATTTTTCCGATGTTTTTGTTGCTTTTTAAAAATGCATGCAGACATGTCCCGGGACCTCCCTAGATAGTTGGAGATCTGAACCCCCACAAAGTTACGCCCTTGATTCCAGGTATTTATTACTGTCTGAACCACATTGACTGCTGCTGTATAAAGCTTGATTTATAGTTCTGTGTTGTAGCTATGCCGTAGGTACTCGGGGTGTAAATCACACGTTTTCTTTTGCTTGTGAACATGTCTGTGAAGAGGAGACTCAATGGTACCCAGAGAACCCATTTTCATTCTGATGTTAAGGGACCCCTTTGAAAAATGGCCATGCCAGATAGCCTAACTTTGGAGTGTTAGTTAGTTTTATATGATACAAATATCTAGCTTCACTCTAACTTTAAAAATGGAGCCTCTGAAAGACAGGAAAGGCCTAAAAGATTCAGGGATTTTGAGAAAACATTCCCCCGAAACAGCAAGATCTACGTCATTTTGACGTCACATTGGCACACTGTAAAACGGCCTTTACTCTGCTAAATTGAACTATAAAGACTGCTGAACTTAACTGTCCAGCGTTCACTTAATTTTCGTAGGATATCGTACAAATTTGTGGGGGGGGTTTTTGGTAAAAGATATCATAACTGAACCTGTTCATGAGAATGCGATGCAATATTGTATGAAGCTTTGATTTATAGTCATAAACCTATGTGTAGCATCCCGGATATTTAGGCTCTTTGTTCACGATCAGAGTTGATTCTTTGTTGTTTTGGCTTTGATTCATTTGGTGTATTACAGTACATTTACCAGTCAATGATTTTGTTTATTCATACACACATCCTGTAATTCTGAATGCTTTGAAAGAGAAAAAAATATGTACAAAATCATACAAATATCGTGCTAATGAACATGATGTGGATTTGCACAATGAAACGTTTGATGTCAGTTGAAGCATTGTTGTTGATTTATTCATTATTAAATGAATGTTGATACATGTGAATTGTCTTCAATGCTCTGTGTTAAAAAATACAAATAATACATTAGTCCAGTATTAAGCGAGATCGCTGCAGTCGGCAGCAGCGAAACAAGCTACAATGTAAGTTAATAGTAATTGTCCAGCTTGTATTTACCTTCACAAAAGTGCTCGTTCTGCTGCTGACAGACTCAGATTAATATTCTAAGTGTCTGACAACATTATGGAAAGGATCCCTTCAGAGATAGACCTTTAAAACCTCTTTGAGACCTTTCTGTTTAACCAGAAACAGCTCTGAAGTCGCTAGCACTAAACCCACCAGACTCCATTTAAAAAAACAATACTTTTATCGTGTATAGAGCCAGCATATTTTCACATGAAAATTGGTAAACTATGTGTTTATTTCAACCAAAACTAGAGTTGTGATGGTTGGAAAAGTGGAAAGACGACCCAAAATGGCTTTTCATTCATTTTATTTTGTTTCTGTCGACTTTGAATGAAGTGTATTTCACGATGCTTAAATACTATTTATTTACATGGAGTCTGGTGGGTATAGCGATTTCGCGGATGTTTTTATGTCTAAAAAAAGGATCTTACTCTTTAATAGAAAGGTCGACCTCCTTAGAAATCATTTCCATAATGATATCAGACACTTAGAATATTAATCTGAGTCTGTCAGCGGCAAAATGAGCACTTTTGTGAAGGTAAATACAAGCATTTGAATGTGCCGGCCAGTTGTTCTCTGTCCGTGAATCTGGGGGGCGGAGTTAATGAAGGAGGGGGTTGTATTTGTTAGGCAGTTGAGTTAAAATATCAACAATCTTTGTGTAGAATCACTTACTGCACCTTTAAATTAATCGCCAACCAGAAAACAATCAACAGATTAATGGGAAATTAAAATAATCTTTAGTTACAGTCTTATAGACAAGTACACGTTGAACTTTAGCTTATTGTTAAATGATAATACAACATATTAAACTATGTATGTAACAATGAGTTCTGTGAAGCAGCTAGTCGGGTATAAAAGAGTAACGCTATAAGTTCATACTGGAGACATTTAAACTATCGGTGTGGAGTTAAACTCTGATAATACAGTACAAGTACACGAGAAGATAAGACGAGCCAGAGATGAGGGTGAGATTGTAAATGAGGGCTGAAGAATGAGATGTGATTCCTTTAAAGAGCCCCTGACCCGATCTCGTGGAGATAAACACGCTCCGCGGCTTTCTGGAGATGACGTCATGGGGAAGAAACTGCAGTTTTTTTTTTATCCGAGACATTTAGTTTAAAATGACTCAGTTTGGCAATCGAAAAAATAAAATCATAAACAGATTAGTTCATAAGAAATGATAAATAATATATTCAAAGAACAATAGGAACATATAGGAGTTGACATGAAAGGACAAAACGTATGATTGGAAAAGAAACAAATGGTATAGAGACGCAAACAGCAAGTAAAATAAACTGTACTTTAACATGTATCCTAAAATATAAAGTATATGTCTTTTTTATTTAGCTTTTTAAAAGATAATTTTTTGGGTCTTTTCTTTTTATTTGATAGTGACAGTGGATAGACAGGAAAGGGGGGCGAGAGAGGGGATGACACGCAGCAAAGGGCCGCAGGTCGGATTCGAACCTGGGCCTCTGCGAAGGACTCAGCCCACATGTGGCGCACGCTCTTACCGGGTGAGCTAGAGGTCACCCCAGTATATATCTTTTTAAATTCTTTTTTTGGTGCTTTCATCACTAGTTTTTTTAAAGCTTGATTTTAGGGCTGCAGCTATCGATTATTTTAGTAATCGAATATTCTACCGATAATTCCATCGATTAATCGAGTAATCGAATAAGAAAAACTTATTACAGCAATAGTAAATATTTATTATTGCTGTTTACTAAAAAAAAAAGGATATATACAAAAGACAGGTTTCCTTTTTTAGAAAAAGCAACATTTTTTATTGCCAAATTCCAAGACCCTTAAAACAAAAAACATTACAATAGTACATTTTTGGTGGCCCAAATGTTAATATTTTTCACCCCATTCCCCTTCTTGCCTCTGGCTCTTTACACTGGATATGCAAAAGAGCTGTTCACTGACCAGAGGCTAAATGTGACTGTATGAAGCTTACAGCAGGGCCATTCAACTACACTGTTCTGGGGGACACATTTTCAGAAGCCTGATACACCGTGAGGAGCATAGCTATATCTATGGTGAGCAGAAAGAATAAAGAATGCATGATGACGTCATTCACGTGCATATTAAGTAGCCATGCTGGGGGGAGGAGCCGGTTTGTCTCCGGCAGCAGCTAAGTTTCCAAAGATTAGAAGCAAACTAATAAACAGACTACAAACCGACAGCGTTCTTCTTTCCTTCATTTGTAATCTGGGCCGTCTGTCTTGTGTTTATATACTGTCTGTGCTTGTGTTGTGTCCATAGACAGTATCCGCAGAAGCAAAAAACCTCTTGTGCGCTAGTAATAATCCTCCGTGCGGAAACACAGTGAGCCGTACAACCTTAATTACACTGATTTAACGAAGCTTCGAGGCAAAGAATTTTGCTTCGAGGATTTTTTGTAATCGAATTATTCGAGTTATTCGAGGAATCGTTTCAGCCCTACTTGATTTAGACGCACGCTTTCAGCGTGTTCCACGTCTTCGCTTTGATGCTCAGCGGCCCCACTTTCGATTCTTTTGATGCTCGCTTTCGACGTTTAAAAAGTAAATACAAGCAGGAATACCCTGATTACTAAAGGAGTTATCTGGGTCAGTGAACAGGGGGGCGAGGAACTCCGTTTTTAGCCGGGGTAAGGTGTTTAAATGGCGTTTGATAAAGCAGGGTATTGGGTTAACCTGAATAGGATCTCACATGGTTTTGAAACCGCATGTAAACGCACTGACACGCTCAGACTGTTATTCTAAGTGTGTAAGTAACATTTCACTCCTTCACAGTTTCTCCAGTATAGATGGAGAGAATCGCTGAATCACAAACTTCACAATCATCAAGTGTGCCAATATAACCAATATAAGAGTAGCGTTGGGTACCGAAACGCCTACGCAACCGGTAGGAATCAGACCGGATTAGAACGCAAATTTCGGTTCCTCATGTGTCGACTGAAATATTTTCCCTCTGTAAAAATATCACCCTTTCTCTGTCTGTCTACCGTTAGCTAGCTACCGTAAATGTAGGCTACTTTTAAAATGCCATATTTTCCCTCTGGGCTCACCAAAACGGATGTTAATATATTGTTAAATTTAAATCATTTTCAATTAAAAATAACGCTATAAAAGAGCCTTTCTTTGATGTCCTTTTTCAGTTTTTCAAGAATCGGTTCGGCATCGGAATCGTAAAAATCCAAACGATACCCAACCCTACATAAGTGTCAAATATTTGTTTTTGATAACATAACTGATAAAATCAAGCTAACGATTATTTTAATAGCTTAGTATTCTATGCACTAAACAGGTATATTAATGTATAAAGGCTTTATGCCGCTCTACACATTATTGTAGGCCAAGTTTAATATGCAACTTAATTTTATACAATATATGTAGTAGGGGGTACCTTCTCACTTTCTGTTAAGGGGTCCTTGGCTTAAAAAAACTCCAAGGAACCCTGCTTTAAGAGATTTCTATCGTTTCCTTAAATGGAAAAGAAGAGTTGTCCTCTACGAGTTCTCTGGAACTATTTATATAAAAGCTGAACAATGTGACCTAAGAGTCCTGTGAGTTTTCTGTAGCTCCATGCAGGTTGGCTCAGCGCTGATAAGATGCCATGCAGGATTTAGGGCTTTAAGTATTTAAGGAGGGTAAGTTTGTTGTAACACAACCAAAGTGCGAGCAGAGGACTGATGGGATTGATAGAGGGAGAGTTGTAACCTGTCTGACTTTGGGAAGACGGGATTAGTCTTATACCCGAACGCAACAGAACAGTTATTTATCTTTCAACCGTTTGTCTCCACATTCTTCTGTTTTTGAGTGTTAATCGTTCCTCAACTCTGTTAATCTTTCTGTGGAGTTTTCCCAACAAGTCCTTCAAACGACACGACGATATAGCAGGTTTGTTCCTGCCCTCTAATACGACCCACGCGAGCGTTTTAATAAATTAGCGCCCCTAGCGCTGGCGGGAAAATGACCTCATGTCTAAACCAGAAAACATCGGTAACGGTCGCTTTTTTAAAAACATGTTTAACGTCGTGAAACGGTCTCAGTTTGGTTACGTTTACGCACAAAAACTACAACCAAACTTGTGGTTTGGGTAAAAATCTGACGTTATGTCACTTCCTGAAGGTTACGCACGTGACGCAGAACGTGTTTAAGGCTTAACGCTTTGGCCACATTGAACGCGCAACGTATGCGGACCGTTAGCCGGCATGTGCAGCCGAATGTATCTTTTGCACACGCTCTGCTGCATACCACACGGCGGGAGGATCGGGGTGATAATGCAGGCGCAGAGGGAGAGCTTTTGCTTTGGGATTGTAGTTGTTTCTTCCGTTTTTTTGAGCCGGACAGCCGCGGAAACGTCAATCTACTGAAAGTCCTGTGATTACCTTTCTTCCTGCTTAACTACCACGGCCACTAAAGGGCGTGCGCTAGAAAGGTAAATATAAGTCGAATTGCTGCTTGAATAAACAACGTCTGGGAGCCGTTTTCCAGGGAATTTCTTTTTAAATTTATTTATTTATTTGACAGGGACATTGCACAACAAATGTGTTGCACAGACCAGAGATAGCTACAAGCTAATTTTCATCTGTAGTCCCTGGGCAGAGGCAAAGTGACAGCAGTTATATACAGTGGATAATGAGCATTCCTGCTAATAAGTTCATTCAATATAAAATACAGATAAAATACAAATACAGCACCTACCCACGGATCACCTCAATAGACCTGCAATTTCAATATTGACAGTATGTACAATTATTACAGTTTTTTGTGTTTTTAATTTTTTTAATTTTATTATTGCCTACCTAAAATTTAAACAGTACCCTAATTTACCAGTTTGGTAATAATGATCACAAATCTGACCGTCTTTCAACCACTTCTTGAGGTTAACTTTGTAACACTCTCTCAAACAACAACTGGCAACAAATTCCACATCCCTGCGGCTTTCACAGAAAAGCAGTTCTGCCCAAAAGTAGAGGACCTAAAGTTAACATAACAATCTCCTCTAGAAGAGGCTCGCATAGTTCTAATACCTGCCTCTTCACAAGGTTTCACAAACTTTCTCAGGGACTGTGGGGGCAAATTATGAAGAATCTTGTATACTAAACTGACATTTGAAAACACAACGAAATTGTCAAACGTTAATAATTTAGATTTCTTCACAATGTTACAGTAATGGTATGAAAAAGTTTTTTTATCTAAAATTTTAAGTGCCTGCTTGTACAAGCTTTGAAGCGGTTGTAACGCAGAATTGGTTGAAAGAGTCCAATTTGTGATACAATAAGTAAGATGATAAAATATCATTGAATGCATATAAAGGAAGGACAGTTTCAGCTTTCCTCAACTCAACTGTTGGTTGTTTTGGGGACTTTACCTCAAAATCAGACCCTCTAGATCTGGTCACTCTCTAAACTACATCTACAGATAAACTAGTTTAGTTTAACGTCTATTTTACGTACATTGTTGGATTGGAATTTCCTTCGCTTATCATTCGAGTGGTTTCAGTAGATATCTCGCAGCACAATTTGGGGTGGTAGTAGCTCAGTCCGTAGGGAGTTGGGTTGGGAACCGGAGAGATGCCAAGTTCACCTCCTGGGCAGTGCCAAGGTGCCCTTGAGCAAGGCATCGAACCCCACCAACCGTTCAAGGCGCCTGTCCAGCAGTCGCAGCCCACTCACTAAATCTACATCTCTCCATTTGTGCATGTAAAAGGACCTGAGCATGTGTGTGTGTGTGTGTGTGTGTGTGTGTTTCAGGCCTGTGTGTAGTGTGTAGTTACATAAATTATAAATTGTAAATTGTAATTTCCCCCACTGGGGATTCATTTAAAAAGAAAAAAGGTATAAGTATAAGTAAGTAAAGTATAAGTAAGATAAAGCGCAAAGATGAATCAATTAGTTGTCAACTATTAAATGAATTGGCCAATATTCTGATAATCGATTAATCGGTTTTAGTCATTTGTTGTGAAAAAGAATTAAAAATTCTCTGATGTCATCTTGTTAAATGTGAACATGTTCTAGTTTCTTCTCTCCTCTGGGACAGTAAACTGAATATCTTTGAGTTGTGGACAAAACAAGACATTTGAGGATGTCATCGCGGCTTTTGGGGAACACTGATCCACATTTTTCACAATTTTCTAATATTTTATAGACCAAACAACTAATATGTTGAGCCAGAACATAATCGACAGATTAATCGATAATAAACTCGAAATTGATATGAGCAGAAAGTTGAACATATTATTGGATAGTAAGTAGTAAATAACTTTATTGTCCCCGTGGGGCAGTTGGGTTTGCAGCACAATCGCAAGGCACTTTATAACATGACATCAGACATACGATACAAACAAATAATTCTTATATCAGACACCGACAGACAAAACATGAAGGATATCTTCGAATGTAAACGCTAAAAAGAAACGATCCAATTTAGACCTTGAATCTTAACATTTTCCTCAAACTAAGGTGATTTCTTATAAACAGCAGCGTTCGTTCGAGGCCCTTGGAGTAAACAGGTAATTAGACATGAAGAGGGCCGATAGCATCTGTTTTGACGGCGTTCTGAAATCTGACAGTATCTCTCAGCGTCTCTCGGTGTCTCAGGCCGTACACAAACACGCTCATCAGATAAAGGAGCTTGTTGAAGGGTGAAGCCGAAGGTTAGGAGGACAACTATTACATTTGCACTTGGCTTTTGTAATACCTGCACTTCCGCCGACTCAAAGCGACACGGTACATTGATTCACAAATACAGAAGCCTTTAAAACAACATCCTCTTGTCTGGATGCCTCAGATGGCTCGAGGAGTGCCTCTAAATCTGTCTATGCGCCGCCTGGATTAACTGGATTTAAAGCAAGTGAAGGATGAAAAGCAGTGAGGAGGAGTGTATAAAAAGCATTACTGCTTTATATCTAGTGTTGTTTTTGGCGGCCTGTTTTAGTCTAGCCTTTGTGTCAAGCTGTCATTTTAGTTTTTATTAGTTTTAGTTCAATCATACTCTGTTTAGTCTAGTCAAGTGTCAGTCGACTAAAAGTCTGAGCATTTCAGTCTTATTTCAGTCAGAATTATCCATGACTATTTTCATCTAGTTTTAGTTCCAGTAGCTAACGTCTAAAGCTAACGTTACCTAACGAGACACATTAACCACAGCCTCATGAGTAGGCATGAGCTTTCTAAAATAGAAAGTAACGTTATGTTAATGTCTTGACTTACCTCAATTTCATTATGGAATGCCTTGAGATGTCTCTTAAAGTGCTCATATTCTGCTCATTTTCAGGTTCATAATTGTATTTAGAGGTTGTACCAGAATAGGTTAACATGGTTTAATTTTCAAAAAACACCATATTTTTGTTGTACTGCACATTGCTGCAGCTCCTATTTTCACCCTGTGTGTTGAGCTCTCGGTTTTAGCTACAGAGTGAGACATCGCACTTCTGTTCCTATCTTTGTTGGGAGGCGCACATGTGCAGTAGCTAGGTAAGGACTACTAGCCAGTCAGAAGCACCAGGATGTTAGCAATACAGAGGTCAAATTTTTTATTTTATTTCCCTGAACTAAATATGTGCATTTTAAGACTTTAGGAGAGCAACTATTTTATATTAGTAGCTTCAAATGCGAGACTAGTTGACACTATACCCAAAAACAAACGTTGACCAAAGATAATCCACTTTACCGCCCACTCAGTCACCCACCGTCACAAGCAATGCCGGTGATGCCGGAGACAGAGGAACAAGTCGCGTATGTTGGCGTTGTACAAGTTTATTTTAGGCAGTTAAATCACTTTTTCAGGGGAGGTGGAACGAGGTCGGGCAGGATATGGACTTGTAAAGGTCCCATGGTGGCCGAGCTTTGCCTCTACTCTTGGATGATAGATTTTGTACACGGCTACATAAAGATGGTAAATGCCAAAAAGACACACAGCGTTAAGAAGAAGTTTATCTTCTTTGTCTATACATTTAGGGGATCTGATTGTGAGATGCAGTGTGGTCGTGGAGCCGTCGTCATGTTCTTCAAGGTGGCCAATGAGGCTTTGAAAAACAAGCAGATCTTCATAACAGATGAGGAGAAGCGCGAAGCCGACCACAAAGACAGCCTTTGTCAGTGCTCCAATATGCCGTGACTGCGACAAATTTGTTGGGAGTTGATAAGGAGGTTTAAAACAGCCCTGATCTTTTCACATGGGAACACTCGTAAACTTCCTCAGAGAGTGTAACTGGATCCCTCATGTTTCAAGCTACCAGTAGAGCAGCAGCCTTTCTTCTCCCATCAGCAGCTTGTCTGATGGTTAGCGTTGATTAATGTCGCGACGCGCCGTGCAACAGGAAAGAAAAACCACACGCAGAACGGAGAGAGAAAATCCTTTTTCCCACTGTTGTTATCTGCGGGATGAAGATGTAAAGTAGTGGGACAGTTTACTTCAGATTAAAGCGTTAAGAGAACAGTATGACAAGGACGGAGGAGCCGTTCATTGTGCTTCAGATAAACAACTTGCTCACGCGAGAAGAGCGAAAACTAAACACACCAGGGACAATAACGTTCCAGCACAAGTGTACGTGTCCTGAGGCATGTTGTTTGGAATAAAGCTCTGCACTGTCTGCATCTCCAATAGTCTCCGCATCCCAGCTCTATCTCCACAGTGCTGTGGAGTAAGGTCTGCGGGTCTGGCTACACCATTGATGCATTCTGGGATAGGAGAAAAAAAAACACTCTGGGTTGGTCGCATTTCTTTAAAGGTGCCCTGCAACACGTATTATCTAACTTTTGTGGTAATGTCTGAAGTTCTACCATGGACTCTGTAACCTTGGTTACCTTGTTTCAAGCCATTCTAGCGTGGTATAGAAAGCCGGCAGGAAGACTCAGCTCGATTTCTGCCAGTTCTCATTAATATTCAACAAGCTATGCTGTTTGAATCGGATTGGCTAACAGCTAGCCAATGAGAGCCTAGCTGTCAGCATCCTTTACCCAGCGCAACTGGGCGAGCTCATGAATAGTAATGAGCTCAGGCAACATGATGTCAGACTGACCAGCTTTTGTGAGTGGTCTGATTTCTCTGCTTATTTCTGTTCAGTGGCTAGAGCTGACAGAGGAGGTAGCAGTTCATTTTCACATTCACGACACAACACAAACACATATGGACATAACATATTTTAAAAATGGTTTTGTGTGGGGCGGTAAGATCCGGACGTAAACGGTGGCTCTGCAAAATATAGTCTTGGGGAGGAACTTGTTTTGGTGAAACATTTGCAAAATTACACATTACAAATGTCATTGTAAATGGGGGTGCCCCTCAATGATCTCTTGCGTATAAATAATGTTTGAATTAATGAATAAACGTGGGTATTGTGGCCACTATGATTGGACACGTTGCCCCACACATGGTATGACATCCACAAACCCAGTGACATCACATTTCAGTTTCAACTCTGCCTGTGGGGATTGGCGCGTGTGTGTGTTATGAAGACATATTTTTTACAGTCTCTGGTGAAGACAAAGACTAACTTTATAATACTATACCGCCCTCTACTGGAGGATACTCTGTGTGTGAGTGTGAGTGTGTGTATAAAGACAACCTTTATGATACTATACAACCCTCTAGTGGAGAATACTCATTTGTGTGTGTGTGTAAAGCCAACCTTTATGATGCCACCCTCTACTGGAGAATACTCACTCGCTGTGTGTGTGTGTCTGTATGTATATATGTATATGTATGTGTGTGTGTGTGTGTGTGTGTGTGTGTGTGTGTGTGTGTGTGTGTGTGTGTGTGTGTGTGTGTCTGTATGTATATATGTATATATGTGTGTGTTGTTGTGTGTGTCTGTATGTATATATGTATATATGTGTGTGTGTGTGTGTGTGTGTGTGTGTGTGTGTATATATGTATGTGTGTGTGTGTGTGTGTGTGTGTGTGTGTGTGTGTGTGTGTGTGTGTGTGTGTGTGTGTGTGTGTGTTGATGATAACCCCCCCTCTACTGGAGCTGTATAACTCCTGCAGGATACTCACTGTAAAGCCTTATACAGGTGTTTTCAGTTTTTGGCTGATTTGACGTCTACTCAGGTTGAAGATGTGCCAGAGCTCAGATGCGAATGTATTAGGTCACTAATTTGTTCTACCAATAAGGATGATAAAAGTGTCATTTGTGAATTCTCTACTTATAACTATAATTATACACAGTACCATAAGAAGATGATAACTCGGAGTATGTTTATGAGTCATAGATATTTTTGAGGACATACACCGAATACGAAATGTTAAATACATTGCACTGGAAAAGGTGGTAATTAAAAATAAAAAGCCCATTAACTTGTCAAACTCCTGGTGGTTTTACAGTATGTTCAAACTGAAAGAATAAAACAAACCAACATGTCAGACAGGACATAGAGCAGAGCTGTCAAACTCAACTTCCCTAAGGGCCAGACTAGAAACAGAGAATCACATTAAGGGCCAGACTAGAAACAGAGAATCACATTAAGAAGGCCAGACTAGAAACAGAGAATCACATTAAGGGCCAAACTAGAAACAGAGAATCACATTAAGGGCCAGACTAGAAACAGACAATAACATTAAGGGCCAGACTAGAAACAGACAATAACATTAGGGGCCAGTACAGTTGTATTGTACATTTTATTGATATGCTTTTATTAAATATAGAGAAATAAGAGAAAAGTCAAATATCTTTGACTGTATTGTTGCATGTCTCATATAGTCTTCTCACTTCCGGTTTGGTTGAAATAAAGCCCTAAAAAAGTTCCTTAGCCATCATAGAAAAACAGCCAAAAAGGTCACAAAAGCAATAAAAACGTAGAAAAAAGAGAGCCCCAAAAAACATTGAAAAAACGCCAGAAAAATGGAAAAAAGTACCCACAAAGTAAAGTAAAAAACAAAAAACAAAAACTGGCAAAGGTTGAAAAAGTGACAAAAACTAGGTGGGCCAAAATTCATTGAGAACCTAAATTGATGCGGGCCGGATTAAAATCTGCGAGGGGCCAGATTTGGCCTACTGGACCTCGAGTTTGACACCACGTGACATAAGAGCATCAAAAGCAAATCCTGATTTAGTTCAGTTTAGATTCTCCACACACACACACACACACACACACACACACACACACACACACACACACACACACAAAATACCCGTTTTTGTTATCCGGTGGGGACTCATGACATAGCGAATGTACATGGGGACCCTTTCTAAACTACTACTCTAAATGAGCTAGAGCCATGGTTTCGAACTCCAAAATTCTTTTTGATTCTGGGATCCTGAAAATCACTTAAAATGTTAGGATTTCACAAATAAAGGTCAAACCTGACTTTCACCAACTCTATGGGGACACATGGCAAATTCTTTTAATATTTACAATATTTATACCCCCATTCCATTGAAATACTCCTCCTTCTATTATATACATTTTTTTTTCAGCTATAAAGACCTCATATTTACTTTTATCACTCGTTGTTGTATAGTACAGGTGAAATAATTAAAGTAGCCACCAGGTGGCGCTTCCATGGTTTTGGTTTT
This sequence comes from Perca fluviatilis, assembly GCF_010015445.1. Classification (NCBI taxonomy): domain Eukaryota; kingdom Metazoa; phylum Chordata; class Actinopteri; order Perciformes; family Percidae; genus Perca; species Perca fluviatilis. The sequence continues at coordinate 38,090,567 of NC_053117.1, forward strand.
TTATGTTTTGATGCTCCTCTTGCCTGTCTTAAGTTTGTTTTGGCCATTTAATGTTTTTTTTAATTAACTGTTTACTGATTCTGCAAAGGGTGGACAAGCTGGTTTAAAGAGAGTAGCTCTGCTCCGCCAAACAGACCTGTTATGCCCTATCCTACCCAAAACACCAGACTACTGACATCACAATAAAACCGCTGATCATATTTATACCCTATATACCCTCATTGATAAACATATAAAAGAATATACATGCTTTTTATTTACTTTCAAAAAGCTTTAAGCGTATATGGTGACACAAGATTGTTCTACAAAGCTACTGAAAGTAATGTAAAGGGCATTTTAATGACTTTTTTAATGAACGCAGGACTTTGTATGCTGTACAAAAATGTAAAACAAAATGCCAATTAGAATTTGGCTAAAACTCATTTGAGTTGTGTGTTTGAACCAAAGTGCACTCCATACCAGCGGAGGTGGGGGTCCGGTCCACTTACAAAACAAGAATTGAATCAATAAGATAACACACTATTGACACCTTGCATGCAGAGTTCTGTAAGCTTCTCCTACATGTCAAGAGGAAAACTAAATATAATGCAAAGAGGCAGAATTAGGCCAGTTTATCAGAATTTAAAACCAAAAATAAGCAATTAAATGTTGGACACATCTAAACATAGTGACCCCCTCTCATATTATCAAGTGCCAAGAGATGAAAAAAATGGACACCCGCTTACCCAGCTGAGTTCACAAACCTGTTCCACCAAAGCATCAGGAACATAACCAACAACTCAACTAGATTACACCACATCTTAAACAAAACTACATCATCTATTTTCCAATAGATGATGTAGTTTTGTTTAAAATTCCATGTTTTGTTGCTCTAAATCAACAGGACACCATAGCAGATTATTTGAGCATGGTTATGGATCGGCACAGTACAGACTGAGTGGGCTGCGCCTTGCCATTGAAAACAGGGTGACAAAGGAAAACCTGGCTCCCTGTAGAGCAAAGGCTGTCCACTGATTGCACCCTTAGTGAGCCTAAAACAGAGCCAAACTTCCTCACTTAACATGTCAAATATATAAACATTTGAAAACTATATTTCCAAAGAATATATATAAGAACCAAAATGTTTTCTATAGCTCTCAGATTAAATTAAATTACCAGTCCTACTAGGACAGGACACTAAGAGCTGTAGAGCAGGCAGCAGTCTGTGTTGCTTCCATAAACTGAGGGACAGTGAGTGACAGCAGTTGCCTGCACCTTGTACTTGTTTTGTTAATTTTTCTTCGTTTCCTGTCGGTATTGTTCCAACCAACCTTTGACTTGTAGTAACTTTATATATTTATGTTCATTCAGGAAATGCCACAGAAGCAATGGTGTTTACATTGCAGATTAACTTTATTATCACAACTCATCCATATACAAATTAATTTGTCCTGGCTCTTTGCTATGATCTTCTTCTCCTTCACCTTATTCTCTTACTTCCTACAAACCTGTCTGTCTCTGCTGACCTCGATTTCTCTCTACAAACCTGTCTCTCTCCTGTACGTGTTTCTCTCTCTTTACCTCTGTTTCTTATTTTAAAAAATGTTCAGGAACACTTTCTCTTTCTACTCACCCATCTATCTCTCCCTACATGAGCTCTCTCTCTCTAATATACATACCTGTCTCACTCTCTAATCTACATACCTGTCTCTCTCCTTTCTACATACCTGTCTCTCTCTACATACCTGTCTCTCTCTACCTACATACCTGTCTCTCTCATTTCCTACATACCTGTCTCTCTCTCCCTGCAAACCTGTCTCTCTCTACAAACCTTTCCTCTCTCTACAACCTGTGTCTCTCTCTACCTCCATTTCTCCAACCACCCATGACCGCCATACCAAATGTTCTTTATGGCAAAAAGTGTAAATGACATTCAATCAATGAAATAATAGTCAGAGCATGTTGACATATTAAATTTGAAAACAAAAGAGCTTTAACAATCTTAATAAAATGTCTTTGCATGCTCAGATATGAGCTGAATTCAAGTAAGCGCTACACACTTAGTTGTATTGGAAGTAGATTTAGATGGCAAAAAGAATTATGTTCAGTGATTACAATTTAGATTTCCATTAGTTATTTTCTAGACGCTTTAAAGTGTCAATGCGTTCGTTCACATAGAACTTAACTGCCTGCCAGCTCCTTCCCCCTAAGCACCTCTGAGGATCCCTTGATAGATGCTTCACACTGGGCTTTACCAGGAACCCTGCCAGAGTTGATGTTGTCCATGAGATTGCTCTCCACAGCCTGGACCCCTCGGTGCTCCACTCTTTCTCGGCCCTTTTTGATGAACCTTAGACAAAGAAGTAAGGCCAATCAATATAAAATTGCTTGCAAAGTTTAAAGATTAAAAATCTAAAATGATGGGTGTCTGGACAGTAGTAACTAGGTGGTTTCGCTGCTAATAATAATAATAATAATAATAATAAGTCATTTAGACTGAAAAAAACTGTAAAAGTGTGGTTGTTACAAGGGAAGTAGATGGCAACTAGATGGTTGCTAGATGTTACCTCATAACCACCTAGGGCTGCACAATAGAGACACAGCACATCGTGGTCATACTCCCACCAGAGAGGAAAACATCTTTCTGCTCTCCATCGACTTGTATTGGATGAAGGTGCCTCATCTTCAATTTTGTCTGCTGGCAAACCGAAACATTCCTAAAAGCTGCCGTGGTGGTGATATTTACTACCAACAATATATAGAACCCAGAACCTAAGTTTTCATAAGTTGTGGAACCGGAAAACTGAGCTTTTATGATGACTAAAGTGGATATAGAGTGAGGAATCAGCAGAGAATGGTTAGACTGTGGGATTCTGACACTAAGCTAACAATATGCCCAATGTTACGCGTTTTGCAGCAAGCATTTTATTAACAAGTCAAATATCCAAATGTCAGTTTTAGACTATCTACAGTCTGTAAGGTAAGCTAACACAGGTAATGTTGGACATAACTTTAGTTTAGTGTCAGATTCCAGTCTTCCCATTCTTCCCTGCTGATTACCTCATGTTTCTGTTGTTTGCTAGTAGAAGGAATAATAGAGGAGAAACTCACACATTGACACATACAAGTAAACGGGAGGGCAGAGTGCTGTTCTCCCTGTGGGGGCGGGAATTTAAATATTCGCCCGCTCTATATGGAGAGAAAAAAAAAAAGCTTCTTCTTTTTGTCACAATATACATTTTACTTAAAAAGTTAAAATTCATGATGATGTAATATTTTGTGGGGTCTTTTTTTCCTATATCTGAAAAACATGATTTGTGGGCCAGGGCATCTCTTGTTTCTTCAATCTACATATTGCACTTGGCCATATTGTGATTTTGATAATACTTTTTTGATTAATTTTTTCAGCCCCATAAGTCCCTAACAACTACTTAGCAAAACCAAGCAAAATGCTCTACCTGGTTGGTACATTTCCTTTTTAGCCTTGATCTGGCTGTAAGTAGTACCGGTTTCATTTACTTACTGACAAAATCAGCTTTATATCACATAGGACTACTTAAATAACATGAGACATTTGTACATAGCTGACCAGATCCCTTTTAGTTAAGCGCACACGCAAACTACAAACCTTTATGTCTTTGTAAATCATTGTCCAAAACAAATTTTACTGCTAATCTTGATTACACTATGTGAGTACTGACGAAAAAATAAAAATTGAGTCAAATCGGTAAGCTACACGGAGCTGCTGCAGCTAAGCGCCCAGAGCTCCACTCAGCTAAAACATCAGTTTTGGTGGCATAAGATAAAGAGTGCCTTTGTGCCTTAACAGACACAAACCAATACCATAAAATGTTTGTACAAACATGAACAGGGCCCTTACATGACAACTAGATGCATTTGTGTTCAGCCCGGCTTCTGTAATAATCATCACAAAGTAGTTCCCTTGTATTTGTAGCATTTATATCCATTTTGTGTTGATCCATCGTACGTTGCGGTGTAGGAGTCTTGTCTGTGTTGGATTGTTGTTGGATTTCTAGTCGCTAAGGCTAGCCCCGTCGGGCGCTCCCAGCCTTCCTGCTCTGCCCTTGGCTTAACGTGGGTCGACCAACAATCCAGTGAGCTCCGCTGGTCTGGTGGAGGCCTTCCAGAAGACCATTCAAGCCTTTGTGGATAAAATTTATATTTTATTTCCACCACAAAATAGGTAATTGAGCACTGTAGTGTTATGACCATATTGACTATGTTACTACATGGAAACGGGCCAAATAATGCCTGTTTCTTGTACAGTAATAGCTGCTACTGAAGGCTAGCTCTGGCTCCATAGTTACATTACTCCAAGCTCCTTCCTTTGTGAACACCTCCGTCTTCACTCTTCTCTCAATAACACGACGTTCCTCCAACCTGCGACACTGTTTACCTTTTTCCTGCTACAACTGAATTCAAACGGGACTTCAGCGCGTCACCTGCAACACTTATTTTACTGTACAAGGCAAACATAATTTGGTCTGTTTCCATGTGGTTACATAGTCACCAATATGGTCATAATCACTACAGTACATTTACAGTACTACTACTACATTTTTGAGGTGGGAAATAAAAAATTTTGCAGCAAGGCGCTTGAATGGTCTTCTGGAGGACATCCACCAGACCAGTGGGTTGCTCGTTGGATTGTTGTCGGTCGCGTAAGCGTGGAGGGCTGGGTAGGAAGCAGAAGTAGGATGCCGGCCGGGCCTGCTAGCCCGGCTAAGGAAAACCACAACAATCAACACTGGCAAGACTCCAACTCACCAACGCACACAAAATGGATATATATATGCTACAAATACACACAGAACTGCTGCGTGATGATTATTACCGAGCCTGGCTGAACACACTCACTCATCCCAGACGGCAGCTAGCAGCTAACAGGGTAGGTGAATTTAAACAATGGCTAAGTTGCTAAATGCATCTTGTTGTCATGTAAGGGCCCTGTTCATGTTGTAGCCAGATGTTTTAATTGCATTTTGTGTCTGTTAAGAGGCACAAAGGCACTCTCTTTATCTTATGCCCCCAAAACTGCCGCTTTAGCTGAGTGAGAGCCTGGGCTAGCTGTATTAGTCGTGCTGCTAAGCGTAATCGAATCGGCTATTTTTTGCTATCGACGGTACTCACATACAGTAGGTATAGCAAGAATATTGTAAAATTCGACGAAGTTCTCCTTTAATACTATTGATTAGCAGAAAAATGCCATATCATTAAATACCAAATTTAAGTACCGGAGGAGTAGGCCAAATCCCATCAGTGGTAGTGAGCTAAATTTGTATATTTTCTGAAAATGGCTCAGAAAAGTATTGGTCTAGAGTTTAAGATGTTTTGGCTGTGATTAAGCTAGAGTTTTAAACAAGCACAAATTTACAATAGCTAAGCAATACATTTAGTGCTGTGGAACCGGTACTAGGTCCTGGCCGGACTTAACAGGTTAAAACCATACAATTTCCACTACTGTTATTGTCAGACCAAGTTGTGCATTGGATTGTATGTGAACTTACAAATACACTTCTGCTGTCTTGAGTTCAGGAACACTTATGTCCCTCCTTTTCAGGGACGGAACTTAGTTCAAGGATCACTGTAGAGTCAGAAGAGCTCTGGTCCATTTCCTGGGGATTAAATACAAAGCAAACAATTATTGTTGTTAGTTAAAATAAATGTATGCCATTTTACTTATTGATAATTGTTCTGTTAAAACTAATTTATTTTAGAATTCCCTCTCCCACTACATTCCATATTAGTATTACTTGTGCACCACATCTAACGTACCTGGAAGTATAACCTGCTAAACTATGACTGACTCTACTCTACCTTTTGGTGACCTTTAAAGGTGTAATCTTTGACACTGATGATGATGATGATGGATAAAGCCTAACAAGCATTTTTTTCCAGATTAACCTAATGATGAAAAATGTGACATATTATAGTGGGATTCATGTAGGCTTATTATTACTTGAGATTATGTACAACACTGTGATTTTATAAAACAAAATCTATAATACAAATGACTTACACAAAGCAAAACCTTACTTGAAAAAAAATATGAAACCTACAACTCAGGCTAAATAATTGGATTATCCTGCAATGGCCCACTTAAGCAAGTCATGATGCCATGTTGTTCAATAAAAACATGATGCAGAGAGAGGAAGAGATTGCTAGGTGTGTTTGCTTGAAAAAGTAGGAAGTTTACATTGGCATGACAGAAAGGTAGGCTGTTTGATTTGTGTTGCAGGCTAGTTGACTTACGGCGTGAGTTTGCGCAGCAGCGTCATAATGAACCGATAACATGTATGAGGGCCTATGGCAAGAATGCTGTGACTGAATAAAATACAGTTGCTAAGCATAATAAAACATAATGCTAATGTTACTAGCTACAGCTCTTCTTATGGTGCTGTCCGGAGTTTCTTCCTAAGAGGGAGTTTTCCTCTCCACTGTCGAACTGCTTGCTCTTGGGGAATTGTTGGGGCTTTGTAAATTATAGAGTGTGGTCTAGATCTACTCTATCTGTAAAGTGTCCTCGAGATAACTCTTGTTATGATTTTATACTATAAATAAAATTGAATTGAATTATGATGCTGCTGAACTTTTCTCATAAACTTGTAGCTGATGATCACATTATTACTGAGGGTGCAGTTATAGGCAGTCATTACAGGTAGCTGTTGGTCTGTTTTACATTTTCCACTTTAAAAATACATACACAGGGAAAACAACATTGTAAACAAATAGCTAATGTTTCTGCCTTGCCGCACTAATTTATGACTATGAAGGTAAATGCAAAACGGGTGCAAAAGTGTGAGAGAAAAATGTTCCACCTATTGAAAAATATTCATTAATAGCATTACAATGTGTAGATTGATTTTACAGATACAAGATAGCTGCAAACTTGTAATGCAACATTTACCCATCATTGTTTAATATAAATAATAATAATATATAAAATCAGTAAACGTTGCATTACAAATTTGCTACTGTCATTGTATCTATGGTAAAATAAATCTACACATTTGTGAATTAGGTGTTATTACATTCAGATCACGGTTGTGAGAATGTTTTCTAGAGGAAAAGTGAAAATCTCAATTTCCAAGTTCAGATTTTGTTATGTCCTCTGAAGCTGAAGGTCGTATCGACACCATAGTGGTTAAAAGCTGCACTTCCCCTTGTTTTGTTCTGACAGTAGGTTTCCAGTAGTATGTTGCTAAATGTTTTAATCTAAAGGTGTCTCTGGTTGAGAATGTTGTTGGAATATGTCGCCGTAATGCGGGTAGTTTTGGTCCCATCCCCTTTAGTTAGTTACTTGTCTAAAAAACTAATAGAAGGCCCTTAGAATCCATTGTATTAAATTGGGAGCCAGTGTAAGAACTTTTAAGACCGGCATAATATGATCTGTTCTTTTTGTTTTAGTAAGGATCCTGGCTGCACTATTCTGTACCATTTGGAGTGGTTTTAAAGTCTTTTTAGGAGTCCAGCACATTGCAATAATCAATCCCACTAGAAATGAAAGCATGTATGATTTTTTAAGACCCCTCCTTTGAAATATATTCTTTTAGTTTATTGATATTTTTTAAGATGAAGGTATAATGATTTTGTGACTGTTTTAATGTGACTACTAAAATTTAGATCATTATCTATATAGGACACCAAGGTTGTTTTTTTACTCACTTTCTTTGCTTTAAGCCCTTCCTTCTAGCAAGGTAGAAAGTTTGCATCTTTCCTCCTCCTTTCCTAAAACCACCACCTCTAGGGTTTTATTATTTTTGTTAAGCTGGAGGAAGTTCTGTGATATCCAAGTATCTATTTCTTCAAGGCACTGTCAGAGAGTGTTAATGGGGTTATAGTCATTAGTAAAGATATGACAGGAGATAAATATGTTTACAACAGAACTTAAATAGATCAAATTGAAACGCTTTTAGAGCATCAGAGTAATTCTCATTTGGTAAACTAAAGATGGCAGCCATAGAATGCTGAGGATGTTTCATACATTGCATTTTGATGTGTGACAGTGTACAGGACGGGGTTTTCCTATGAGATTTCAGAGCGCTTAGGTGCAATGACGTCACACATTCATTTGCATATTGGTGATTACATACAGTTATTTTTGCAAAGCTTAGCTGAATAGTTGTTGTTGGTTGCAGCTAGGAAGCCAATCATTAGAAGCAAAACTTGGAGGAGCTTGTCACTAAAATGAGAATACGCTTGTCCAATCTTAAAGGTCAGCCCCGGTTGGTAGGAGTGTTCCTTAGCTAAAGTTGCTCGCTAGCATTCTGTGCCGGGCTTGCTAACCGTTTCACTTTAAACCAGCAGGTAGCAAGCAGGAGACGTGAACTTGGCTCTGGTCTTGAGGAGTTGTAGCAATTACCAACAGATATATCTGTACACAGACTAAAAATTCTACATTCACATCTATTATAAAATGATTATTAACTTTATACTCACAGTCCCCTCTCTTTTCCCTCTCTCTTTCCACCACACACTATCTAATGTGTCAGCCAAAATTCGGGG